>NW_027122304.1:0-555449 GCF_030686945.1 Centruroides vittatus | reverse complement strand
AATTCTAGACTAATTTGACTCAACATTTCCAAAACAGGTATAATTTTTTTTGAGAATAATCCATATAAACTATGCTATAAACAAAAAATCGTGTAGAATGTAGGGAAAAATCCCTCTGGACGCCATCTTGCCACCAAGGGTAACATTAACCCTTGTTTTCGTCACGGAGCGGCTCATCGAACAACGGGCACGTGATTCCTGATCAGCGAATTTTTGCAGAAAAATAACTTAACTTTGAAGATATCATTAATAAAAATTAATTTTTATGGCCGTTAAATAATAAATATTTTTTAGTAGGTCCGCTGCTTTTTTAAACTTAACAGTTTGTACAATATCTGCTATTGATCCAGATTTGACCAATTCTGTCGCGACATGAGCTGGCGATTAAGTTTTACTGTGTTATACGAGTCTCTTATAGCGTGTTATACAAATACGATCGCAATTTTTTCGCTATGTTATACTAATCCGTGTTATATGAACCTGTGTTATAGGGGGATCCACTGTACGTAACTCATACGACTTCATACCTAAAAAATAAATAATAATGTATTAACCGCTTGCCGTACGAATTAATTAGAACTCTAATTAATTTGTACGGCATTCGTATCGAATATTAAAAGCAATAAAAAATACTTAAAACTGGAAACAAACAAAAGAAATGTGTTAATTTTGAAGAAAAAGCTTCAAAGTACAATTTCCTTTGTCTGGCATTTCTGCGAAATCCACACCAATGAGTCATTGTTTACACAGCTGGATGACCTTGAGAACAGCTGCTGTCGTCTTTCGCAAGACATTCTCATAAGCGTCTCAGGAGGAGAAAGATAAAAAGTAGGGTGAATACTAGATGGCAGTATATTTCTAATTATTTTTTAAAAATTACTATTTTAATTGAAATTTTTGACCCCCGACTTAATTAAACGTATATATAATAAAATCTATTAATTAAAAAAATTAAAAAACTATTGGATGTTGTTTTTGACATCAGAAAATAGCTTTAAATAACTTTATTTAAGTAAGATCTGCGCACTAGAACTTTAGAAAGATGAATGAAGTTTCATAAAAAAATCCCATAAAAAACAATTAAGCGTTAATCGCGCGTCATTAAAGGTTAATTAAAATCGCGATAAAATTTTTTCGCGCGGGTAAAAATTTTTTAAAAAATTTTAAGACTTAAAAAACGTCTGAAAAATCAAAAAAAAATTTCGGGCAGAAGTACCAAATGTTTGTAACGCTATGTAACTTGCCCGAGTTATCTCGGGTCCAGACGGCAAGCAGTAGTTTGATGTAATGATGTGTTAACTTGCGTATAATCGATCAGCGCCGCCGTAACTTATCGGTTACAATTTCCAGACACGCCACCTGTTATCAAAGTTCTGACCATTACGAGATTGACCGTTGCGATTTGAAATGGACCGTTTCGATTCATAACAAGGAAGTAGGAAGTTGGTCAAGAGGGGCATTAAAGCGGCGTCACGTAACTGTTTTACTCAAGACAATCGAGTAAACTAATCGATGATCACTTATTTATCCCCGCTTATATAGCATTTTTTTTTATTTTTAAGTTGTAAAGTTATGATAATCATATAAAAAAATTACGATTATATCTTTTATTTCAATCAGTTTTCTTCCTTTCAACGTGTTTTTATATTTATTTTGTTGTAATTTGATTCATAAAAGCAAAGAAATAAACATATGAATTTCCACATACCGGTAACTCAAGTTTCATGGTTCGACCAGCGGTTTCGTTTGTAATTGGAAAAAGAAGTGTTTTCTTTCAGGATCAGTGCAGAGTTTATTATCTTTTAATATTGCACGACACATCTTCATAATTTCAGACAACAGAATAATTTTCAGCTTATAAAAACTCTACAATAAATGATTATTTCTTCGAAAGACGTCGATATGCACGAATAACAATGAATATGTAATAATGCTTTTATCCATTTTAAGTGGATATTGTAAAAATTAAGCTATTTAATTTGTTTGGCTTTTATAATTTAGTTTCCGAGTATTTTACTGTAAAATTCAATTTAGTAAACAAAAACAAAAAGAAGCTATTAAATATAAACAGGAAAATACAATAATTTATACATAAATTGAGTGTAAATACATAAAAAAACGAATTATATCAAAGATAAGACAAACAAGCTTACATCCCCAGAACAGAGCTTATAATTCGTTGTCATTTTCAGCCTGTTCCTACTTCAACTGTTTTATGTTGGTAAAAAGTTAATATTTTAAGATAAAAGTTCATCTTCTTAGTGAAGAAAGTTAAAAGTATCGAAATATATCATTCACACATAAAAGTATTCATGTATGTCTAAATTATAAATGTATATTTTTTTCGATATTTGAAATAATATCACGAGAAAAACATTAAATACACGGAATACAGGCCATAAACAATTTCTTTGTCAAATAAATTATGGATTAATCAGGTTTATTTTAAAAAATTTAATCGCAAATAACTGGCATTTAATATACAGAGGGTGCAGTATGTTTTTTATGTGAAATTATCTGCGTTTTACAAATTAACAGAATTTTCTGTTTTTTTACACATTATTATACTATAATCTAGGAAACTATGTTTAATATACAAGACATACTACAGAAAAGGTAAGAAAGAGACATCAGTCATTGTAACCAATGCATTATTGAAAGTTTTATTCATATAGATAATTAATTTTATCAAGATACATTTCCCCAGAAGAAAATTATCGATATTTCTCGTAAATATAAGTAAATTTTATTATAATTTAGATAAAAACTCATTTTTTCCCCACGTATGGCTTCTTTCCTCTCCCTCTTACTACTATACTTAAAACATTCCATTTCATAATTTGATGTAATAATAACGTTTAAAATGATTTTAAATAAAATATTGACACTTAAAGTAGGTTAGTATATATTGTCATGAGTCTCAGGCGTATTCATAAAAATGTAATAATCTATACAATTATACTTTCTCACATGCTCCATGTGTTAAAGTTTGCAGCTGTAATTGAAGGTAATATATAAAGAAACAAAATGTTTATATTATCAATAGTTATAAAAGATATCGTATTTTCACGTAGAAAAACAAAAGAAGACAGAAGAAACAGACAATCACACGATATGTCTATCCAGGACATTCTATAATTAATTTCAAATTTCTAATGTCGACATACATTAATATTTTTGTGTGTGTGAATATTATATTTCGATACTTTTATGTTTCTTCACAAAGAACATCTCAAAACTAACTTTTTACCAACATAAAACAGTCGAAGAGGGAACCAGGCTAAAAATGACAACGAGTATATGAGCTCTGTTCGAGGGATGTCAGCTTATTCGTCCCATCTTCGATATAATTTGTATTTTTTCTGTACTTACACTCAATTTACGTAAAAGTTATTCTATTGTCCTGTTTATAATTAATAGCTTGTCTTTGTTTCTGTTTAATAAATGGAATTTCACAGTAAAATATTCGGAAACTAAATTATAAAAGCCAAACAAATTAAATAGCTTAATTTTTACAATATCCACTTAAAATGGATAAAAGAATTATTACATATTCATTGTTTATTCGTGCATATCGACTTCTTTCGAAAAAATAATTATTTATTGTAGAGTTTTTATAAGCTAAAATTTATTCTGTTGTCTTCGATGAAATTTGTTACAATTTACTAATTTTTACAGAAACATTAAATTTTAAACGATGACATTAGTTAAAATTTATTAATTTGTACACAAACATTAAATTTTAGTTATATTTCTTCGTATTTCTTGGTGATTACGTGACCGAAAGCTATTTTTTATCTTGGCGGGAATTTTCCCACATTGATCTTTGTCATATCTAATTTGCATATTAGTGATAGTACATTACGAATCTTTATTAAACAGATATAGACATTTTAGGTAACTCCTGATAAGTTACAAATCTGCATGTAGGCAAAACATATTCGAAATATTTATACAGCATATTAAAACATACAGACAATACAGACAATAAATTTCATTATAATTTCTTAATCATTAGAACAAGAATCAAATATATAATGAAACATCAAAATAGTGATAGATGTAAAGATTGGTGTATATCGAAAAACTTCACAGTCAATTACGGATAAAAATTATTAACGTTTAAAATGTTATGATTAAAACTATATTAAGATAACCATTACAGAATTCATTTGATAGAATAACGACAGCGCGTACATAAACAGCATGTGATCCAGAAAACAATTTACATGGGAAATACTCTACTGCGTAAATTTTGAAGACGTATTGTTTTTATTCTGTAACAAATATTCATGGACTATGAACCCAAAGTTGAGTTTTAATTAAACACTTGGCTTTATTTCCATCTTTATTTAGTTGATTCGTACCTAAATAAAAATGGAAATAAAGCCAAGTGTTTAATTAAAACTCAACTTTGTATTCATAGTCCAACAATCAACAAAACACGGTTTCAAAAGAAGAAATAACAAATACTCATGAAAATATGAAAAATAACAATAAAAAAAATAGGAAATAAGAAAAGTTAATATAATACTTCCAAATAGTGATTAAGAAGACATTCCTTGTAATAATGTGAGTTTCGAATTTATTTTGCAAATAAATCCCATCGTATAATAAACAATATTTTATACTTCCACATAGTACATGCTTTAAGGTATTTTCGTATAACTTTTAAATATTAACGTGAAACATATTTTCAACGTTATCGGATATTCGTGAATATTCCAAACGATATTTATCGAAAATATTTTACTACTTGGATAAAAATAAATATGTAAAAAAAGTAATTGATAAATTTTAATCATAATTTGTAACAAAATAAAATTGGAATGAACGTAATTCATAAATCTTTCAAAAATTATCCGAATATTTATTGTATATTCCTGAATATTTCATAAAATTAATTTCGAAATTACGGGAGAACAGCAATACAAATTAAAGTTGATTTTCAATTTAACAATAAATGAATTACATCTTTTCAAAAATAGCATAAATGAACGAAAGAACAACTGGAATGAAAAATAATGCGTGAAAAGCCGTTTCCGCCGCAACAAGAATTACAATTTTTACAAATGTCATAAGAAAATATGCATCACAATATAAAATTAATATTCCTAATCCTGTGGTCATAGATCCTTGCAGTATTGGAAAGCCTAAACGATACAGAGAATCTTTCAGTTTTTCATTTGCTGTTTTACACTGTGACATGAAATAAGCGTAGGAAATATGAGCAGGATAATTCACGCTAAATCCCACACATAGAATGAGACTCATCATTGATATAATATCTAAGTTGACACCCCACAGGTACATGTAACCTAAAGTTTCGACCACTGAACATACTACAGATATTGCAACAACAATTGAGACTGATATACTTGGTACGAATAATAGAAAAATTGCAGTTATGAGCACAGCAGTGATCCAAAACAATTGATAAATCATTTGTCGAATAACGATTCCTTGTGCAATCACACTTGACTTTACGCTATGCACTAGGACAGCAATGTCGGACTCGTCTGCAATTTTTAATAAATCTCTTAATAAATCTGTTTCTGTTTGTGTCGAATTCAAATTTTTTCCCATTACAAAAAATCTACTGTATAAGATATCAGTATTGTTGCTGTTAAAGACGACATCATTAGAAAATGACTGGGCAGCTCTGATATTAAAAAATACATTGCGAAGCCCATCGATAAAGTCTTGCTTATATGTCGTGTTGTAACCTTGTAAAGAAAATTTTGCTACCGGACTTTTCTGAAATTCTTTGTAGAATTTCATCCAGGACACAGTAAATTCTTCTGCAGCGATATTGGGATGTTTTTCGAATTTTCTTAACAGAGTTTCTATGGATTTTTGAACTTTTATGTTTGAGTAATCCAACGTTTCATTAACAACTATGTGATAGGGATATGAGTAACGTGTAAAATAGTTAAAATTAATTCTAATGCCTTTTGTAACTAAAGAATCTTTTAGAAATAAATGTTCGTATTTAAGACCATCTTTTATGTAAAATGTCCCCCAAATTCCAAAAGATAAATTAATAATAAAAATTATAATAATAATTATCTTCACCAATGGATTCGACAGTACTTTTCCGAATAAATTTTTAAACAGAGCCATAGTAAATTCTTCCTGTCTAGCATTATTCTCATTGGGATATTCTTCACTTTGTTCTGAAATAAAAATATTCATAAGTTATATATGAAATAAACAATAATAAAATTGATTGATATTAGATAATTTCAATGTAAAATTGCTATAAAATTTCTAGTAGGTAATTAATGACATATAGGTGAATCAGAGTGATTTTTGGGAAGTCCTAAGATGTTGCAAAAAATTATAAAGTTATTTCCTATTTAACAGCAACGAAAAGTTGTGTTAAACTTATTATTTAATTAACGTGAGAGTAATGTTCGTTAAAAATTTTCACTGTAGCAATATAATAATAAGAAATGTTTCGAGCTACTTGATTTGGTTTATTATCAGTTATATTTCTATTATTAAATATTAATAATAGTAAATATTAACACTAGGAGAAAAGAGTTATCTGTCTCATTCAGATTGTTCAAATAATAAAATCGTGGAAATATATGTGTGGAGGCTTCACACAGTTTTATTAGGAACATCACAATGACATTTTGATGAGTGATAAGAAACTTTTATTACTAATATGCATTTCGGACACGAAGGCCTTTACCAGCCATACATTAGTAAAATAGTCACTACAAACAGATAATCTATTTGTATCTATTTGTTGTTACCAATGTATTCACGTGAGGCTGTAGAGGATCTTTGTCACCGAAATGCATATCACTAAAAAAAGTTGCTTATCAATCATTAAAGTTTCTTTGTGATGTTCTTAATGGACACTTCGTGGATACTTGTCCACGAAGGTTATTTCGTTTATGTTAATTGTGCACGTCCCAGTTATCTAAATGTAAAAAATGACTAACTTTGGCGTGATTTGTCTTCGTATTTTAAGAAAGAAACTACAGTACCGACGTGCTTTGTATCTAGATATAAAAGATGGAAATTATCATGGAAATAAAAAATTGTGAAGATTTAAAGTCTAATGTTAAAAAAAAAACATTTTTTAAAATTACAAATGCATTTTTGGAGAAGTGCACCAGAGCCATACCAGAGCCATACCAAGAACGGACTAGACTTTGACTATAAACGGTTACGTTTATGATGTATATTTTGATTAAGACTTATATTAAAAACTTACAAAGATAACATAAATGGTCAGAGTTTAAAAAATTAAATGATGTTAATATCTCACGCCGTTCTTATATTATTTTTAAATTTGCGCAAATATCTTTTGATGATTATGCCGCCAACAACAAAATCGCCTTGTAAGAGAAGGGAGAGCATTTCAAACGACTCCACGGAGATTATAAAGAGCACTGTGTAATGGCAACAAAACTTAATTCATATAGGGATTGGGAGACAAAAAAGAGATGAAGTTTGTCTTCTTGAATCCTATAAGTAATAATAATGTCATCGCTCGTATTAGTGTGCACTGTTTAAAGTGTTTAAGGAATAAGCTTTTTGAAACGAAAATATTCAAGGTATGCTTACGGAAACATAATTATAATTTAATAGTATTACCTACCTCAAAATGTTGAATGTTTATGGTACTTATTACGAATGGAGAAACTCATTTACAGCCTTTAAAGGACTTATGAAAAAAAGAAAAGAAGCTGAAAACAGGTCTCATTGTTGTGTCTAAACTGACAAAAATGCATGTAAATCAAAATTTATTTTAGATAATGACAGTTCGTCTTGCAACACAGCTAAATATTTCATGATAGTAACATTTTGAGTTTAGTAATTATTACGTTTGTATGAACTTTTTACTATTTATTGTTATTTACTTGTTCAACAATACAGTTGCTACAGGTCTGCGATACCAGGTGCGATACCATTGGTTTGGATATTTTAAGGTGAAATGTACGACATTATTTAAGCTAGAACTAATAACTTACAAGTATTTGAACGTAACTACTGAGTTTCTTAGCAATTGGTCTAATGGTCAAAAAGAGTGTATAGCAAACAAACAAACAAACAAAAAAAAAACAAATAGACTAACAATTTCACTTATATATATATATAGGCCTATATATATTAAACTATTTTTTAAATTAATTAAACTTTACAGAAATACATTAAATCTGTTATATAAAACTTTTTATTTAAAAGTAATTTTAACTTACCACATCTAACAAATTTTGTAGTACGAAGTTTTTCTTCCTCTCTGTATCCACTCAACGCCAAACATCCTCCGAAAAACGTTATCTGGTATATAAAATTGAACATTATGCAAATTGCAGTGTAATAACTGAAGATTCGAATAAAAGGAAATGGAGCCATCATTCCGATGCAATACGAAATAAAATTAGTTAGTGACGTTTGTGCAATGGAAACTCCTACTTCTCCATATGTTGCTCCCAACCGTTTTTCAACTGTGTGCTTGGGATTAGTGATCCTCCAACATCCTATTAACACGAAAGCGTCATCAATCTCGGTCACTGAAATAAACAAAATTTTTAATATATTACACAATTTTTTGGCACATTTGCATCAATACTGACTTACTTACCAACAACTAAAAAAGGAATGGTAGCATTCCAGTAAGTATTTTCCACACCCGATGCTGCCATTAATCCAAAAGACGATACAACTGCCAAACCAGCATTTATCACACTTGATAAACCGAGAATTGGTTTACTTCTCACCCAACTGTTGCTCATGTTAAGAAACATCGAAAGACCGATCATAATTGCGACCAAAACGCCTATTTTTGGTTTCGTTCTATCAAATTCTGTACGAAAACCATTTTCTATTGCTAATGGAGAGCATGGAATGACTTTGACGTATGTAAAATTATATTTTTGAATCGTATCATAAACACTGGTTGACCATTTGTCGAACAATTTCTTTTTCACTTCATTTTTAACGTCTGTTGAATACAACAGCTGAATGGCATTAACTTTTTCTACAAAATTTTGATTATCTTCAGTAACACCTCCTAAATTTATAAAATAGGCTTTATAAGTGAATGATAAAAAATCTATTTCGATTGGATATTTCAGCTTCTTTCTCTTTTGAACTATGGAGTCTATTCCCACTTCCGATATCACCTCAATAATAGGATTTTCAAAGCATTTTTTGTGCATAAGTGCGCACACATCGTCATATTGTATTAACGTTCCATCAGCTTCTAATGTTATATTTTGTATGATGTCATTGACCAGCTTCACTTCTGAAAGAATATTTTTTTCAAACATGTTTCCTTCATCTTTTCTCAATATTTGTATTGTGATATAATTGGGTATATTAGGGACTCTCATCTGGTCAGAAAATTGAGTCGAATTATATGAAAAGTTTTCTTCTATAAATTTTTTAGTTTTAAATAGTTTTCCTGTATCCGGAGCTATTAATACTTGATGATTTTTACTGGGTGTTAATTTCGTGATAAATATCGAAAGAATCATGGACAAAATTATTGGTGAAAAGATGAAGTAATAGGGATGGCGTCCAACTGCTTTTCCTAATTTCATGAAAAAATAGCAAGCGATTCTTCTTATGCAATCAACTTTCATTTTGCACTTTAATATTTTATCGAAAAATAGTCTTAACCAAGTTATCTGGAAAACACCAATAAAAATATAATTAATATTTTAAATTAGATTTCAATTTTTATCAGTTAAAATTTTATCTACCAGTGAAGTATATTGCAGTACGCGTTTTACTATGCGACTGGTTACATTTACCCATAAAGTAAAGCGACAGAAGTCTTATTCTCTTTACGAAAATGTGACAAAGGTGTAAGAAAGTACAAAAAACCGACATTATATAATCGAACTTACGTAATGTAAACGTGAAAAGTTTAAGAAAGTGTATAGAATAATCCATTACTTCTTGCTTTTGGAAAATAATATCGACATTTGATATTATTTTTCAAAAGATGTCTGCATCTCTGATTCGAAGGAAACTTGTCGAGCAGTTAGTTCTATACACAAATAGCTAATTGTCCAAATAGTACGATTTAGTTTTCAACCATTTCTGAAAACGGGCCTTTGATAATTGGGTGGTTGGCTTATAAATCTTCAAAAACTTCAGTTTACCTTATAACCCTTGAGTGGATGGAATTGTTGGCAGTGTAAAACACGATAAAGTATCGAACCTTATAGTGTTAGTTTTTTTTTATGTGTAAGAAAATCATTTTATAATTTTACCATATCATTAGAATTACTATTACTGTTGTTTTTCTTACGTTTTAAAGCTTGATGAAAAGATAAAGTTATAGGGATGGCGTGCAACTGCTTTTCCTAATTTTATGAGAAAATAGCAAAGGTAAGTTGAATATGATAGCTAAGTATAAAGCAAGCATAACCAAACCAAAATCGCAAGAGAGTAAGGTCAAATGAATCAACTGTACTCTTATGGGAATATTGATTAAAGGGTAATCTTGTTTTTCTAAATTATTGTTTATATTTTTATCTTTCACAGATGTTTTTTCATCTCGTATAAAAAATTGAAGTAAAAAATTTGAAAAATCTTCAGTAACGATTACCCATTTTACACGCAATATTTAACTCGTATATCGCGGCATTTTTCCTAGCAACAATAAACTCGATAATCGAAGTATTCATTTATATGAAACAAATATATACTTAATTTTAAAATTACATCAAATAAATGGTAAATTGCATTAAAAGCCAGATGCATTTAATCATCATTCCTAGTGTTCTTATCATCAACATGTATGTTATCGATTTATCCAATCTCAAAGATTGCAGTTGGAAAAATAAACTATATCAATTAATTTTTTAAAGAACTGCCATCTTCATCCTAAAATTATACAATTTGTTCTTTAATGATAAAAATTTAAATTAAAAGATGTTACTGTTTGCAAATGTTAAATTTTTGAAATATTTAATAATATGCATCGTATTAACCAGAAAACTTATAACTAAGGAGATGTTTTTATTTAGAAAAAAAAAAGACTTAAGAATTAGACCATTAAATTTATTTTATTATTATTTTTACTTACCTTTCTGGTAATGATCACTGGAATAAAGTATGATAGTGTTACGTCGGTAATTCTATAGCAATAACTCTCACTTACTATTGGTACAAAAAGTACCATGTGACCAATTACAAACATACATTTAATAAAAAATTATGTTTATTGCTCTTTTTGTAGTATCAGGAGAAAGATTTACGATAGTTTTGTGTTAGGAATAATAATTAAACTAAAATCTAATTATTATATTACCAATTATCAGTTTTTACATCAATTCTTCGGAACCGGAAAATTTACAAAAATTACATAGTACCTCTGACTTTATCACATAATTTTTTCATGATAATACTACAGTTTTTAATAAAATTCCTATTTTAAAATATGTTTATTCTTATATTAAAATTTGTAAATTAATTAGTATTTATTATGAACACGAAGCAAGCAAGCTAAGTTGACAGCGGCTCAAATTGAAACAGGCTTTACAATTACTGACTCGCCCAATTTGAACCAGATTTCGTCATTGATAGTACAACGGCCTGCCAAAAAAACTAGCAAAAGCTTAGCCGTATTCCAATGTCATGTATCGCGTGTTAGTTTGCTTACGTTATTTCTTTATCTGACTTTTTTCTCGAGATTAAGGAGAGAGAAACAAAAAGTCGAACGTAGGACAGCTAACAATAAGAATTTATAGGCGCAGAGCTTTATTTTTCAAATTGTATCTCAAAAATCTGAAATTGTATAATCAGGACCGATATTTGCGATGTCTTTCTTAACAGATTTTATTTTATTTTTTCTTGTTTAATTTGCTTGTTGTAGCTTAATACCTTTCTATTTCACCAAAATTAATTTACGCAATGTCAAATCAGTTTTCAACTTGGAAAACCTTAAGTACAAATAAGTTGATATTTTACTTATTATATTAAATACCTTAATTAATAAATTTTTCAATTTAGTGATGGATACGTGCAAAGTATAAAATAAATATATCTTGTTAATTTTTACAATTTAGGAAAACATTTTTTTTATCACCGCATTGTTTCTTGATTATTATTTCTGTTGTTTCCATTATTTTTTATTAGAAGCACATATTTGGCCGCTGTCTGTAAAATCGAAAAGGCAACATATTCCTACGTGACCGAAGTTTTTCAGATATTTATAATACCATTCATAAATATATTTTCTCTTTTATTCTGATGCTAAAGCGCTCCTCTATGTTTCCTTTAAATGGTCTGTTTTTAACATTTAAATTTGAAAAATTTTAATCTGAGCCTGTCAGGCATCTGATATTTGTATACTAGAAACTTCGAAAAAACCTACATAAAAAAATTAATTTTACAATTAAAATTAAAAAAAAAATCGAAGACACATTTTCTGGAAAAAAATGTGTCACCATTTATTCACTTTTCTTTTCCGTTATACAATTCTTAACGGGCCAACCTTTCTTTCTAGGCTATTTACCCATAAAAATTTTGAAAAATTCTCTTTAAAGCAACGATAAATATCTAACTTACAAGAAAATTTTAAAATTAGAGCAAGCATTTCTCTTTTCCCTTCGTACAAGTTGCGGCCTGTAGAGCTTTCTGTTATGGCGAAAATATACATTTTGACCCCTGATGAAGTATTTTTGTAGAATATTTACGGTTCAGTTAAAAAATTTAATTAAAAATGATCACAAATATTTCAGGTAAAAATTGTATGGCGGTACAGTAAAAGTAAGGAAATTGTAACTCCTTCCTGGACATATTTTATTATTAGTTTTATTGTGACCTTCGATATTCTAAAGCAATTAATTTTGTTAACAGACTTTTTTTCTTATTTTATTTCATACATTTTCAACACATACAAAACTCGATATTAATAATCGTTTTAGCTGCATAAATGAATATAAAACGAACAATTCTTTATTGCGACATCTTTTCGATGCCGAGTTGAAATTTTTAATATTTTTTACTATTATTTTATTTAAAATATATGCTTTCTACTCAAATTATTAGTCTTTCATCTGTACATCATACTTTTAAATTTAGATTTAAAAATTATGCATAAATTTAAACTTTTAATAAAACTATGAGATTGCATCGCCATATTTTTATCAAAATGCCTGGGAAAAAGCTACGACTGATAAACCTGAATCAATTTATTCGTGAAAAGTTTTTATTACGCCGGTTCTACCGAAGTACGTGATTATAAATATTAATTTGTTTAAAATTAATTAATACTTATTTAATTCGGGATGTAATTCGAAAAATGGCAATGATTTGTTATTAATTACAGAGAAAAAATATATAGTTATTACGTAAATGCTTAAGATACACAGAATTCACAGGAAAATGAATATTTATTAATTAAATTAATAATAAGTCAAAGCAAAAAAATTGCATTTGTTCAATAAAATCGAAATAATATATAATTTTAAAAATTTTGCATTTCTACTACACTAAATACTTAAGTTATTGCAAAACGATTTCGAAGGCCTTCAAGTATATTTACATGCAATTTTTTGTGTAGTTTACTAATTTTTTCCAGAAACATCCATAATTATTAAATGATTGCAAGACACGTAGGCAACGTAATCTTTATATAATTAATTATTTATTATTATAAAAATCATACTTCAGAAAAAGTTATTTAAAATAGAACCTAATACTTTTGTAACTTTAAACCGCCAAACTTTTATGGATAACCAGTAATAACATAATCGGGCTATTTATAGAAAAGTAAATTCAACAATATTTGTATAAAACATTTAATTTTTACAAATTTATTAAACAAAACTAAACTAAACATTCTCTTTTTATTCGTGTCACGCAATTACTTAAGAAATTGTAATCGTCTCCGAGGTTCTGCATTTTTTCCTGCAGCTTAACTTCATAAATAATACTCGAAAAAAAAAACGCGTATTATATTTGTAGGTCTTGGAAGTAAAGTATACGCTTTGAAGTTATCAAACATGATTTGTAATAATAATCCTATATCATTAAGATTTTTTCAAGAAATCATAATGTTCATTGCGTCAACCTATAAAATAGATTAATTAAGAAATATTACTTTTATATTTCTATTCTATAGATATAATCGAATATGTAATAAGAACACTGAGTGATCGGATAACCAACATGATCCGTTCCAAGACTTTGTTCGATATTTGAATTGTTCGTTAACCGATTATCGATTTACCTTAGGTTATTATGGGAATTTGATTAATTCGTTCTGGGAACATAAAAAAGAAAAATATAAATATACTTACTTACTACATTTATTTAGATGTAATAATAAAAATACATATATACACAGTTTTGCATTTTTATTAGTCGTATTTTTTCCCGTTTGTAGAGGTTAAGGAATATGCGTGATGTACTTTTCCTTCTTCAGGAGTTTTTAGAAGTAATAAATAGCATTGTAATTGTACAGATCCCAAGCCTATTAACCTCAACTTGGTTGGGATGCCATTCTAAGACCGTTGTTTTGACCTCCTCCCACTTCTTCAGAAAATGTTTAAGAGCAGAAATCGGCATTAATTCTTTTTTTTCAGAAGAAAACATCACGCCGAATTTCTTGGTGTTCTCTATTCAAGAGTTCTTGGCGTCAGATCAATTTCAGGTTCCATTATAAGCTCTTCAATGTAATTTATTTCCCAGATGTTATATCCGTTACTCCTTTAGCTGCTTGAGTCTTCTCGATATTTTTGTCTGTTTCGTAGATAAGATTTAAACTGCGGTCTACTGTACATTTGTTCGAGTCATACTGCCCAGCAACATCAGACATCTTCTGCTTACTCTATACCTTTGCTATTATACTCTCTTTTTTTGAAAATATGAACCGACGCAAAACTTAACGATTGCCCGCCCGACAGTCTAGCGAATACTATAAAAGAATTGTTTCTGTCAGAAAAATAAACGGCTGGAATTACAAGGGAGAGTTTCAAAGTTCGGAGGATTGCTATCCGATCAGTATACGTCGTGTTGAGCGTTGATGTCGACGTCTTCCCGCTCCGAAAAGTTTGGAATTGTTGCCTGAAGACAAGGGAAGACCAATCGGTATTCGTTATTTTACGTCACTTTTTTTCGTGAGGTGTTCTTTATTAGACGATGTGTTCTTTGTCCGAATATGAAAATCTTTTCCTACAGTGTTCGTTATTCGATTTGTTCGTTAACCGATCAACCACTGTATTTATTTCCTCAATCATTATTAACGAATTATAGCCATTTAAATAAATAAATAAATAAATAAAAATAAATAAATAAATATATGTATGTATAACTTCATTACGTCATTTTCGATAGAGGTAGAGAAAGTTCCAATGTCCGTTATCTCTGACGGCAAAGTCGCGAGATGTCTTAGTTTGGTTAGATCATTAGCTTTATCAGACTAATCTGCACGTACAGATCAATACTACTGTTCAACAGAGTGCAGGTGTAATATAAAATGATATTTATATGTAAAACGACGCTTCTCTTTCGATATTTTATAGTGGGAAATCTTTGGCTGGTGTAGCGATATCTATAGCGTACACCAGCCAAAGACGTCCCAGCATTTTTGCTGTACTAAGAATAATAAACATGTTTTCTCACCCAGTTCGTGTCCTTCCTTTCTTGTGTTTTTTGTCGTCACTACCGAGCCAGGAAACGTTTCCGACCACGCATTTCGATGCGATTTCTTGTTTTCTATGTGTACCCTATCTCTTTTGAAAGTTTGTAATCGCTGTACTCAGTGGTGATATTCGAAATAGTTAACAAAGGGTTCGCTAGCAGAAAATTTTTCCCTGATAATCACCGACAAACGAAATGGAAGTTTTGGCTAGAAATAAATACAATACCTTTTCTTGCGATATATCTAATAATCAGTATCGTATTTGGAACGGAAGGGGCCCTGGGCGAAGACCAGGTATCAATAGTATATTAGTGTCGTCGACCTTTTTTTTTATTTTATTTTAGGCAGAGAAATTTTTCACCCCGAATGGCACTGCTGATAATAGACAGATGTCATCATCTCTCGAAATACAATATCCTTTTTATTTCGCTGTCCATAGCCCGACACGTGTTCCACAGCCATCTTGTATTATCTCCGCGCTGAGATTCTGGGATCTCTCTTATGACTGGATCTAGTTTCAAGAACTCTCTTGAATCGATCGCGATTAAACCTCGTTTCGGTCGAGATTAAAACGGTCCAGAGAGATCGCATCAAGGCACAGTCCCCGACCTTGCTCACAATCTAGATTGAAATGCTCTGTGCTGTGCGAACGGGGTATAAGGCTCTAGTAGTATTACAGAGTATAGTACGTATATTTTAATATATTTTTAAAAAAAAACAAAACCACTGAGAAATGTTATGTGTGGTTTACAAGGTTCGGAAAACTGAAAATTTTAACAACGGGTTCGGCCAAACCTGTGCGAACCCGCTGAATATCATCACTGGCTGTACTGATACACCCTGAGATAATCGGACATTGGAACTTTCTCTACCTCTATCGAAAATGACGTAATGAAGTTATACATACATATATTTATTTATTTATTTTTATTTATTTATTTATTTATTTAAATGGCTATAATTCGTTAATAATGATTGAGGAAATAAATACAGTGGTTGATCGGTTAACGAACAAATCGAATAACGAACACTGTAGGAAAAGATTTTCATATTCGGACAAAGAACACATCGTCTAATAAAGAACACCTCACGAAAAAAAGTGACGTAAAATAACGAATACCGATTGGTCTTCCCTTGTCTTCAGGCAACAATTCCAAACTTTTCGGAGCGGGAAGACGTCGACATCAACGCTCAACACGACGTATACTGATCGGATAGCAATCCTCCGAACTTTGAAACTCTCCCTTGTAATTCCAGCCGTTTATTTTTCTGACAGAAACAATTCTTTTATAGTATTCGCTAGACTGTCGGGCGGGCAATCGTTAAGTTTTGCGTCGGTTCATATTTTCAAAAAAAGAGAGTATAATAGCAAAGGTATAGAGTAAGCAGAAGATGTCTGATGTTGCTGGGCAGTATGACTCGAACAAATGTACAGTAGACCGCAGTTTAAATCTTATCTACGAAACAGACAAAAATATCGAGAAGACTCAAGCAGCTAAAGGAGTAACGGATATAACATCTGGGAAATAAATTACATTGAAGAGCTTATAATGGAACCTGAAATTGATCTGACGCCAAGAACTCTTGAATAGAGAACACCAAGAAATTCGGCGTGATGTTTTCTTCTGAAAAAAAAGAATTAATGCCGATTTCTGCTCTTAAACATTTTCTGAAGAAGTGGGAGGAGGTCAAAACAACGGTCTTAGAATGGCATCCCAACCAAGTTGAGGTTAATAGGCTTGGGATCTGTACAATTACAATGCTATTTATTACTTCTAAAAACTCCTGAAGAAGGAAAAGTACATCACGCATATTCCTTAACCTCTACAAACGGGAAAAAATACGACTAATAAAAATGCAAAACTGTGTATATATGTATTTTTATTATTACATCTAAATAAATGTAGTAAGTAAGTATATTTATATTTTTCTTTTTTATGTTCCCAGAACGAATTAATCAAATTCCCATAATAACCTAAGGTAAATCGATAATCGGTTAACGAACAATTCAAATATCGAACAAAGTCTTGGAACGGATCATGTTGGTTATCCGATCACTCAGTGTTCTTATTACATATTCGATTATATCTATAGAATAGAAATATAAAAGTAATATTTCTTAATTAATCTATTTTATAGGTTGACGCAATGAACATTATGATTTCTTGAAAAAATCTTAATGATATAGGATTATTATTACAAATCATGTTTGATAACTTCAAAGCGTATACTTTACTTCCAAGACCTACAAATATAATACGCGTTTTTTTTTTCGAGTATTATTTATGAAGTTAAGCTGCAGGAAAAAATGCAGAACCTCGGAGACGATTACAATTTCTTAAGTAATTGCGTGACACGAATAAAAAGAGAATGTTTAGTTTAGTTTTGTTTAATAAATTTGTAAAAATTAAATGTTTTATACAAATATTGTTGAATTTACTTTTCTATAAATAGCCCGATTATGTTATTACTGGTTATCCATAAAAGTTTGGCGGTTTAAAGTTACAAAAGTATTAGGTTCTATTTTAAATAACTTTTTCTGAAGTATGATTTTTATAATAATAAATAATTAATTATATAAAGATTACGTTGCCTACGTGTCTTGCAATCATTTAATAATTATGGATGTTTCTGGAAAAAATTAGTAAACTACACAAAAAATTGCATGTAAATATACTTGAAGGCCTTCGAAATCGTTTTGCAATAACTTAAGTATTTAGTGTAGTAGAAATGCAAAATTTTTAAAATTATATATTATTTCGATTTTATTGAACAAATGCAATTTTTTTGCTTTGACTTATTATTAATTTAATTAATAAATATTCATTTTCCTGTGAATTCTGTGTATCTTAAGCATTTACGTAATAACTATATATTTTTTCTCTGTAATTAATAACAAATCATTGCCATTTTTCGAATTACATCCCGAATTAAATAAGTATTAATTAATTTTAAACAAATTAATATTTATAATCACGTACTTCGGTAGAACCGGCGTAATAAAAACTTTTCACGAATAAATTGATTCAGGTTTATCAGTCGTAGCTTTTTCCCAGGCATTTTGATAAAAATATGGCGATGCAATCTCATAGTTTTATTAAAAGTTTAAATTTATGCATAATTTTTAAATCTAAATTTAAAAGTATGATGTACAGATGAAAGACTAATAATTTGAGTAGAAAGCATATATTTTAAATAAAATAATAGTAAAAAATATTAAAAATTTCAACTCGGCATCGAAAAGATGTCGCAATAAAGAATTGTTCGTTTTATATTCATTTATGCAGCTAAAACGATTATTAATATCGAGTTTTGTATGTGTTGAAAATGTATGAAATAAAATAAGAAAAAAAGTCTGTTAACAAAATTAATTGCTTTAGAATATCGAAGGTCACAATAAAACTAATAATAAAATATGTCCAGGAAGGAGTTACAATTTCCTTACTTTTACTGTACCGCCATACAATTTTTACCTGAAATATTTGTGATCATTTTTAATTAAATTTTTTAACTGAACCGTAAATATTCTACAAAAATACTTCATCAGGGGTCAAAATGTATATTTTCGCCATAACAGAAAGCTCTACAGGCCGCAACTTGTACGAAGGGAAAAGAGAAATGCTTGCTCTAATTTTAAAATTTTCTTGTAAGTTAGATATTTATCGTTGCTTTAAAGAGAATTTTTCAAAATTTTTATGGGTAAATAGCCTAGAAAGAAAGGTTGGCCCGTTAAGAATTGTATAACGGAAAAGAAAAGTGAATAAATGGTGACACATTTTTTTCCAGAAAATGTGTCTTCGATTTTTTTTTTAATTTTAATTGTAAAATTAATTTTTTTATGTAGGTTTTTTCGAAGTTTCTAGTATACAAATATCAGATGCCTGACAGGCTCAGATTAAAATTTTTCAAATTTAAATGTTAAAAACAGACCATTTAAAGGAAACATAGAGGAGCGCTTTAGCATCAGAATAAAAGAGAAAATATATTTATGAATGGTATTATAAATATCTGAAAAACTTCGGTCACGTAGGAATATGTTGCCTTTTCGATTTTACAGACAGCGGCCAAATATGTGCTTCTAATAAAAAATAATGGAAACAACAGAAATAATAATCAAGAAACAATGCGGTGATAAAAAAAATGTTTTCCTAAATTGTAAAAATTAACAAGATATATTTATTTTATACTTTGCACGTATCCATCACTAAATTGAAAAATTTATTAATTAAGGTATTTAATATAATAAGTAAAATATCAACTTATTTGTACTTAAGGTTTTCCAAGTTGAAAACTGATTTGACATTGCGTAAATTAATTTTGGTGAAATAGAAAGGTATTAAGCTACAACAAGCAAATTAAACAAGAAAAAATAAAATAAAATCTGTTAAGAAAGACATCGCAAATATCGGTCCTGATTATACAATTTCAGATTTTTGAGATACAATTTGAAAAATAAAGCTCTGCGCCTATAAATTCTTATTGTTAGCTGTCCTACGTTCGACTTTTTGTTTCTCTCTCCTTAATCTCGAGAAAAAAGTCAGATAAAGAAATAACGTAAGCAAACTAACACGCGATACATGACATTGGAATACGGCTAAGCTTTTGCTAGTTTTTTTGGCAGGCCGTTGTACTATCAATGACGAAATCTGGTTCAAATTGGGCGAGTCAGTAATTGTAAAGCCTGTTTCAATTTGAGCCGCTGTCAACTTAGCTTGCTTGCTTCGTGTTCATAATAAATACTAATTAATTTACAAATTTTAATATAAGAATAAACATATTTTAAAATAGGAATTTTATTAAAAACTGTAGTATTATCATGAAAAAATTATGTGATAAAGTCAGAGGTACTATGTAATTTTTGTAAATTTTCCGGTTCCGAAGAATTGATGTAAAAACTGATAATTGGTAATATAATAATTAGATTTTAGTTTAATTATTATTCCTAACACAAAACTATCGTAAATCTTTCTCCTGATACTACAAAAAGAGCAATAAACATAATTTTTTATTAAATGTATGTTTGTAATTGGTCACATGGTACTTTTTGTACCAATAGTAAGTGAGAGTTATTGCTATAGAATTACCGACGTAACACTATCATACTTTATTCCAGTGATCATTACCAGAAAGGTAAGTAAAAATAATAATAAAATAAATTTAATGGTCTAATTCTTAAGTCTTTTTTTTTTCTAAATAAAAACATCTCCTTAGTTATAAGTTTTCTGGTTAATACGATGCATATTATTAAATATTTCAAAAATTTAACATTTGCAAACAGTAACATCTTTTAATTTAAATTTTTATCATTAAAGAACAAATTGTATAATTTTAGGATGAAGATGGCAGTTCTTTAAAAAATTAATTGATATAGTTTATTTTTCCAACTGCAATCTTTGAGATTGGATAAATCGATAACATACATGTTGATGATAAGAACACTAGGAATGATGATTAAATGCATCTGGCTTTTAATGCAATTTACCATTTATTTGATGTAATTTTAAAATTAAGTATATATTTGTTTCATATAAATGAATACTTCGATTATCGAGTTTATTGTTGCTAGGAAAAATGCCGCGATATACGAGTTAAATATTGCGTGTAAAATGGGTAATCGTTACTGAAGATTTTTCAAATTTTTTACTTCAATTTTTTATACGAGATGAAAAAACATCTGTGAAAGATAAAAATATAAACAATAATTTAGAAAAACAAGATTACCCTTTAATCAATATTCCCATAAGAGTACAGTTGATTCATTTGACCTTACTCTCTTGCGATTTTGGTTTGGTTATGCTTGCTTTATACTTAGCTATCATATTCAACTTACCTTTGCTATTTTCTCATAAAATTAGGAAAAGCAGTTGCACGCCATCCCTATAACTTTATCTTTTCATCAAGCTTTAAAACGTAAGAAAAACAACAGTAATAGTAATTCTAATGATATGGTAAAATTATAAAATGATTTTCTTACACATAAAAAAAAACTAACACTATAAGGTTCGATACTTTATCGTGTTTTACACTGCCAACAATTCCATCCACTCAAGGGTTATAAGGTAAACTGAAGTTTTTGAAGATTTATAAGCCAACCACCCAATTATCAAAGGCCCGTTTTCAGAAATGGTTGAAAACTAAATCGTACTATTTGGACAATTAGCTATTTGTGTATAGAACTAACTGCTCGACAAGTTTCCTTCGAATCAGAGATGCAGACATCTTTTGAAAAATAATATCAAATGTCGATATTATTTTCCAAAAGCAAGAAGTAATGGATTATTCTATACACTTTCTTAAACTTTTCACGTTTACATTACGTAAGTTCGATTATATAATGTCGGTTTTTTGTACTTTCTTACACCTTTGTCACATTTTCGTAAAGAGAATAAGACTTCTGTCGCTTTACTTTATGGGTAAATGTAACCAGTCGCATAGTAAAACGCGTACTGCAATATACTTCACTGGTAGATAAAATTTTAACTGATAAAAATTGAAATCTAATTTAAAATATTAATTATATTTTTATTGGTGTTTTCCAGATAACTTGGTTAAGACTATTTTTCGATAAAATATTAAAGTGCAAAATGAAAGTTGATTGCATAAGAAGAATCGCTTGCTATTTTTTCATGAAATTAGGAAAAGCAGTTGGACGCCATCCCTATTACTTCATCTTTTCACCAATAATTTTGTCCATGATTCTTTCGATATTTATCACGAAATTAACACCCAGTAAAAATCATCAAGTATTAATAGCTCCGGATACAGGAAAACTATTTAAAACTAAAAAATTTATAGAAGAAAACTTTTCATATAATTCGACTCAATTTTCTGACCAGATGAGAGTCCCTAATATACCCAATTATATCACAATACAAATATTGAGAAAAGATGAAGGAAACATGTTTGAAAAAAATATTCTTTCAGAAGTGAAGCTGGTCAATGACATCATACAAAATATAACATTAGAAGCTGATGGAACGTTAATACAATATGACGATGTGTGCGCACTTATGCACAAAAAATGCTTTGAAAATCCTATTATTGAGGTGATATCGGAAGTGGGAATAGACTCCATAGTTCAAAAGAGAAAGAAGCTGAAATATCCAATCGAAATAGATTTTTTATCATTCACTTATAAAGCCTATTTTATAAATTTAGGAGGTGTTACTGAAGATAATCAAAATTTTGTAGAAAAAGTTAATGCCATTCAGCTGTTGTATTCAACAGACGTTAAAAATGAAGTGAAAAAGAAATTGTTCGACAAATGGTCAACCAGTGTTTATGATACGATTCAAAAATATAATTTTACATACGTCAAAGTCATTCCATGCTCTCCATTAGCAATAGAAAATGGTTTTCGTACAGAATTTGATAGAACGAAACCAAAAATAGGCGTTTTGGTCGCAATTATGATCGGTCTTTCGATGTTTCTTAACATGAGCAACAGTTGGGTGAGAAGTAAACCAATTCTCGGTTTATCAAGTGTGATAAATGCTGGTTTGGCAGTTGTATCGTCTTTTGGATTAATGGCAGCATCGGGTGTGGAAAATACTTACTGGAATGCTACCATTCCTTTTTTAGTTGTTGGTAAGTAAGTCAGTATTGATGCAAATGTGCCAAAAAATTGTGTAATATATTAAAAATTTTGTTTATTTCAGTGACCGAGATTGATGACGCTTTCGTGTTAATAGGATGTTGGAGGATCACTAATCCCAAGCACACAGTTGAAAAACGGTTGGGAGCAACATATGGAGAAGTAGGAGTTTCCATTGCACAAACGTCACTAACTAATTTTATTTCGTATTGCATCGGAATGATGGCTCCATTTCCTTTTATTCGAATCTTCAGTTATTACACTGCAATTTGCATAATGTTCAATTTTATATACCAGATAACGTTTTTCGGAGGATGTTTGGCGTTGAGTGGATACAGAGAGGAAGAAAAACTTCGTACTACAAAATTTGTTAGATGTGGTAAGTTAAAATTACTTTTAAATAAAAAGTTTTATATAACAGATTTAATGTATTTCTGTAAAGTTTAATTAATTTAAAAAATAGTTTAATATATATAGGCCTATATATATATATAAGTGAAATTGTTAGTCTATTTGTTTTTTTTTTGTTTGTTTGTTTGTTTGCTATACACTCTTTTTGACCATTAGACCAATTGCTAAGAAACTCAGTAGTTACGTTCAAATACTTGTAAGTTATTAGTTCTAGCTTAAATAATGTCGTACATTTCACCTTAAAATATCCAAACCAATGGTATCGCACCTGGTATCGCAGACCTGTAGCAACTGTATTGTTGAACAAGTAAATAACAATAAATAGTAAAAAGTTCATACAAACGTAATAATTACTAAACTCAAAATGTTACTATCATGAAATATTTAGCTGTGTTGCAAGACGAACTGTCATTATCTAAAATAAATTTTGATTTACATGCATTTTTGTCAGTTTAGACACAACAATGAGACCTGTTTTCAGCTTCTTTTCTTTTTTTCATAAGTCCTTTAAAGGCTGTAAATGAGTTTCTCCATTCGTAATAAGTACCATAAACATTCAACATTTTGAGGTAGGTAATACTATTAAATTATAATTATGTTTCCGTAAGCATACCTTGAATATTTTCGTTTCAAAAAGCTTATTCCTTAAACACTTTAAACAGTGCACACTAATACGAGCGATGACATTATTATTACTTATAGGATTCAAGAAGACAAACTTCATCTCTTTTTTGTCTCCCAATCCCTATATGAATTAAGTTTTGTTGCCATTACACAGTGCTCTTTATAATCTCCGTGGAGTCGTTTGAAATGCTCTCCCTTCTCTTACAAGGCGATTTTGTTGTTGGCGGCATAATCATCAAAAGATATTTGCGCAAATTTAAAAATAATATAAGAACGGCGTGAGATATTAACATCATTTAATTTTTTAAACTCTGACCATTTATGTTATCTTTGTAAGTTTTTAATATAAGTCTTAATCAAAATATACATCATAAACGTAACCGTTTATAGTCAAAGTCTAGTCCGTTCTTGGTATGGCTCTGGTATGGCTCTGGTGCACTTCTCCAAAAATGCATTTGTAATTTTAAAAAATGTTTTTTTTTTAACATTAGACTTTAAATCTTCACAATTTTTTATTTCCATGATAATTTCCATCTTTTATATCTAGATACAAAGCACGTCGGTACTGTAGTTTCTTTCTTAAAATACGAAGACAAATCACGCCAAAGTTAGTCATTTTTTACATTTAGATAACTGGGACGTGCACAATTAACATAAACGAAATAACCTTCGTGGACAAGTATCCACGAAGTGTCCATTAAGAACATCACAAAGAAACTTTAATGATTGATAAGCAACTTTTTTTAGTGATATGCATTTCGGTGACAAAGATCCTCTACAGCCTCACGTGAATACATTGGTAACAACAAATAGATACAAATAGATTATCTGTTTGTAGTGACTATTTTACTAATGTATGGCTGGTAAAGGCCTTCGTGTCCGAAATGCATATTAGTAATAAAAGTTTCTTATCACTCATCAAAATGTCATTGTGATGTTCCTAATAAAACTGTGTGAAGCCTCCACACATATATTTCCACGATTTTATTATTTGAACAATCTGAATGAGACAGATAACTCTTTTCTCCTAGTGTTAATATTTACTATTATTAATATTTAATAATAGAAATATAACTGATAATAAACCAAATCAAGTAGCTCGAAACATTTCTTATTATTATATTGCTACAGTGAAAATTTTTAACGAACATTACTCTCACGTTAATTAAATAATAAGTTTAACACAACTTTTCGTTGCTGTTAAATAGGAAATAACTTTATAATTTTTTGCAACATCTTAGGACTTCCCAAAAATCACTCTGATTCACCTATATGTCATTAATTACCTACTAAAAATTTTATAGCAATTTTACATTGAAATTATCTAATATCAATCAATTTTATTATTGTTTATTTCATATATAACTTATGAATATTTTTATTTCAGAACAAAGTGAAGAATATCCCAATGAGAATAATGCTAGACAGGAAGAATTTACTATGGCTCTGTTTAAAAATTTATTCGGAAAAGTACTGTCGAATCCATTGGTGAAGATAATTATTATTATAATTTTTATTATTAATTTATCTTTTGGAATTTGGGGGACATTTTACATAAAAGATGGTCTTAAATACGAACATTTATTTCCAAAAGATTCTTTAGTTACAAAAGGCATTAGAATTAATTTTAACTATTTTACACGTTACTCATATCCCTATCACATAGTTGTTAATGAAACGTTGGATTACTCAAACATAAAAGTTCAAAAATCCATAGAAACTCTGTTAAGAAAATTCGAAAAACATCCCAATATCGCTGCAGAAGAATTTACTGTGTCCTGGATGAAATTCTACAAAGAATTTCAGAAAAGTCCGGTAGCAAAATTTTCTTTACAAGGTTACAACACGACATATAAGCAAGACTTTATCGATGGGCTTCGCAATGTATTTTTTAATATCAGAGCTGCCCAGTCATTTTCTAATGATGTCGTCTTTAACAGCAACAATACTGATATCTTATACAGTAGATTTTTTGTAATGGGAAAAAATTTGAATTCGACACAAACAGAAACAGATTTATTAAGAGATTTATTAAAAATTGCAGACGAGTCCGACATTGCTGTCCTAGTGCATAGCGTAAAGTCAAGTGTGATTGCACAAGGAATCGTTATTCGACAAATGATTTATCAATTGTTTTGGATCACTGCTGTGCTCATAACTGCAATTTTTCTATTATTCGTACCAAGTATATCAGTCTCAATTGTTGTTGCAATATCTGTAGTATGTTCAGTGGTCGAAACTTTAGGTTACATGTACCTGTGGGGTGTCAACTTAGATATTATATCAATGATGAGTCTCATTCTATGTGTGGGATTTAGCGTGAATTATCCTGCTCATATTTCCTACGCTTATTTCATGTCACAGTGTAAAACAGCAAATGAAAAACTGAAAGATTCTCTGTATCGTTTAGGCTTTCCAATACTGCAAGGATCTATGACCACAGGATTAGGAATATTAATTTTATATTGTGATGCATATTTTCTTATGACATTTGTAAAAATTGTAATTCTTGTTGCGGCGGAAACGGCTTTTCACGCATTATTTTTCATTCCAGTTGTTCTTTCGTTCATTTATGCTATTTTTGAAAAGATGTAATTCATTTATTGTTAAATTGAAAATCAACTTTAATTTGTATTGCTGTTCTCCCGTAATTTCGAAATTAATTTTATGAAATATTCAGGAATATACAATAAATATTCGGATAATTTTTGAAAGATTTATGAATTACGTTCATTCCAATTTTATTTTGTTACAAATTATGATTAAAATTTATCAATTACTTTTTTTACATATTTATTTTTATCCAAGTAGTAAAATATTTTCGATAAATATCGTTTGGAATATTCACGAATATCCGATAACGTTGAAAATATGTTTCACGTTAATATTTAAAAGTTATACGAAAATACCTTAAAGCATGTACTATGTGGAAGTATAAAATATTGTTTATTATAGGATGGGATTTATTTGCAAAATAAATTCGAAACTCACATTATTACAAGGAATGTCTTCTTAATCACTATTTGGAAGTATTATATTAACTTTTCTTATTTCCTATTTTTTTTATTGTTATTTTTCATATTTTCATGAGTATTTGTTATTTCTTCTTTTGAAACCGTGTTTTGTTGATTGTTGGACTATGAATACAAAGTTGAGTTTTAATTAAACACTTGGCTTTATTTCCATTTTTATTTAGGTACGAATCAACTAAATAAAGATGGAAATAAAGCCAAGTGTTTAATTAAAACTCAACTTTGGGTTCATAGTCCATGAATATTTGTTACAGAATAAAAACAATACGTCTTCAAAATTTACGCAGTAGAGTATTTCCCATGTAAATTGTTTTCTGGATCACATGCTGTTTATGTACGCGCTGTCGTTATTCTATCAAATGAATTCTGTAATGGTTATCTTAATATAGTTTTAATCATAACATTTTAAACGTTAATAATTTTTATCCGTAATTGACTGTGAAGTTTTTTCGATATACACCAATCTTTACATCTATCACTATTTTGATGTTTCATTATATATTTGATTCTTGTTCTAATGATTAAGAAATTATAATGAAATTTATTGTCTGTATTGTCTGTATGTTTTAATATGCTGTATAAATATTTCGAATATGTTTTGCCTACATGCAGATTTGTAACTTATCAGGAGTTACCTAAAATGTCTATATCTGTTTAATAAAGATTCGTAATGTACTATCACTAATATGCAAATTAGATATGACAAAGATCAATGTGGGAAAATTCCCGCCAAGATAAAAAATAGCTTTCGGTCACGTAATCACCAAGAAATACGAAGAAATATAACTAAAATTTAATGTTTGTGTACAAATTAATAAATTTTAACTAATGTCATCGTTTAAAATTTAATGTTTCTGTAAAAATTAGTAAATTGTAACAAATTTCATCGAAGACAACAGAATAAATTTTAGCTTATAAAAACTCTACAATAAATAATTATTTTTTCGAAAGAAGTCGATATGCACGAATAAACAATGAATATGTAATAATTCTTTTATCCATTTTGAAGTGCGAATATTGTAAAATTATTTATACATCATTTAGATTTATTCAAGAAATTATAATGTTCATTGCGTCAACCTATGAAATAGATTAATTAATAAATATTACTTTTACATTTATCAGAATGATTTTTGACATCCTCATTTGAAGTAAATGTTTTTCTGTTTAAAAAATTGTGTAAAGACGGAACAAGTAATTATCCGAGGGTTCCAGATCTGTCAAATATGGTGGGTGTGGTAGTACATCCCATCCAAACTGTAGCAGTTTCTGACGAGTTACCAAACTCGTGTGAGATCTGGTATTATCATGGTAAAACACTACACCTTTACTGTTAATCAATTCTGGGTTTTTCTGTTTGATGGTATCACTCAATTTGTCCATTTGATGGCAATACACTTTCAAATCAATTGTGGAATTGTCTGGTAGAAGTTCAAAAAAAAAAAAAAAAATCTCTTAAAATCCCACCAAAGACAGCATCCCTTTCTTTAAGAACTTGTGGAACCCATATATCGAGCTTTGAAACAAAACCAAGTCATTTCAGGTGATCGTAAACGGTTCAATTTGACAAATGTAATCTCTTAGCGATTTCTCGTGTTGTTATTCGGCAGTTTGCTTCAATCAGTACTTTTATTTTGACTTCATTAGTTTCAACTGTCCTTCCAGAACTGGTGCTGTACATCTTCAATATCGAAATTGACAAAATAAAATTTTGTGAACTAGTTTTGGCACTGTCGTTCTGTCAACACATCTTCTCTATACATGTCACACAATGTTTTTCTTTCTCGAACAGCATTTTTATTTTCCTTTTTGGTAATAAAAAAGCAAAATATGCCAAAAATTCTGCTTTTGATTTTCCATATTTGATGGGACACCAAATAAAAACAATTGCACAGAATCAAAGAAAATTTTTTACAAATAAGTCTTGTCAAAATATATAATGACAATATGGTATAAAAAAAATTGGCAAGTAAAAGTACAACTAATTCCTCCAGTGGTAAAAAAACGAATTACTTTCTGAACAATCCAATAATATTTATTTTATTTACTTTTTAACTTATACACCTTAGGGAATGTTTGAAGACAGATGATTTCAGCCCCCGTTACAGTTACCCAAAACTAATAATTATTTAAAAATAAACAATAACAATTATAAAATTAAAAAACAGTATTTCAAATATACTATAGGCCTTATATATCTAATATTATACGTAAAAATAAAGACGTATATTTTATATGTTTAAACATATAAGTAAAAACTTAAGCAATAATAAATAAAAACATATAAACATAAAAGTTTAACGATGTTACATAAAAATAAATTAATAATATGAAATACATTATATTAATAGCATATTTTTATATTAATTATCAATGTTATAAATTATATTATAATACATTAAAGTTAACCAGATGACGTTACTTCGTATCATTCGGCACTCTGTTTTCATATAAAATTTGCCTTAAGTCTTTTATGAAACCAAATGAATATCAACGTCTTTATTACTCAGAAAAACAACAAGGAAATCATTTTTAAGGCTATAGAATTTATGGTACGGTTTCGAATGTGGGTTGCACGTGATGGAAGCGACTACACAGTGGAGCGCCATGTTTTCCAGGTGGGATCAAGTCTCACTATTGAATAACGTTCGATGGGAACGTAATATATTAATTAACTAAATGAGTGGGTAAGATAAATTTATGTCATTTTTTTCTTTATATTGCTGTAACATACACAAAAGAGAGCTCTGACTGATCGAAATGATATAAAAGGCCGTACTGTTTACAACATAGTTCCCCTGTCATGCTTGAATAAGAACTATCTAGTATTTAAATAAATGTAATAGTAATCGATTTCTTACTTGAAATAAATCTTGATACTGATAAACCTCATTCTCATTTGGGAAAGATGCATCGGGAAAGTCTTATATCTAGTAAAAAATGTAAAGGTAGTCTTTCCGCAATCAATTTTGAACTAAGTCGACTCGGCTTATATACGTGTTCTTTTTGTTTTTAGAACATAACATAAACACCTTCTACCCCAACATTTTTCATCCAATTCCATTGTTCTGAAAATCCAATTCAAACACTTATTTAAAACTATAAAGGAAAAAGGCAATAACAAACATTCCATGAAAATTAAATATCTTAAAATACACCGAGATAGACCAAAACACTTTTTAATAAACATAGCCAACAACGATCAGATTGATAACCTCATACCTCAGAAGCACATAACAAAGACTAAGTAATAGCTGAATTAAAAATCCTCAGACAGTCGCTCATATTACGTAACATAGCCGATCTACACATTTAAATAACACTGTCAAATTTGATATAAGCATTCTTTTTAGAAATCTGAATGAAGCAGTTATATTTTCCATTAAACTTTAATATTACACCCAGATATTAATATTGCAAAACTACTTGTACTATATCATTTCTAAATCTTTATTTATCATATTCAGAAAATTTACCTCCATTACGAAAAACAACGACTTTAATTTTCGGAAGATTCTATCATATATCATTTCCGAATAAATATCTATCTAAAATATTAATAAATCTCTGTAAATCTCTAAAGGAATCGTCAATCACAGCAATTTGCTAATATTTTAACACTAGTGCCGTTCACATCGATACGTTCATAATCAGAAATATTTATCCATTCAATGAATTTATTTAAATACAAACTGAACAAAATACGATTCAAAACACAATTCTGTCTAAAACCGGTAGCTGTGAAAAAAGGCCAGGGGCAAAAAAAGCCCTATTTGGTTCTAACATTTGATTCTCTATGTAATTCTGCGAGCAAAGAAACAAATTTAAAACTCAAACCATGTTGAAAATGTATTCTGCACATTAAACTCCTATCTACAGTATCAAATGCCAAAGACATATCTACGAAAAAGCATATGCTTTACGCCTATTTCTCATTAGCGTCTTAATAATAATCTTTTCATTTTGCATACCCTTATCTACAGCAAAATATTTTTCTTGATTCTCAAATAAAATATCGTGTAAACTGTAGTTGCTCCTTTATACTGTAGACTTGTCAATTTTTAATCAGTGTTTCTCATGGTCTGATGAAACTCTAGATGCGGATATTATAGAATCTGAGTTGAGTTATGTCTTAAGTAAAGTATAATTTAGTTCTGCGCCTGGTGTAATTAATAATATTGCTTTAGAGTTTCAAAAGACGGATTCCATTTTTCCAATATAATTTAAAAGTTTTGGTAGAATGTTGAGGGTTGAAGTAGTGCCGATGGATTAGGAAGTGCCTTTTTGTGTCGAGTATATAAAAGTGGTTCTAAATTGACCCCTAGTGATTTATAGACGAATTTTCTTGCTAACTCGTGTCTTAAAAGTTTTTTGTAGAATACTGTATTTTACGTTAGCAACTTGACTAAGTTTACACGATATTTTATTTGAGAATCAAGAAAAATATTTTGCTGTAGATAAGGGTATGCAAAATGAAAAGATTATTATTAAGACGCTAATGAGAAATAGGCGTAAAGCATATGCTTTTTCGTAGATATGTCTTTGGCATTTGATACTGTAGATAGGAGTTTAATGTGCAGAATACATTTTCAACATGGTTTGAGTTTTAAATTTGTTTCTTTGCTCGCAGAATTACATAGAGAATCAAATGTTAGAACCAAATAGGGCTTTTTTTGCCCCTGGCCTTTTTTCACAGCTACCGGTTTTAGACAGAATTGTGTTTTGAATCGTATTTTGTTCAGTTTGTATTTAAATAAATTCATTGAATGGATAAATATTTCTGATTATGAACGTATCGATGTGAACGGCACTAGTGTTAAAATATTAGCAAATTGCTGTGATTGACGATTCCTTTAGAGATTTACAGAGATTTATTAATATTTTAGATAGATATTTATTCGGAAATGATATATGATAGAATCTTCCGAAAATTAAAGTCGTTGTTTTTCGTAATGGAGGTAAATTTTCTGAATATGATAAATAAAGATTTAGAAATGATATAGTACAAGTAGTTTTGCAATATTAATATCTGGGTGTAATATTAAAGTTTAATGGAAAATATAACTGCTTCATTCAGATTTCTAAAAAGAATGCTTATATCAAATTTGACAGTGTTATTTAAATGTGTGATCGGCTATGTTACGTAATATGAGCGACTGTCTGAGGATTTTTAATTCAGCTATTACTTAGTCTTTGTTATGTGCTTCTGAGGTATGAGGTTATCAATCTGATCGTTGTTGGCTATGTTTATTAAAAAGTGTTTTGGTCTATCTCGGTGTATTTTAAGATATTTAATTTTCATGGAATGTTTGTTATTGCCTTTTTCCTTTATAGTTTTAAATAAGTGTTTGAATTGGATTTTCAGAACAATGGAATTGGATGAAAAATGTTGGGGTAGAAGGTGTTTATGTTATGTTCTAAAAACAAAAAGAACACGTATATAAGCCGAGTCGACTTAGTTCAAAATTGATTGCGGAAAGACTACCTTTACATTTTTTACTAGATATAAGACTTTCCCGATGCATCTTTCCCAAATGAGAATGAGGTTTATCAGTATCAAGATTTATTTCAAGTAAGAAATCGATTACTATTACATTTATTTAAATACTAGATAGTTCTTATTCAAGCATGACAGGGGAACTATGTTGTAAACAGTACGGCCTTTTATATCATTTCGATCAGTCAGAGCTCTCTTTTGTGTATGTTACAGCAATATAAAGAAAAAAATGACATAAATTTATCTTACCCACTCATTTAGTTAATTAATATATTACGTTCCCATCGAACGTTATTCAATAGTGAGACTTGATCCCACCTGGAAAACATGGCGCTCCACTGTGTAGTCGCTTCCATCACGTGCAACCCACATTCGAAACCGTACCATAAATTCTATAGCCTTAAAAATGATTTCCTTGTTGTTTTTCTGAGTAATAAAGACGTTGATATTCATTTGGTTTCATAAAAGACTTAAGGCAAATTTTATATGAAAACAGAGTGCCGAATGATACGAAGTAACGTCATCTGGTTAACTTTAATGTATTATAATATAATTTATAACATTGATAATTAATATAAAAATATGCTATTAATATAATGTATTTCATATTATTAATTTATTTTTATGTAACATCGTTAAACTTTTATGTTTATATGTTTTTATTTATTATTGCTTAAGTTTTTACTTATATGTTTAAACATATAAAATATACGTCTTTATTTTTACGTATAATATTAGATATATAAGGCCTATAGTATATTTGAAATACTGTTTTTTAATTTTATAATTGTTATTGTTTATTTTTAAATAATTATTAGTTTTGGGTAACTGTAACGGGGGCTGAAATCATCTGTCTTCAAACATTCCCTAAGGTGTATAAGTTAAAAAGTAAATAAAATAAATATTATTGGATTGTTCTACGAATGAGTACATCCAGTTCTTTTACCACGGTTAGGACAAGCTTCTTACACCAGGATTTAGAAGTTGGCTGAAGAGGGGCATCGGCCCGAAACGCGTTATGTAATAAAAAAGCGTTCCAACCGAATAAAAAGGATGAAAAATTCGCCCAGTGTTTAAGTTTACGTCACTACATTGTGTCTTCGAAAGAAAAGAAAAGAAACGAAAATACAAAACACGGTTTCCTCAAGATAGAACTAAAATATTATTATTGAAACGGCGAATATCATCACCTAAGAGAAGAACATGGCCCAATACCAAGACAACAAATACCAACAAAGGATAAAAGATTCGTACCCTTGGACTATTACATCCGTCTAAACTACCGAATGAGGTACGGACCAGCTTTTAACGGTATATGCAAGCGGCTCTTACCAGGATTTAGAAGTTGGCTGAAGAGGGGCATCGGCCCGAAAACGCGTTATGTTAATAAAAAAGCGTTCCAACCGAATATTAAAAGGATGAAAATATAGCGTCTTTATTTTTACGTATAATATTAGATATATAAGGCCTATAGTATATTTGAAATACTGTTTTTTAATTTTATAATTGTTATTGTTTATTTTTAAATAATTATTAGTTTTGGGTAACTGTAACGGGGGCTGAAATCATCTGTCTTCAAACATTCCCTAAGGTGTATAAGTTAAAAAGTAAATAAAATAAATATTATTGGATTGTTCAGAAAGTAATTCGTTTTTTTACCACTGGAGGAATTAGTTGTACTTTTACTTGCCAATTTTTTTTATACCATATTGTCATTATATATTTTGACAAGACTTATTTGTAAAAAATTTTCTTTGATTCTGTGCAATTGTTTTTATTTGGTGTCCCATCAAATATGGAAAATCAAAAGCAGAATTTTTGGCATATTTTGCTTTTTTATTACCAAAAAGGAAAATAAAAATGCTGTTCGAGAAAGAAAAACATTGTGTGACATGTATAGAGAAGATGTGTTGACAGAACGACAGTGCCAAAACTAGTTCACAAAATTTTATTTTGTCAATTTCGATATTGAAGATGTACAGCACCAGTTCTGGAAGGACAGTTGAAACTAATGAAGTCAAAATAAAAGTACTGATTGAAGCAAACTGCCGAATAACAACACGAGAAATCGCTAAGAGATTACATTTGTCAAATTGAACCGTTTACGATCACCTGAAATGACTTGGTTTTGTTTCAAAGCTCGATATATGGGTTCCACAAGTTCTTAAAGAAAGGGATGCTGTCTTTGGTGGGATTTTAAGAGATTTTTTTTTTTTTTTTTTTGAACTTCTACCAGACAATTCCACAATTGATTTGAAAGTGTATTGCCATCAAATGGACAAATTGAGTGATACCATCAAACAGAAAAACCCAGAATTGATTAACAGTAAAGGTGTAGTGTTTTACCATGATAATACCAGATCTCACACGAGTTTGGTAACTCGTCAGAAACTGCTACAGTTTGGATGGGATGTACTACCACACCCACCATATTTGACAGATCTGGAACCCTCGGATAATTACTTGTTCCGTCTTTACACAATTTTTTAAACAGAAAAACATTTACTTCAAATGAGGATGTCAAAAATCATTCTGATAAATGTAAAAGTAATATTTATTAATTAATCTATTTCATAGGTTGACGCAATGAACATTATAATTTCTTGAATAAATCTAAATGATGTATAAATAAAAATCATTCGGATTTCTGATAATTTCAAAGCTATACGTGACTACTAAGACCTTCAAATATACTACGCGTTTTATTTCGAGTATTATTTATGAAGTTAAGCTGGAGGAAAAATGCAGAACCTTGGAAACGATTACGATTTTTTAAGTAATTGAGTGACACAAATAATATTGAATGAACAATGATGTTTAATACGTAAAAGAGAATGTTTAGTTTAGTTTTGCTTAATGAATTTGTAAAAATTAAATGTTTTATACAAATGTTTAATTTACTTTTCTGTAAATAGCCCGATTATGTTATTGGTTATCCATATGAAATTACTTAACATTTTGTCGGTTTAAAGTTACAAAAGTATTCAGTTGTATTTTAAATAATTTTTTCTGAAGTATGATTTTTATAATAATTAATAACCACATAAAATTTACATTGCCTACGTGTCACGCTATCACTTAATAGGCTAATTATAGATATAACCTATATAACTTAATAATCAACAGAAAAAATCATACGAAAATATACTTGAAGGCCTACGAAATCATTCCAAAAGAACTTCAGTATTTAGTGTAGCAGAAATGAAAAATTTTTTAAATTAGTTTAATTAATAAATATTAATTTCACGTGTAAATTCTGTGCTTATTAGCGTATATGTAATAACTAGATTTTTCAAGGTAATTAATAACGAATCATTGCCATTATCCAAATTACGTCCCGAGTTAAATAATTATTAATTATTTAACTTTCTACAAATAAATTAATTTAGGTTTATCAGTCAAAGCATCTTGTCAGGCATTCCGACAGAATTTATAACGGTAAAAGGTCTGATAACCTAAAATTTAGGCGATCAGATTGTATCGCCATATTTCTATCGAAATTTGATAGCATCGTAATAAGAAATGAAATATATTTAAATATTTGCGAAAAATATTTTTCGAATTTGTAAAAATCAATGAAATATATTTATTTTATATTTATATTTCAATCGAAAAAATAATTTAATATAATATGTAAAATAGCAACTTATTTGTAGTTAAGGTCGCCAAACTAAGTTGTATACTGGTTTGACATTGCTTGATTGGTTTTCTGAGAAATAAAAAAAGTATAAGCTACAGCATGCAAATTAAATAACAGAAGAACAGAAGAAAACATGATTCAAAGACATCGCACTAATATAAACAAATTGCGGTTCCGATTATAGAATTTCGAATTATTGGGCTGCAATTTGAAAAAAAAAAAAAAAATTGTAGATCTTTCTAAAATGTCACTGAACCGTCTGAGGATGTCTGTCTGTCTGTCTCTCTTTAATTAATGTACAAAACTCAGATAGATAAATAACGTAAGAAAACTGGCACGCGCTACATGACATTGGAATTCGGATAAGCTATTGCGAAATTTTTTGGATCGCCGTTTTACTATTCTTATTGTTGTTGAAAGCTCGCTAGTCATTACTTTGCAAAACGTGTTTCACCCATTTGTCAATTTGAGTGGCAGACAACTTCGCTTCCTCGCTTCGTTTCTATAATGAATAATAATTATTTTACGAATTTTAATAGAAGAATAAACATATTTTACAATAGGAATTAAATTAAAAATTGCACAGGGTTATGATGAAAAAGTTATATAATAAAGTCAGACATACCATGCAATTTTTGTGAATTTTTTGGTTTCAAATAAATATTGATATAAAAGCTAATAATTGATGAAATAATAATCAGATGTTATGGGCCAAAACGTAGAAGTGGACATCCTTTAGAGCTTGTTTTGCGAGACCGCAGATGAATTGTACAATACATCATGCTACCGTTCGAAGGGTTTCGTGACAACAACAACATTATTCGGTCTCGAATGAGAAGTACAGTACCTCCGCTTTTAAACCTGAGCACAAAGCTACCCGACTCGATTTTGCTAGGAAAAATATGCCACTCAATGGAATAAGGTACGATTTTTCTTTCGTTTAGTCCAGGGATGTTCAACCCGCGGTCCACTTAATGTTTTCATGCGGCTAACGGCCTACTGCACCCACTTTTTAGATACATTTTTATTTGTTTTGGTAAAGTATGCCTTAAAATTTTTTCTTATTTCACTGGTTACACTGCAATTCGAAATTATCAGAAAATATTTCTAGTTTTCTGCCAATTGATCGTCTGTTGAGAAGAGAAGCGAGAGTTAGTGGTACGCATTGAGTGGTTTAAGAGTATGCGAAAAAAAAAAATAATAATAAATAGTAGCTAATGAATTGTATTCCGGTGCTACATTATAATGAATTATCGTTGCCACAATTCGAAGTGCATGTCATTTTGCGTTCTTCACCGTTTCACATAATTATATGTTTTCTTTATTGTATTATATCGTCCTGGTCTATTTTTAAAATTAAAAGAATACCTCTTTGTGTCTGATCACCCGAAGATTGAGTGCGTGGCCATTCTATCCCCATCAGATGTGAGAATTTGATCAGGTGACCCGATTTTTTTTTTTTTTTTTTTTTTGATGAAACTCCAAATGTGTCATCATAGGGCCGGCTAGGACAGTGAGAATAAGAGTAATCCGGGCACATAGTTCACTGTTTCTTTCGATTGTTGTTATATTCTCACCGTTTAATTGTTTAAAAGTCGACATTCTGACGTATAAACGGTTAATTGTTATCATTTTTACAATTAACTCCCAGTTCTCACAGTTCCTTTTTGAAGCTTAAATAATAGCATCTTATAGTGGTGATTTTTGCTATCGAAGTAAAGATATAATCTATTGCATTGCCCATGTGTATGTCATCATACAAAAACTTCTGGATATATCTTGAACATGTATTTTTCTACAGCCAAATCATAAAAATATAGTTATTGTCTCTGCTGAAAAAATAAATTTATGGATATATTTTTTATGAATATAAAGGACTGAACGAGAGAGGTCAACTTCTACCGGTTACAAATCCGTTAGAATCTGATTATTAATTAAATTAAAAACGATAATTTATTCGAATGTCATTTCGATTATTTTAGTAAAGAACGACAAAGTTATAAACACCGTAATGCATTTAAAAAAAAGTTCATATACAGCAGCGTTTCTCAACCTATCGCGGTGATATTAAAGGGGGATCGCAAAACAATAATGAAATCATTTTATGAGAAAAAATCATTTATTATAAACTTATAAACATTTTACTTACAATAAGTACACATGTAAAGAAAAGAAACTAATGCGATAGTTGCATTTGTTTTTCATTTAAAATGTTTTCCATACGTGGATCTACGTTTTTTTTTTTTGTTTTTTTTTAACTCTTTCCGCCCTGTGGGCACTAAGAGGGCCTCTTTTAGTAGGCCCATTATGGGTTCGGCCAGGCCCACAATGGGGCGACCGGGTGGTGAGGGACGGGGCCCGACATATCCGAACGGCCACCCCCCGAAAAATTCCTGGGGATTATTCGACCCGCTCGGATTCGATCCCGGGTCCCCCAGAGCGGTAGAGCTGCCACCTTTACCGCTCGGCCATCTCGGCCGTCCGTGGATCTACGTTAGAAACACACAAAAGCAAATTGTTTTCGAGTGATAAAAGACGATTCCTGTATTTAGTTTTTAGCACAACCATAGACGAAAAACCCTTTTCACGGAGATAAGACGTGGCGAAAGGGATTAATATTTTCAACGCTTCTGTGACTAAATTTCCATATTCACGTCGACGAGCGAGCCAAAACGTATTTAAATCTTCAGATGTAAATTGCAGTTGTAGCGTTTTGTCGGCAGACATTTCGGTGATCTGGTCGTGAATCTCAACTGGTAACTTAGCAGCGGCAACAACATTTTCACTAAACAGATTATAGTTAATATTTATAATTACAGTCAAAATTCAAACAGTAAAAGTAAGGCTTACTGTTATTATTCCTTTGGGTGTGGGTCGCGAAATATAAATCTTATTTATATTTACTATTTGGGGGGTCTCGGAGCTAAGAAGGTTGAGAAACGCTGGTATACAGTAATTCATTGGTCATATAGAGTAATAAAAAATTTTCAACTCCAGTTTACAATATTTATTATTGTAAGAAATTACTCAAATTTAAATAACTTATTACATTATAATTCATTTTCCTTAATAATGCAATTAATTTAATTATATGACGTTTCTATTATCCGTTCTATATGGAAAAAGTGTCGAACTGAAAAGTTCCGAATAATACGAAATATAAAATATCACGAGTTGTAATTGAAAATCCATCGTTAGATAAATATCGGTAATAAAAATTTGTGTAAAGTATTACGTACAGGGATAAACTACTACTATCGATAATTTGAGGTAAAAACCATATATTTTAAAATAAATAAATTTAAAATATAATTAAAAACTGTAGCTTTGTATTGTATTGTGACGATGTCACAATAAATAATTGATCAAATTAATTCATGTTGAAAAACGACGAAACACCCAGTATTATAAATTTAAAAAATGGATTAATGTAACCCTTGGTGCCAAGATGGCGGCTGGTCTCTGATTCCAGCAAGGAAACAGTGGAATGCACGTTCCAACCTAACTTATTCTAATAATTTGGTTGCTAATAATTATGGTAATTTATTAGAATAGGTTAGGTTAGAACGTGCGTCCCACTGTTTCCTTGCTGGAAACAGAGAAGAGCCGCCATCTTGGCACCAAGAGTAACATTAACCAAAAAATGATATAAAAATTATTATTTTAGAAAAAATAAACGTTTCTCTACGAAATTTTACACACGTTACTTTGCATAAAATGCAAATAAGTATATATAACCGGATAACACAAAAGGTAAGCTAATAAAAGATCGTATAGTAACGACTGTGCTTCATTTAATATAAATAAAATAGTGTACGTTGCTTTAATCTAATGAGAAATCACACCACTTATCTGGAAACGTTTTCTATTTTTTTTATTATTTAGGTCAAGTATAAGAATTTATTTTGTTTTTTTAATTTTTTTCGTAAATTCATCCACGTTATGTCAAACTGGTCGTCAAGTTTCCTTGCAACCTTCGAAACAACTAATTTATTTTTTGAATTTTAAATCTAGCAGACGACAAGTCTTTGCTGCTTAAACTATTATAAAACAATTTTCATTTGAGTAATAAGACCATTTAATCGAAGGTTTGTAAACAATAATAATCGGAATTGCTTCCGTATTACAACTTTTATGTCCTACGACATTTTATAAAGTACAGAATATGATTTTATATAATAGCATGATTGAAAAATACAACAGATTTTAGTAAAAATTCTTTAGAAAGTGTTATGTTCTTTACAATCAGATTTGCGAAGTATTTTCTGGGTGTAGCTTATTGACTGATATTTCACACGCGACATTTTCAGTTAAGTACTTTTACAGTTTTCTATAGTTTCAGTTAGTTTAAACACGTTTATCATTTTTAAATAATTTTTATAATGAAATCATTTATTTAATTTAGAATGAAATGCTGCATATTTTGAATTTTTTAAGAAATAATTATGAAAAATCTTTTAATTCGGATAAATGAATAACTGCAAAATAAGTTTTTTATAATTATTTATAAGAAATTCTAATTCAGTAGTAACTTCTTTGTATAACCAGCAATGACAGGCTGCAATTTTTAATTTATTATATTTAAAATATATTATCTGTGCCTCGAATTAGTAGTGCTTTGTCCCTATACATCATACTTTTCCTCCAACAATAGAGTCGTGCCGTGTTAAACGGGGACTCCTACTCCTAAGGTTTCCAAATCGTGTCTCGTCATTCGTCTATTTGACAGCTTTGTCGAGATGAAGGAAAAACAGAGAGACACACTGATAGACAATCGACAGTGGAAATTTATTGGACTATAACTTTTTTCAAATTTCAGTCCAATTAATAACCACGTTTTCAGTTACTGACTGCAAACTTGAATAAAATAATTCACGTTAAAGGAAATGTATGATGTATAGGTACATACAAGACACTATTAATTTGAAGTGGAGAGTACATATTTTAAATTAAATAAATTAAAAGTACGATTAAAATTTGCAGGTTGGCATTGTGACGATGTCACAACAAATAATTGTTCGTTAATTACACTGGACGACAAAAAAAAATAACGCACTATGAAGCCCTTGTTGGATTTGAATAAAAATTGGTATGCGACATCGTCATAGCTAGACAGGTATATGATTGCAACCATAAAGCAATAACATACTTTATTGTGCAGTAATGTTCAATACAGTGCAGGCACTAATATCCCGTTGGGCCGCCTCTAGCGCGGATACAAGCTGTGATACTCCTTGGCATGGAGGCATAAAGGTTGTGTATAATGTTCTGTGGTATATCTGTCCACGCGTAATGCAACTGAGACTCAAGATGTGTCAGATCCCGCAGCTGTCGCCCCAGGTAGTCCCATACATGTTTGATTAACGATAAATCTGGAGACCGTGCAGGCCAAGGAAGTGTGGCAATGTTATGTAGGCATGCTTGGGAGACCGCTGCGGTGTGTGGCTGGGCATTATCTTGCTGGAATTGCATGTTGGAAGCCCTGCCATGAGAGGCAACACATGTGGCCAGAGGATGTATTTCACATATCATTGGGCTGTGAGGGTAGTACGCATGACAACTAGAGGTGTCCTACTATCATATGTTACGGCTCCCCACACCATAACACCGGGGGTTGGGCCCATGTGCCGTTCCACAGTATAGGCTAGGTTGACGCCTTGACCAGCGGGCCGCCATACCCTCACACAGCCATCGTGAGCCCCCAAACAAAAGCGGGATTCATCGCTGAAGACAATACGCTGCCGGTCGGTAGCTGTCCATGATTGTCATGCAAGACACCACTGCAGCCGGAGGCATTGGTGGGTGGCTGTTAAATGGTAGAACACATACTGGGCGTTGGGAGACCAATCTGCCTTCTACTAAGCGCCTGGAAATGGTGCGGCTGGATACATGGTTCCGTAACGCAGGTGCTACTGCTGCGTGAATGGTAGACGACGAAGCTGTAGACGCTGTCCGTGCTTGACATACAATGAGATGATCCTCCCACCTGGTGGTCTGTCGATAGCGTCTGGAGCCTGTTTGCCATTCATGCGTACCCCTACGTACTCACTGCTCATAACACACCCTAACAGTTCCATCAGAACGGTTCAGATGGCGGCCAATCTGGCGGTATGACAATCCTCCTTCCTCTCAATCCAACGATGTGACCTCTCTCAAACTCACTTAACTGAGTGTAAGGCCGTCGAATGTGTCGTAGAGGCATGTCTATCACTTAACGAAGTCACAACCATCAACACAAGTGCAGGACATATGCACAAGTTATCACAGCGTGCACCTTTATACCAGACAGACGAAGCACTTTTCTACCCTCTGGTGGTGATACAACACAAGAATCTGATCCCAAAAGCTAATCATTTACATATCTAGCTATGATGATGCAACATACTAATTTTTATTCAAATCCAACAAGTCCTTCGTGGTGCGTTATTTTTTTTTGTCGTCCAGTGTATTATAAAAATGTATCATAATTTAAGTTGCTTTTCTTATTATTAACAATTGAGAGCAATAATATTTTTGAAATCAAATACAATTGCAATTTAAACAGTGTTTAGAAATTTTAAAAGGATTTTAAACAATGCCTCATGGTTGCAGTTGAACAAAACAAGAAATTCACGAAATACATTTACTACATGGATCTGGCAAGTCATTAATACAAGTAGCAGCTAGTGTGAATTATTTCTACATCTGCTGTAAGGCATGTTTTATAGCAAAAAGGACATTATGAAAAAATTAAATGACCTGGTAGGCCTAAAAGCGTGACTCACAAACATAGACACCAAGTATTTAAATTAATAACAAACAAAAACATGTCATCAAGAGAAGCTGCAGCTGCTCTACTGACCAAAGTATCGTACTGTACATGGCTGTTTGAAGAACTCTAAATAATAGTCAGACTGTAAACTTCCTAAAAATGAAACAAACTGAGATTAACCAAATAGCACCAATTAGATAGACTTCAATGGGCAAAAGAAAAAAATGTCCTCAATTTCAAAGTGGCATAATATTTTGTTTACTGATGGGAAAAAAAATGGAATTTAGATGGACCAGATGCCTTTTCAAGTTACTGGCATGACTTAAAAAAGAATAGAAAGGTGAAAAGAGTAGACAGCACGGAGGAACATGAGAAATAGTATGGGCAGGTTTCGGATATGGTGGTAAGACCGACATTGTTTTTATTAGTGGTAAAATGAACTCTGAAAATTATCAAAAAGATGCTCTATGACAGCTTAATAACATTTTGGCCATATATTGGTGGAAATACAGTGGGTGATCGGTTAACAAACATGATCCGTTCCAAGACTTTGTTCGCTATCCGAATTGTTCGTTAACAGATTATCGATTTACTATATGTTTTTATGGGAATTTGATTAATTCGTTCTGGTGACTCCAAAAAATAAAAAAATAAACTTTCTTACTACATTTATTTATACGTAATAATAAAAATACATATATACACAGTCTTGCATTTTTATTAGTCATGTTTTTTTCGTTTGTGGGGGTTAAAGAATATGTCTAATGTCGATTGCTTTTCTCTCTTCAGGATTTTCCAGAGGTAATTAATAGCATTGTAATTGTAGAGACCCCGAAACCTATTAACCTCAACTTAGTTTGGATGCCATTCTAAGACCGTTGTTCTGACATCTTCCCACTTCTTCAAAAGATGTTTAAGAGCAGAAATCGGCATTAATCCTCTTTTTCAGAAGAAAACATCACGCCGAGTTTCTTGGAGTTCTTCATTCAAGAGTTCTTGGCGTTCTTCTGTCGTCAGGTTCCATTATGAGCTCTTCAATGTTCTTCATTTCTCAGATGTGAATTTTGTTACTCCTTAAGTTGCTTGAGTCTTCTTGATTATACTGTATCTTTCTTATATAAGATTTGAACTGCGGCCTACTGTACACCTGTTCGAGCCATACTGCCCAGCAACATCATTCATCTTCTGCCTCCTCTATACCTTTACTATTATACTTTTACCTTTCGAAAATGTAAACTCTATGACAGATAGAATATTTCAATCAATTTCGTTGAAAGGTGAGGATTTTAATTGTTATTTATTAATATTGTGTTTATTATTTTGTTACAGTCAAAATCTAAAAAACATTGTATAAATGATGTAGTTATTTTATCCTTATTATAAAACTCTGTATAAATAATTAAATTAACGTAAAAAATCATTTTATAAAACTTCTATTGTTAAGTAGAAATTAAATTTATATTAATTTTGAAAAACAGGTGTGTTTATACTTTTATTACAGACTGTACCTGTACGTACGTTCGTTGCAAGACACACAGTGACTGCTTGATTTAAGCATTTTTCATTACGCCAATTTGTTCCACGTGTCAGATTGATGATAAAGAAATGCTTTAATATGGAAATGTTTTTAATTAATTTTATCGTTTGTTTAAGTACTTTTTTTATTTCTGATTTCAATTTTCAAAGCACTTCAATAATAGAAATATTTACTATAGATAGAATCAAATGAATTAACGTCTGCCTATAAACATTTAAAATTTAATTTCGAATATTATTATTTAAAAAACAATAATTCTGTAAATTTAATGATAAATTCTTAAGTACTAAAAGTTCTATACATTTTTTTTCAATTTATTGTTTTCAATATACGTAATTTAATGTCGTTTTTATTCTTTAAATAATTTAATATCACATACATTTGTACGTATTTTTCTTTTAGTGTTTGAGAATAACGTAAGACAGGAAGAATATTAAATATAAAAAATATTTTTTGACATGATTTAAGCAAGAAGCATTACAAAAGAAAATCATTATCGATCAGTTAATTGACCTGCAACATCAAAAAATTTGTAAACTTATAAATGATTTACTGTCGTCCGGCTGTCCGCCGTCTTTCCTAACTCACGAGAGCGGAGTTGGGGAAGTGAAATCCAAGACAATATTCCAGGGGAGGACAAGCCGGACTAATGATTTTCTTTACGTCTCAAAAATTCTCTTGTCATCCAGAGACGAGCGTATTTCTACCGGTTTTTCGTCTGTATCATCGAGTTCGTTATATCCAATACTAGCTGACCCGGCTACGCGTTGTTGTGGCTCAAAATGTATCTATTATAAATGTATAACGTTTCCCCCATGGGGTGAATTTCAAAAAATCTTTTCTTAGTGTACAGTACATTCTCTTGACGTACCCTATTAAAACGCAATCAAAAACGCGTCTAAAATAGTATAATAAAAGCAGAGTTCTTTACAGTAAGCCTTAATCCTGTCCTCTCCCCGCTGGGGAATATCGAAAAATCCCTTTTTAGTGTATATTCTGTTGACGTACCCTATTAAAACGCAATTAAAAACGCAAAAAACTGCATCTAAAATAGTATAATAGAAGCCGAGTTCTTCACAGTAAGTTTTAATCCTGTCCATCTCCCCAGTAGGGGGAATTTCGACATGTATATTATATAAAAACACATGCGTATTCGAATGCAACGTTGTGTCAAAATTTCAAAGGAATCGGTAGGAACAAACGAACGTTATATTTTATTTATATAGATAGATAGAAAATGATCTGCTTTAGTCCATCCTCACAGAAAAGCAAACTTAGGTCGTCGGAGTTAGCGCCATCTGTTGGACATAAAAGCCTTAATCCTAGATGTTATCTTTTAATTTATATGAATGTTTAACGGAATAATATATAGCCTATGTCCACCCTGAAGGTCCATTCTAAATATTGGTGAAAGAATTTTTGAAATCAGATGAGTAGTTCGAGATTACCTTTACAACAAACTTAGTTACCTCTTTATATATTAGTATAGAATAGATATAGATCAGGGGTGTCCAACCAAAATCAAGATTGGGCCGTTTTGTAAATTTATTTTAGTTCGCGGGCCAAGACAAAAAAATATTAACCTGTCCGATGTTCAAATTTTTCTCCGTTGCGTGTCGCTTCCTGTTGAATTTTTCTCCGTTGCGTGTCGCTTCCTGTTGAATTTTCGTCGATTTTAAGCCTAACGAAAATTTTTATAATAATCATCGAGGCTATCGTATCGTTAGAAATTATTTCTGCATTTTGTACAAACAAAATAAATATATTCAAGAGTATAAAAACATGAAAATTATACTTTAGAAGTAAATTTAGTATCAAAAACGTTCGATTCGGCACGACACAGTACGACTGAAATTCGTGCCGATTACCGGCGATTCCGATTACCGGGGTGCCGATTTACGAGTCTCTACTGTATTTTGAATGTGAACACAAATTATGTTTGTCTACCAGAAACTTGCAGTATTTATGTGGATTTTTTTAGAATTTTTACTGCTGGAAATTTTACTTAACGAAAGTTTTGAATATTCAACCAAAGTTGGCGGGCCGCACGGGAAGTCACATCGGGCCGGATTGTTGCCCGCGGGCCGTGGGTTGGACAGCACTGATATAGATGAACGACTGGGCGCTACTGCCTGATGCAACCATATAGGAACATTCTCTATCTCAGAAAAGAATATTTTGAGACGGATAACGCTTATTAGTTTTTAAAGCAGCTACTCTGCAACCCACCTTTTTTTTTTTTTTTTTTTTTTTTTGATGATTCTGCATCAATTTCTGAACTATTGAAATTGTTAACCTTATTCGTCTGTAAGTATTTTTTTACGCTTTTCTAACTTAGGTTAATAAAATCTTTATTTGTTAAGAGAAAATGTTACCCAAGACATTTTGACATTACGACATTTAAAAACATTACAAAACAAAAAAGATATCTTCATCAAATTACGTGCTATATTTGTACGCGTGCTTTTCTTATTACGTGATCGACAATTTCGTACTTTGCCTTTTCGAATATTTCACAGTTTTATTGGTTAAAATTCTATACTGTGTTGCGCGCGCGTAGATAATTTAAACATGTATAATCAACCTAATTCGCTTGTGCCAACGATAGATCTGACACCTAGCGGTATTAGCACGAACTACATAATGGCGGCTGCTATGGGTATAAAGTAGTTTGTTAGAATAGAAAGTGTTCACCCTATCTAATATAGGCCATCGTCAGGTTTAATATTATAAATGTTCCAAAATGGAACGTACCGTTTTCGAATATTTTACATATTTAAAATTCAAAAAAATAATTTAACTTTAAAATAAATTGAAAGAAGTGTGTATATTAAATAAATAAATAAACAAATAAAACATAGAAAACAAAGCTAAGTAGAAAGAAATGATTTAAGGGTTTTTAAATGCCATTCTTTTTTCTATTATATATTGTCACGTTGTTGGAAGCGCATTAGCATCCATAGCATTTAGGCAACGGTTTTTCATTTTACTTTTATAAATTTCCACCTTTTCCATCTCCAACGCAATGGATGGAGAGTGCACCGTTTAAATGACTTTAGCCTCTTCCCATTTTACAATCGTTCCTTCAGTCTGTGCTATAATTGATAATATTGTGTTGTTGTGTCGTTTGTCAACGTTGTATCAAATGCTCTTTTTCTTATAAAAATCGAGAATGATCTATAAAAGAGCACCTAATATCTGTAGCTTGCTACGGAACGATAAAGACAGCGTAAAAAAGGAAGGTAAAGCTGGGGTATATAAAATTCCATTTGAAAATCAACAGTTAGGAATCGAAAAAGATTATGTGGGTGTGACTAGAAGAAACCTGGCGGTACGTCTGCGAGAACACACATACAATTTTGACAAAGGACACAACACTATTAGCAATTACGGCACAGACTGAAGGAGCGATTGTAAAATGGGAAGAGGCTAAAATCATTTAAACGGTGCACTCTCCATCCATTGTGTTGGAGATGGAAAAGGTGAAAATTTATAAAAGTAAAATGAAAAACCGTTGCCTAAATGCTATGGATGCTAATGCGCTTCCAACAGCGTGACAATATATAATAGAAAAAAAATGGCATTTAAAAACCCTTAAATCATTTCTTTCTACTTAGCTTTGTTTTCTATGTTTTATTTGTTTATTTATTTATTTAATATACACACTTCTTTCAATTTATTTTAAAGTTAGATTAAAAGAATTTTAAGCTCAGCAAAATTAGCTGTGGTGAAACTAAAGTGAATTGTTTGCTGAGAAAGAGCTAGATAGATGTGAAGTTATCAGTTTTAGTATTTCCTCTCCTTCTGTAAGACATCTTTTTCGATCAGCCACATATTCTAAAATGTCACAAAGTGTAATCATCGTGACTTAAACAACTACGAAATCAACTAGGATTAATGTCGGATACAAATGCGAATAAAACGCTTTGACCACAGAGAGAAAACTCATTAAAAAGACAACACACAAGTAACTCTCGTACGTTGTCAAGCACGCTATACCCTTTGTGACAGCCATTTTGGTCGACTCATACGCCACCTATATTTACTGGCACAAGCGAATAGAATCGTGACATCAACAACAAAGACGAGATCGTTATGAACGATCAGAATCGCCTCTCTGAGAAAGGAATTTTGTCTCTCGTTTTGACGTCATTTGATTCTGAAGGAAGAGAGAAGTGACTAGAATACGGTTCCTGATTCCATATCAAAACTGATTATACTAAATTCTGAAACTCGATTGCGTAATAATGAAGCCAAATTTTCTACTATTTAAAAAGTTTTTATGCTAATAACTAAGAAAATGATTGCAGTCAACTCAATCGATTTTATTTTTAACCTATAACTGATATGTCATTTTATTATGTGTACAAGTACTAGTGGGTTGAACACAAGCTGGATTGTGAAGAAAAGGCACCAGCTTCGTTTCACTCTTCAGGTAACTGCATGAGGATTCATTGTAGTGTAAAGTTGAACATTATTTTAGCAGTAACTCGAGATAAATATGATTGCTTTAACTATTTATTAATATGATATTAAAACAAAGTGCAGTTACTAAATATAAATCATAAATTAATTATTTATTAAATTATTCTTTATTAATTAAGCTGTTTCTCGTTATTACTATTTCTTAACATTTACTACTACAGTTCGAACGTACTCAGCAGAGGATAAATTACAAATCTACAATCACCTATGGTAATTTCCTATAGGCCATCATTAGGTTTTAAGAAACCTGTTTATGGCCTATAGGAGTAAGCTAGAAACGTCAATAATTAAAAAAATTTTCGGGGATACCATAGATTACCACCTATGAAATTTCGGGACTTTGAGTATTTATCTGAACTGAGGGGACCGAGATGAGTTTTCTCAGCCAATGCATAAGTGATCGTAAATTTGTAATTTGTCATTTACTACTACGTTTTTGTCACAGGGTTAACGAGCACCTCGCGCAACGAGTATTTCGCATAACGATCAAAACAAATTGTAAACATTTGCCTCGCTTAACGAGCGATGTTTTGCATAACGAATTATAAGGAGAGGGAAAGTCCTGAATTGTGCGCATGCGGCATGTTCCATCAGTCTGTGCTTACCAATCGTTCCGCTAGCATCTTAGTGTCGCTTGTGATCACATATTTTTCCAAACTTGTGTTCACACATATTACTTATAAACATCAACATTCAGAGTCCGTTATATAATAAACATGCCAAACGATATGCCAAATTCTTGAGTCATTAAATTTAATGACCGATTCCAAATTAAATTTTAGAAATGTCTGAATTAAAAATTAACTATTTATAATTTTTAAATTTAATACGAGATGGAAACATAACTGCCTACCTACAGTCAAATTAATTAATTTCTAATATTTATAATAAACAACGCTTTTAGCCCACGACTATAAATTAAATATAGTTAAATAACCTAAATAAATAGGACTTAACAATTTGGAAAGTTTATCACACCAAATCCGACAGAAAGAAGGATAGAACTTTTAAAAAAGGTCAGTCTTTAATAATCACATTGAAATTAGGTAAGGATGCATTTCGGGTACAAGGACCCCTCATCCGCTTACAAACGCATGGTACCAACATAATAATTATAACATCAATAGATAGCCAATACAAAGAGAAATCTAATATATACAGTGCACTGTATTTACAATTTCTAATGTAACCCATATATATTACAAAACTAAAAATATCAAGCATAAAATTTTCATACAATGACAATGTGGTATAACAAATTATTTGGGACAAGTAACTGTCTTATTTTCTCCTACACTTTTCAAATTCTGGTAGGCGGTACCATATTATTAAAATAATTGGTTTCCAGATACAGTGGTGCCTTATATAACGTACTTAATCCGTTCCAGGTGCACGTCCGTTAAGTGAAACGTCCGTTATACGAAACGCATTTTCCCATAGAAATACATGTTAAAACATTTAATTCGTTCCGCAGCATAAAATAACCGTACTGTATCATAAAAAAAATGAACATAGGGTGCGTTCTTTTATTCCTTCGCGTAACTCTGCGCGAACGACATCCGTTTAAAAATTCCTGCGGAACGCGTTCCTAAATTCCGGTGGGAGTGCGCGCTGTCGAACGGCAAAAACGGCCGCTTGTAGCAGTAGTTTACGGTGGAAAGCAACATGGAGTCCTCCATGGCTCAGATAGTTTCGTTTCCGGGTCCATTATGTGATTTTATGAATGAGAATTTAGAAATTGCGAAAGCGCGAGTTAGCGTACGCGGTGATGTAAGTGTCTTTACGAATTTTTTTCGAATGGTAGCCGGCATTCTAATTTTTTTCGTGGCTATTTTGAATGCTCTTTCAATAAATAATCCATTTTATGGTTAAATTTTATAATTGGGACTCTTCTTTTGCCTTTAAAAGCTCATATTTTAGAATTATAGATTCCTCCATCACGATACTATCGATAGTGCGGGCGCTGCCATCTTTCTTTCGTTCACCGTCGTTCCTAAATGCCTACAAACAGCAGCGCACTCCCGTAGTAGCGGAGATGCAAAGCGACCGCTATTAAAGAACGCACCCATGGAGCAGTCACCAATTATGCCGGAAAGTCCGTTGTTCGCAGCCAGTCCGTTGCTCGAGTCACGTAACGGCCAAACAGAAAGTCCGTTGTTCGCAGCGTCCGTTATTCGAGGCGTACGTTATACGAGGCACCACTGTATTAGACAAATACAAATACACCTGATTCATAAGACTATGTGAAGGCAACTGACAGTTGCCTTCACACAGTCTTATCGACCGTGTATTTGTATTTGTATTTGTTCGCGTCGTCATGGTGAAAAAACCACTCGCCACTCCTCCAAAGTTCGGGCCGTTTTTGCCTGATTCTGTTTCTTAGGCGTTTCATAACCCTCAGGTAGTACTCTGTGTTGACAGTCTGGCCTGTAGGTAGGTATTCGTGATGCACAACCATCTTTCCATTAAAAAAAAGAAAAAAACAGTCAACATCACTTTAACATTTCAGTGAACTTGTCGAGCTTTTTTTAGGTGGAGGAATGTTTCACCACCTTCACCATAAGCCTTGGTAATCAACTCAAAAGCTTCCATGAAGGATTTCCTGAGTTTCACGCAGAGTTTCACAGAACAACGCTGCTCCTTCAAAGAGCTCATTTCCGCGGATCCGATTTTTCGCCGAACCCCACAAACACCCCTTCACATAAACGGCCGTAACTAATCACCAAAACAAGATATCAACAAACGGATTGAAGGAGATTGCTCAAGAGGTTTCCGCGGACACAACGCCTCCAAGCGGATTAAAAAATAACCAACTGGAGGCGCGCTATTAAAAAAGTTCGGGAACTTTTTGAACAGACCTCGTATTCACTTGTAGCCAGGTGATAACACTACTGAACACTGGTAGTTTGCTATCTGTTCGTACCAACCAACGGACTAGTACCATAAAATAGTTTTAGTTGACGGCTTTTCTTTGTATGTTTACTCATATGTTGCGTTGCCGTCTCCCATTAAACCAAACCGAACGATTGAATGTCTCGAAAAATAAACTTTCAAAGCATTTATTCGAATTTTCTGATATTAGAGAACTTTTCAGAGTGCAATACTTTAACAAATAAATAAGTTAACAATATCTCACACTTCAAAGAATTTTCAATATGCATTATATAACAAATTTGTGATATAAACTCGCTAGGATAAATAATTAGGAGTAAAATTTCGCGTGAGTTATTGTTGAGTAATAACTCGTATGTGCCTTTCTTTAATATAAATGAGTTAAATTTTTCATTTCAAAAAATTAGTAAATTTTCGCAATAAAGTTTACTTTTTTTTCCATAATTGTAACTTCGTTTACTTGTTTAAAGAAATGCGACACGCGGGTGATCTGCGGAAAAGAAAAAACTTCCGAGAGGAATTTCAACAGAAAACTGGTCCCTATTGAGGTGTTAAATTGTATACTTCTATCAAATCTAATACAATTTTTTTTCACCAAAAATACATTTTTTTAAAATAAATATTTTGTTTTCGGTGAATGAGTTTAAAATGACATTTCCATATTATTTATCATTACAAAATTAAAATGATACATAAAAGTGGATATAAAGTAAAAAGTCCAAAAATACATTCTTCAATTTATTATATAAACGAAAAATAAATTTTTCCTATGATGAGACAAACAACTCTCATTAAACTAATTCAGTAATCATATCGCTTGACAATAATTCTGTCAGATGATTTAGGAATGTAAATGTATTTTTTAAAATTATCTTCTTTTAATTGTGTAGTGTGATTGTTTATTAGTATACGTTTAGCTGAATAAATTGTGTATGGAGTTAGTAAAGCAATCAATTAATTAAGTATTCTATTTCGGTGTTTTTTGTCTTTAAATCGTGTTTTTTTTATTCAAATAAAGGTTTATGAATATTATTTGTTACTATAATCACATTTTAACCATAAATTTTAAGTAGCAGAAACCTGTTGAAATCGACGGTTTTATTTAATTGATATATAATTAATGATCTTGTTTAAAATTTGCATTCTGTACAAAAATCATCAGTACAGCAAGTGTTTTCTGGTCTGTTTGAAGGTGGTCCATGGCTACCTGTAACAGATTTCTCCAGTACTACGAGGATCCCCCTCCGCTCCTGTCTCCAGATGGCTTTTTTCACTTTTGTATCTGGGTCCACTAAGTCTAAAAATGAAAAATCTTGGAATCATTTTTTGGCCGATCGCCATACTTTCCCTCTCTTATACATAACAGCCGGAAATGTAAAAAAGAATTAGTGCTTCAATATTGACAAGACCAATTTAGTTTGAAAGTAGACATTACACAGATTTTTTAATATAATCCTAGAAGAGGAATAAATTACTACAAATATTGACGTAGTGGAACAGTCGATCAAACATATTATCTACCAGGAAACGTTTATAAATATTATTTAATATTTATTTATTTCATTCTAATTAATATGACTTTTTTAAAATGAAATAAATACGAAAGAACTTATTTCGTAAATATTCGATCGCATGACGAACCTACAGATACATTATCTGTTCCTGCGTATTAATAGTCACTACTACCGAGGTAAGTAAAAGGTAAACCAATAATTGATTTTTGTTCATAAAACCAAAAATGTATATTTTTCTGGCAATCAAAATAAAAAACAGCTGAACCAATTAGTAAATCTGTTGTAAAAACTTTCAACCATCAAAAATATAAGGAAGTTTTAATAAATACAGAACTGTTAAGACATCAACAATACAGAATTAAAAGTAAAAATCATGTAGTGAAAACATATCTTCAGAACAAAATATCTCTCTCTTCATTTTACGAAAAATTTTTATTTTAGATAATTGGTTAGATGTAATATCATTTGTTCATTATACATTTTGCATTTAGTTCTTACAGAGTCTTTAATAACATCATCATTTCAATATGGATATTTAACATTATACAAGAGAAAACAAAATATTAAAACCAACTTAATACATGGTGTTTGCAATAAAATATTTCTTTTTATTTCCCTGCTAAAACAGGCAGGGAATAAAGCAGCATCATTAAAATTACCACAGAATCAAATATATCAATGTAAATTTTTTGTAGTAAGTAAGAAGATAACAATACTATTGTGCGATAAGAATTTTTATAAAATGTAATCGTATTAATTGTAATAAATAATTTTTTTTTCAAATTTTACTAAAAAGTGTTAATCAATATTGTTGTATTTTTGTAAAATCAATAGTAACCTCTATTAAAAAGTGTGCTGTATTTTATACATGTTAACAAGTTCACCAACAGACGAAAATAGTATTCGAGGTTTCAAAAATTATTTCAAGTGAGATGTAATAAGTCAAAAAACTGACTTAAATCAATAGTTTATTTATGAATTCGCAAATAATTTAAACTGAGATTTAATATGGAAAAATTACATATTTCTATTTACATACAAGCAAAATGGAATTCGATTTCAAACATCAAGTATTAGGCGAAGGGCTCGTGAATGATTTTTCAAAATATCTGGATTGGAATAAAAAAGCAAAATTTTCAAATATCTCAGATAAATTTGTTAATTGACACTTGTTTTCGGGTCCCCCAGAGCGGTAGGCCGACGCTTAACACTTATAAAGACGAGAAGTTAGAATTTCATATTGGAAGCCGAAAAGTTAATTAATAACTTTTATATCCCAATAATTATTACATCTTAATTAAGCAATTTTGATAAATAATAAAATTATTATATTACGAAAGTTCGAAGTTCTGACAGCAGAGGGCGAACATCGACACATGTAAAGTTCTAAGATTATTCGGAAGATTATTATTGTAACATCTAATAAAAGTAAGCTTTATTTATATTTATAAATATGGTTTATCATTAGAAGTTACTGATTAGTATCTACGTAAATGAAAAATTAAGTTTGATTTTCTCGTGTAGCATGTGATAGTATCTCGGGATGCAGCATAGGGAAATACATCTTTTACGTATTTCCACGATTGTATGTATATAATGGGTATATTCGTGTTTTATTGGTTTATATTATGTAAAATTTCTTGTACAGGTAAAGCTCTGGATTGCATTAATAAGGCAGAACAAACACCCGTTATTTCAACGATTGAATCTACAGTGTGAAGTCTCCATGGCTGCATCCAGATTTCCCACTAATCGTGCACGGTAGTCGAGATGCAGCATGTTAAACTATTCGGCGACTTCACACAGTGTGTATTTTCCACCGTTAAAATAACTGTGTGTTCCTGAGCATTATCTTTAAAAGGAAGGAGTCTAATATCTAATAGGCTGTATTTGGACTGCTGTGTGAGATTAGTGGGAAATACGGATGCGGCCATTTAAACTCTTTGGTGACTTTTTGCCGACTGTGGATTTGTGGATTGCTGACTTACCGGAATGTTTCAGAAATTTGGTAACGTTTTATAATTCTCCGACTCTCAAATCAAGATTTACTCCTTCTGTATTTACTTGAAAAGACAGTCAACTAAAGTCCAAAATTAAAACTGGAATAGCTAACTTAAATAAAATGAACACTGTACATAAATTTTCCAATGTGAAGAGTTTGTGTAACAGATGTTTTTTGTTTATTTTATAAACTTGTATCAGGTTTCAAATTATGCAATTCAAAATTCCCAAACTGGAATGTTTGGGGATTTCGGAGGTTTATAAAATCAACCAAAAATGTTTGTTACACAAACTTTTCATGCTGGAGAATGTTATGTAGAATTTATGTATGGCGTTTATTTTATTACAAAACAATCAAGTTTTGCATTATATATTTAGACAGACTAAAGAATAGGTCCAACATTTTGATACCGACGAGAGCAAAAAATGTCATATCTCCTGGAAGAAATTCCAGCAGAATGCTTGCCAACTCTTTGGTATATAATGGAAAGCTTTGCAAATCCCCACCATCAAACATTTGAATTTGTTCCTTCTTACTCAGCATTCTGTTTACCTGTAAAAGAATAAATAAGAATCAATGTAACCCAGCCTTAGGAGAAACTCTGGAAATCTATATATTTATGATGATTGACACAATTATTCTTATAGTGATTGATGTATTTATGGCCATCTATTGACATGTAATTTATATAGATTATATGAATGAGTTCTGCTATGCTTATGAATTGAGGATACTTCTCTCCTGAAGAATTTGTTCTTTAAGTATCTAGCAAACGAATGAATTAATAAATGAATTACTCACTATTTAATCAATACATTTCTAATCTAATTGTATGTGTTTCTAGTGAAGAGTGAGTCAATGTTTGGCTGATAGATTGAGTTTAATAGATAGATTGCAGCATACTTGTACCTGCAAATGCACAGTCTTTATGACTGCATACAGATGAGTGATCTCTCTGCTCATTCACTCACTGTGATTCTCTATATTTTATTCTTATATAGCTATGTATCTTTTGCTATTACTTTTGTAATTATCACATCACAACATGTAACACCAGTCTTTGCAGATATTAGAATGATGAATATAGATAAAAAGTCACAAATTCAGGGAATATAGGCCCTACTATTATAAAAGATATGTATATTTAACCCCCACAAATGGATAAAAACATGACTAATAAAAATGCAAGACTGTGTATATATGTATTTTTATTCTTATATATAAATAAACATAGTAAGAAAGTATATATTTTTTATTTTTTGGGGTCTTCAGAACGAATTAATCAAATTCTCATAAAAACTTATGGTAAATTGATAATCGGTTAACGAACAATTTGGATAGCGAATGAAGTCTTGGAATGGATTACGTTCGTTAACCGATCACCCACTGTATAGTTAATAAAATAGCTAAACATCTAAATTTTGAATTAGAAAAAGGATAAAATGTTACTATTTTTAGATATAAAAATAATATGAAATGACAATACTATAAAAATACAATATGTAAAAGTGAATATCTTTAAGATATAAGTGCAAAAAATATTAAATAGAACATCAGATGAAATTTATAAAAAAATAGAAATGAAAAACATTTAAAATATTTAAGATGTTTTTAAAAAAAATATTAAAACTTTAAAGTTAAAAAAGTTAAGTAACCATTGTTTTTTTACATCTATAACCACATTTAATTAGAGACAAAGCCAATACTAAGGTATTTAAACATTAGTATTTATTATCACTATGCATTTCAAGTGTTTTTTTATTTTTTTTACATTCCTCGCTAACCCGGGAAGACAGCTCCGGGTTAGAATCTAAGAACATATAGCTGCAATTAGATTAAGCTTTCCACATCTAGTCTTGTCTTTCATGTATCAAACTCTGTTCTTGAGATTAAGGAAAGACAGGTGGACAGATAATAGTGAGAATTTATAGGTCTACAATTTTTTTGATGTATTACTCCAACTGAAGAGGAGGAAAACCCGAAATGTACACATTGAAGTTGAAATTTATGAAAAAATAAAGAGAAAAAAGCCTATGTCTAGATTCCTAAAAATCATGGTGTGATAAGTCCCAAACTAATAGTCAAAGATTGTATAAGAATAAAATAAAAGATAAAAGGACAATAAGCTATAATAATAGATTTTGATTCTTGCTTGACAGTTTTGCATTTATTAGCTTGCTCACTAGGTGCTGGAACTATAAGTAAGTGTCAAGGAAAATAACATTTCTATTTTCAGTTATAATTTATCCAGATTGTGATCATCTTGTTTTGTGGAGATCCATTAGAGGTAATTTATACTATAACGGTTCATGCTGAAAAAATTTTGGTTGTCCATTTTTCTAAAAGACTTGTCCTAAATGTCGATCATTAGACTGTCTTTAAGTCTAATCATTCTGTTTTGCTTATGTTATGATCAGTATTTGCAATTCTTAACTCATGATCACCTGTGGTAGCAATGACTTGAACACATAAGGCAGGAATTTTCCACATATTACAGGCTGAAAAAACTGCTTCAGAAAAAAATTGTCTTATGTATGCAATCCTGTAAAAAAAACTGCATGTGCATTTAGCTTAATATTTTCTATGACAGTTATATTTGATTGTGCAATCATTGCATAAAGTAGGCAGAGAATAAATTGGTGTAGAGCTGCTTGTATGGTAATGCCTCCATAAATATGATGACCATTTTCTCTCTTGAATGCATAAGCATGCAGAGAACTAAATATATAAATAATTTATATAAATTAATTAAATTAACAGTATCATGCAATTTTATATTTAGGATCTGAAAATGTTTTCCCTGAAAACTATGCTTCTCTATGGCATTCTGCTGTTGGTGGTTTTGATGTGCTTGATTGACTTTGTAGTCATCAGTGATGAAAACACTTCAGGAAAGTCAACGAATGCAAAAACAAAGAAACTGCAGATTGGTGTAAAAAAGAGACCAGAAGTTTGTGATAAAAAATCAAAGAAGGGCGACGTGCTTCACATGCATTACAAGGTGAGTTTTATCTGGCATGTTTTTAAAATGTAGAATTATCTGTGAAATTGCATATTTGTATGGTGCCAGGATGTAGTCATGCAGCAAGGGATGGCATTTCTCACTGCTCTTCCATTCCTTGTTCTCTGCCTGCCCCATGACACCCCATACAAGTTTAAAAGTCATGAGCAGTTGACCTCTGGATGAAATAGAAAACAGGCGCGTCAGATTCAAATACTAGGCTGCATGAACAGCCACAAAGTAAAGGAGAATAAAATTTAATACTTGTACTTGTTTATTTCTCTTTTTCATTGGGCATTATATATATCACTGGTTTGCATATGACATGTAAAGGAGCTACCACACTGATATGGTCATTCCTTGCATTAGTGATCTTGGGCTATTGCATTTTTATAGTAGCCCACTTACTTACACTAAGTTTATGCAATGATCAGTGAAGCAGATGAACAGCACTCAGAAATTTCTGATTACATCCTTGATAGTGTAATCAATTTTATTCATTCTGGGTCAATTTTTGCAAACATAGGGAGCCTGATGTCATGTATAAAACAGTAATATCATTATCAACATCTAAATTAACACCAAATTATTTTGTCCTTTTTGGTCAGATATTCATTGACTAGGAACTACTGATGGAAGTAATAGCAATTAAAGCTTTTAAAAACATCGACGTCAGTACTGCTTTGACAACTGATAGACAATCATTTGTGTATATTTTAATATTTTACATTAATTATAAATAAAATAGTAATTTGATTGGATTCTTTCATAGTTTTGGGTGATTTTATTGATTCAATACTGATTTTAGAGTAATGAATTTTGGATCACTATGGCATATTTTATACCAGTTCAGCATTGAAAGTAGAGGATTTGGAACTCATTGCTCTAAAACAATGATGTTTTTAACGTTTTCAATATTTGTATTAGCATAATATTTAAATTTTGGTTAACAAATCTTTAGTTTTGTACTGTTAAGTAAATTAATTATTATGGTAGTTCCAACAAAAATTTGCTGTGGAAAGTATAAAAACTTTGGCTTTGTCAATAATCTACAAGAAAAGGTGTTACTTTGTCAACTGTTTTGCTTCTGTTACCACACTCCACTGTTTCACATAAAATTACAATAAAATTTTCTATAATCTAAGTGCTTTCAGACACATCTCATCTAAAAGTGCTTTCTATAATCTAACCACACAATAATAACCTTAGAATAGCAAAAAGATTTACTAACTATAACATTTTTGGATATCTTTAACATCCTCCCTCCTGTAGAATACTAAATGGAATGCCAATTCAAATTTTACATCTGAACGTTAAGATAATGCACTTCAAACATATGTTCGAAAATATTATTATTTGCAAATATTTATTTATATTTGCAAGACAGGTCTGATTTAGCTATAATTTAACCAGATTATAGTTTCATAATACTAAAGAAGGAGCAGGTAGTTATTGTAATTTTATATTAAACTATTTCATCACAACACCACTAACCTCAAATTGGATGATACTCAATAAAGTCTTGAAAAAAAACTTTTAAGACCAGTGTAGAACAGAAATTATGCTAAATGTTTTTGGATTCCTGAATCCTGCCTCAGATTAAAATTTGTTTTATTTTTGGAATGTATGGAACTATTGAATCATTATGAATTTGTTTTTCATAGTTTATTGGAATAGTTTTGTTATTTACTGCCTGTTAGAAGAGTTTATAGTGGCTTTTCTCATTTAGCATCCTAGATATTTTCTGCTGTTTGCCCATCCTATCTTTATTCCTTCCCTCAGAATATTTATTATTACTACTTATTATGTATGTAAAATTAAAATATTCATATATGAAGAACTATACAGAGGGTTTAGTAAAGTACTTATATAGTGATGTGAGCGATGCACAACATACGACACGCAGTAGTGAATGCACAGGAAGACATAGGAAAGTGAGAAGCACACATGTTATAAATAAGCACATGAATGAACTCAAAGAGAATTGCAAATTTTACTTTCTGTGCTTCACATGCACATTAGCATTCCATGCTTTCTATTCATGCCATTCACGTACATGGGGTATCTCCTTTTGTACTAAAATAGTCATGCTCTGTAAGTTTGTAACTGACTTCTTTCTGTAATGCACATCGTTTTCAAGATCAAAGTTTAGTGCTAGGAATACTGTGAGCAGTCTCGTTTCTTAGCACAAAATCACTTTATATAAGTATTTTTATCATGTTTGTAACTTTGCTATCTGCATTCATCAGTTATGTGGGCATATAAGGATTTTACTATGCATCTTTTATATATATTTACAAAATTTAGGCTGTGGTCTTATTTTAGAATCGCTTCGTTCTATTTACAGATTAGCAAACGTTTTCACAGCCCCTCCTAACTTGCGCTCTAATCGCCTTAACGGCCTATTCGACGAAGCCTGAAGAAGAGCCCAGGAGGGGCTGTGAAAACGTTTGCTAATCTGTAAATAGAACGAAGCGATTCTAAAAATAGAACCACACCGGGTAAAAAAGGTTAGAAGGGTTTCTTTTATTATTACAATTTGCTATCTGCATTCATCAGTTATGTGGGCATATAAGGATTTTACTATGCATCTTTTATATATATTTACAAAATTTAGAGCTGACTTAAGAAGTCGAAAAAATTATAGTGAATAATAATAATTATAGCTTACATGTGTTATCTGTAATCAGTATTGTTAATATTATGCAAGTAATTTGCATTTTAAACTTAATTTGAAATTGGCTATAGGTTATCTACCAGTTTTAATTTTCAATTACAGGTGTCCTTCATACAACACAGCATTTCTACAACACTGTTTAATAATTGGGGAAACCCCCGTACAACACAATTTTGCTCTAACACAGTTTGAGAATTTCAGAAATCCTCCTCACAAAATTTCACAAGTTTTAAGTGCAAACTCTGTTTTTCAATATCTTTTTTTATTCAAGTAAGATGTGTGTTGTCTCAAATTTTCCCATGGATTTTAGAATATTGAAATTTTCACTTTTTGTCAGGTTTACTTTAATGAAAACTGATAGTGCAATGTTTTTCTTTGTTCTAGCTTTCATATCAAGCAGGTATCACTGTTGTTGCTTTCAGACTTTAGCTTTTAAAACTGTCCCTGTGTTTCGTTTTATAGACTAATCTTTGTATTTAGTTAAGTTTAATTAAACATTTTCAGGTGAGTGATATTAAACTTCTTTAGACCATAGGTAAGTAAATGTTTGTAAAAATGATGAACAAAATACAGTGCTATCTCAGTACTTGAACAATTTATTATTTGATATTTCTCATCAAGATGAACAAAATAGCTCAGAAGATGGCTATACTTTGTGAAAAGAAAACACCCTTGTTTAACTAAGTATTAATGCATAATTTAGAACTTTTAATTGTAGTTGTTAGTTAATTGTTTATTGAAAATAAAATATCAATTGCTTTAATAAACATATTTCTCTTAGTAACAAAAAAAATAGTATACTTTCATTAACTTTTGGACCCAATGTTTTGCACTTGTCCTTTGTTTTATATAGCATGGATTCACATAACACAGCACTTTTTCAGAACACAACTACTTTACATGCCATATACATATTCATCTTCCAACATCAAATGAACAGCCAGATTCCTTTATTGGGCTATTATGGCAAAATAAATACTAAGTAACTTGACAAGAGGCAGCTAGCCAGGCTCTCATTTCCCATTAAATATAATAATTGTAAATAAATAAATAAATTTAATTTAATTTTTAGAATATTCTGGAATAAAAGATTGTCCCAGAGTGGAATTCAAATTTTCAACTCCTGCTTACTGTCCAGATGCATTGCCGCATTGCCAGTTACACTTCCTGACAATGCGGCAATGCATTGCCACATTGCCTAGATCTCCATCTGATCGTCAGTTCAGACTAATTAACTAACTTAGATATAATTGAGTCCAGTCACTCTTGGCACTGACTGGAGATGCTTAGCATCTATAGCTCCATGACTTTTGAAGTTTAATGAAATGTTTATTTATAGAACTGCAAAAAGAAATATTGTAATATTTTGGTGATATTTCTAAGATATTGTTTTATTTTGTATTGTAGGGAACTCTAGAAGATGGTACAGAGTTTGACACTAGCTACAAAAGAGGCGAGCCACTATCATTTACCTTAGGATCTGGTCAAGTGATTAGAGGTTGGGACCAAGGATTGCTAGGGTATTTATTGCTTTGTATATTTTAATTTTCATTAAATGTATTTTTAAATGTATAACTAAATGTTTTAATGTTGTAGTATGTGTGAAGGAGAGAAAAGGAAATTGGTTATCCCACCCGATCTTGGTTATGGATCGGCTGGAGCTCCACCCACTATACCAGGTAATCATTTTTACTCTTATAATTTATTTGAATGTATAGATTAAATGATGACAATGCAAGTTTAGAATAAGATAATCTTCAATTAGAATTAATCAGAAGACAAATTTGAACAAATGCTCACTTACTATCTAATTTAGGACTCTAATGGTGTGATTATTTCAAAATTTTATATTAACAAGGAATTAAAAGATAATGACCTAATACTTTTAAATGCTAAAAGTATTAACTGCTTCATTGTTTAGCTAAAGAACATTGTATTCTGCTGTCTGTGTTGATAAATAATGTAACTATGGCTTTCTTCAATTATCATCATACAGTATAATATTGCTTATAGGTTATCATCAGAAGCATTGTAGACATGAAGAACAAGCACATGTTGGCATGAAATTATGATTAGTATACTTTTTGTTTAAATATAGTGATTCGATAAATTATATTTTGAATCTTTGTATGTATTTCTACATTCATTGTGAAATACTGGTTTGAACTTAGAATAGCTAAACTTGAATGTCAATGTATTTTTAGTTTACAGTTCTTCAAATGCATATATATTTGAAAATCCAGATAGAGTCAGGCCCCAATTATTCTAAATTTTTCACACTTCACTGTTTAAAAAAAATATTTTACAGCTACCAAGTGATACACTAGAAGATAGCTCTTTTACATACATTTTAATATCAGAAGATGTTATTTGATTATTTATAGGAAGAACAAAACTTTATAACAAATGAGAAATAACAAATTTTTGTCATTTCTCATTTGTTAAATATGTTCATCTGGATTTAACAGAAACTAAACTTGGCAGATAAGTAGTGAAAGATGCAGTCCAATTAGTGGTTCTTTGAAAACAAACTCTTTCAAAGAACTTTGTTTTTTGTTTTAATTTATATTCTATTTAATGTGTACTGTAATGTATTTTTAAATTTATATAATTGTTGTTTTTATGTATGTTTGTTAATTTTGAGGTAGATGTCAACTGTCCTTTGAGACTTTTCTATTTACTTCTAAAAATAAATAAATAAAGTATGTAACATGTATAAATTTGTTTGTTAATTACAAAATCATTCTTATAACTGCTTTAACTCATTTAACTCATTTCTAAAAAGTCTTATTAAAATTTACCGGGTAGTATATCAACAGAAAAAAATTGTGATTTTTATAAAGAAAAAAATTTCATATTTTGTCACCTGGTTCTTTGCCCAATTGCCATTACTGAGTTGATGGTGTCCCATTTCTGGGCCTGGCTAAACCTGTAACAGGCTTACGAAAAAAGGCCTCAGTATTTACAGGGCAAAAAAAGTTTAAAAAAATGATCTGGATTGAATCATCAGGAATTTTTGTTGGTAGTTTGACTGAAAGCTTTGGAATAATAGACTGATAACACTACTCTACAAATTGAAAAATATTTTTGGAACAGAAACAGTGTGGAGATCGGGCCGTAAAAGGTTTATTACGTACTTTTCTAGGTAGAGTCCTGCCACCAGGTGTGTTTTTCATCACCCACCACATTTTTATTATATACCATTAAAAAATTGATGAAAAATGTGAATTTCCACAGTGACCAAGTTTTTAGGTATATTAAATTTTATGCAATGCTAAATAAATTTCTAATACTCATATTTTATTTTGCTGATTACATAAAAAGCTGTTGTATAACATAACTAAAACAGGCATAAAAAGTACCTGAAATTTTTTATAATGAGTCGGATAATCACTTTTTTCTTCGGTGTAGGGTAGGATCTTCTCTTTGTAGAAACCAGCAGTAGCTACTCATTCTCGATTCATCCCATTTTCCTTGGTAACGCTGCTCACTTTGCAATATATCCTGTTGAAACCATTTACTCTGTTCATCACTCACTGCATTCAAATTTAGTGGGAAAAAGTCCAGATGAGGATGCAAGAAATGAATTTTTAAGGACATCCAGCAGCCTAAATTTTTATAGTTCAGCAGAAGATTTTTTACTAAAATATCACTATTTTGTGCTTTGTTATTTCCAAGAAAACAATGGACTACATCCTTAAATGATTTTCATGCTTTTAGCTCTACGCTATTCAACTTCATATCAAAATTTTCATCATTAAGAAGTAATTTTCTAATCTTAGGTCCAACGAATATTCCTTCCTTTAATTTAGCTTCACTTAACCTAGGAAACACTTGGCTTACATGTTTAAATCCTGGTCCTTCTTTATTCAGTGCTTTAACAAAATTTTTTATCAACCCCAATTTTATATGTAATGGGGGCAATATTATTTGCTGAGGATTGACTAATGGAACATACTTAATATTGTTTTGCCCAGGAGTGAAAGTCTCTCTTTTTGGGCAATCTTTAACCACATAATGTTCACTTGTTGCACGACTGTCCCACAGACATAAAAAGCAGCAGTATTTTGTAAAGTCACCTTGCAGTCCGAGAAGAAGACCAAAAACTTTTAGGTCACCACAGATACATCATAAGTGAGCACTATAATTGACTGCTTTTAAAATTAATGACATATTTTCATATGTTTCTTTCAAACCAACAGCACGTGCTACTGGTATAGAAGGATTCTGGTTTGAATTATGCAGTAGCACTGCTTTTAAGCTCATTTTTGACGAGTCTATAAATAACTGCCAATCATCAGGTTTATAAGGAATATTCAACTCAGACATCAAACCATTTATATCACAACAGGAACACAACTGATTTCCCATAGTGAAATATTTCATTAAATCCTTATTTCTGTGTCTTAAAAATGAAACTTTGGTATCCTTATACAATAAATTTTAGTGATTTAAGCGTGAACCTAACACTTCTGCTTGATGTTTTGATAAATGCAAGTTGCGAACAAAATCGTTTAGTTCCACTTGTGAAATGAGATGTGGTTCACTATTTGATTTTTCTGGTATTAAATCTTTGTCTCTTAACCTTGTGCTGCCACATCAGAACAAACCTCTTCAGAATTAGAAATCTCCTGCCCAAGAAGATGGGGCTGTGGGAATAGGTAAATTCTCTCCATGAGGAACCGGTCTCATAGCCGATGGAATATTTGGATACACAATATTACTTTTATTTTTTGCAGAGAAACCTCTGACCTTTGTTAAACAGAAGTAGCAGTCAGTTCCCCTCATAACCACTGCGTGAGCTTGACATAACACCTAATACACATTAAATGCAGTGCCCACTGTTTGTCTTGATCTCCGAGTGGACATCCGAAATAAAGTCCACAAGCAGTTTTCATCAATTTTGAAATGGGCCTACACTGACTCTTTGTTGTGATTTCGCCACATACGTAACAAAACACGTCTGGAGAATTTGTACACAAATGTGTTTGCTGCCGCATATTTCAATAAATGTCGAAGTAAAATTTAAAAAAGAAAAAAGTTTCCAAACTTATTTTACCTGCAATTGAACATGGATTATCACACACAACTTCACTCACCAATGTCTTGAGCTGCACTGAGATAATGCCTTTTCAAAGACCGATGACGCATCTTCTTTGATCATAATTGATGATTTATTAGTTAAAGCATGGGTGCCAGAATAAATAAGTTATAAACTGGTGCCAATCAGGCAGCTGTTCTTTCGTCAGCAATCTTACTCATATCTGGATGTACCTTTTCTTCAAAACTACTGAATTGTAAAAATGTAAACGTAAAAATGTTTTGTTTTTTGAAATTGAAATTTTAAATTCAATTAGTTTTTGACAAAATCTTTACTTTAAATAAAAAATTTATTTATGACTGTAAAATTAAATTAAAAAATGCATTAAAATGTGCACCACCACACAAGGAACAAATCAAAGTTTGCCATTTTTACATGGGCTGGGATTGAACATCTGACCGCCCTTAAAGTCAAAAAACTAAATAACGTGACATGATAGAGCATTTCTGATCACACTTTCCATTTCAACATGAAAAATATGTTATAAAAAACTCACTGACATATCTGTTCTGAAAATCATGTAGACTAGACTAGTGTAATTACTGTCTCAGTCATCTGATCAATTTGTATTTTCAATTATTTATTTAATAATAATTGATGCATACTTTGTGGAAAGATGTATTTATTTATGAATGTATAGAAATAAATATCAAATATTATTATTTAATTCATTATTTTTTTATAACAGGTGATGCTGTCTTAACATTTGAAGTGGAGCTAGTCAAGATAGAAAGAAAGTCAGAACTTTAGCAATAAAATTATATTTATAATATTTTCTATATTTCCTGGACACATTCCATCTAAATCTTCCTAATTGAACAAAATAGAAATTCAGAAACATAATACAGAATTTTTTCTTTACAGAAAGCTCTTCAATATTATGCAAATATTATTTTTATATCTTATACAATATTTTTTGTATAATGATACAAAAATAATAAAAAGTTAATTGTTTCTCTTTCACAAATCCAAAGAAAGAGAAATTTTTATTCTATTACATATTATACTGGAATAATAATTTAAGATGACCATATCTATTCCTTTTTTAAATGTATCTATTATATATGGAGTGTCTGGATTGAGACTGATATGTTTTAAATCGCTGTCAAAATTCAGTGTGTAAAGGTAAGTGCATTGCATGAGAAAATGTAATTGTGTAAATTTTCTCTTGAATCAATTGAGATATGCAAAACAATTAGTTATGTGCTGCAGTTTCTATTGTCAGAATGGCACAAACTGTATTGTAGTAAGCTAAGAATTCTATTGTCCAAGTGCAGCAAAACTTCTGTTTTGAAAGGATCATCTATCCTCATCAAGGATGGAAGGAATGGTACCTGTATACAGGAATTATGTTTGAAAGTTAGAGATGGGGAGCACTGATTATCAGATGAAAATGTTGAAGTAATTGGGGAAGCTTTCCAACTATGCCCATGGAAGCTCATTTGTCAGGCAGCTAGGCAACTTGAAATTCCCCACTTAACCTTACTTTTATTGTGGTTCTTACCTAATTTATAGCCTTTTAAAATGTGTCAGTCTCAGTCCAGACATCCTATATTTTAAAGTCCAATATTTTATATTTAAATGTGTTTCTTTACATAAGAAATCCATAGAATGTCAGATTATGGATATATTTCACTTGTATAAAGAATATGAATTTCAAAAATGTTTTTCTTTTTATCTTATGTGCACAATGTTATTTTACAGTAAATAAAAAGTCTTTGTAATTTTAATCTGTTTGAAATCTTAATTTCTACAGTTTATGTTTAATAAAATTAGTAATTGGGTATGTTGCCTGGTAAAGCGGCTTTAATATAGCTGGATAAGTAACTAGCCACAGTCCATTTCATATGAAATTGATACTAACATTGGTTTGCTTATCTACCTATATTAAAGCTGCTTCATCATATCAGGCAACATATCATTGTATGGTTTATCTTTAATATTATTGATAAGTTAACCTGGTATAGAAGTGGTGACTTCTAAACCTTTAGAAAATATAAATCAAGTATATAAACAAATATAAGGTGGCCAAAAAATCAATTAACAATTTTAAAATGGCTGACTGGATAAAACCAGTCCACGCTGATATTGTTATGGGTTTGAATTTGATCAATGGGCTGGCCATATGGAATTTTTTAGTTTTCTTCATAAACCTGCGCATGGGTCAGTTTTTCAGGAAGGCACCCCTTGACAGATTTTCCATGTGTTGTGTTGTCTTATTCTATCAATCTATTCTATTTTAAAATAGTTCAGATCTTCATATTTAATATACTATGTATTCTAACACGTTGTATGAAAGTTGTATTGCTATCCAAATTAAAAAAACTTAATCAGTATGTTTTGTAATCACTTGCATTGCTTTTGTATTGGCTTGGTCTGCTGAAGAGAGGACACAGTAACAGGTAGAGTTGGTAGGTGCTACTAGACAAGCTAACTCCACCCCAAAAGGGAACCTAAAGATGGATTAAGGCCAGGGAGGCAAGATAGTAAACCTGTTGCCGATTACAGACAACCATAGAGCACAACTTGCCATTGCAAATCCCAGAGAAGGTCTCTTATTTAAAAGGTGTAGGGTCACTACTTGAAGTAAAAAAGACTGAGCATGGTACCCAGGGAGGCACATCAGATGAACCATGCTTGTCCAGAAACAGGACAGTACATCTTATGACAGATGAGCTTTAAAATGCCTGGTGGCAATGTTCAGAAAGAAGGAGAAGCTCCCAGATAAACTATACAAACGAGAGGAAGAGGTGGAACATGACAAAGAAGACATCTATTTGTAGACAAATGTGAGGAGAGTTGTAAAACTAATATACAGGAAAGGATAAGTAAAAGGAATGTTAATCAAATACCTTACGACAGCACTAAAATGGGGGGAAAACGAAGAGCGAGATTGAACCCATCATCCATATAGTGGCACAGATCCTGGGTTCAGGCACGACAGAGAGAGTCAAAATGGTGAATAATCGGAAGGGAGAGGAATAGGCTGTGCAAGGTGGCTGCGAAGTACCGAGCACGCCAAGATGAGCAAAAACTCTACCGATAAACCGATAAAAAATGCACCGATAGTGTTATAGTAGTGAAGACCTAGCTGAAGTCAGAAGCCCGAGAAATCGCTCAGTATACAACAGGAGCCAGAAAAACCTCCACGTGCTTAGGGAATAAAAACAGTAAAGACAACAATAAAAGATAGGAAAAATATAAAAATGATAGTCAGAAAAGAAGAAAGTAAGTGCGAAAGAAAACACTCGCGTTGAGAAAAATAGTAAATGTATTATTGGAGAAATATATACTCGTTTGTTTTTTATAGTGACACTAGATGGAGTCAGTGCCGCCCATGCGCGTCTGTCGCAAACTGGAAACTTGTTTATGAAACTAATGATAGAGGTGGGTAGAATTAAAATAGTGAAACCTATGAGGACGTACAGGTATTTAATAAAGGATAAATATAGTTATTTGTGGTAATGCGTATTAGAATGAGTGAAGAATAACAAACCGGAATGATGGGATTTGGGATAGACAACTCAACGGGTACCTGGCCGAATATTAAGCTGAAAAATAATTTGTACTGTTTACGTGTGAAAATGTGGTTTATAAATCGCATGAATTGTAAGAAAGAAAAATATGGCGATTTGTGTTAAAGGGGACCAAGGAATGAATGGAATTTGCACTGCAAGAGCTTTTTCTTAACAGAGGGCGTGTAATAAGTTCTAATTTGAATTTTTGCATGTCTAGTATCATTCGTGGTTATTAATGCTTACGTATAAACTAACTGTAACGATTATTTTTAGTATAGGATAAGTAAATTGAAACTTCTTTGCCAATTTAGGTAAAATTGTGTCAAATCGGTTATCATACAGATAAACACTATGACATAATATTTACAATTAAATTTCTGCAATTTTCCTATAGGCCTAATAGATAAAATGAATCCACTGTTTCATTCAAATTTTGTTAACAAACTTTCCAATCTAGCTTACAGTTGCGATTATCTCCAAGTAAACACCTTTAATTTCCATCGTTTATCTTTACGAGTCAAATTAATCACGCAGAAAGATTAAAGTTTTATTTGTTATAGAGATGATTCAATTGGTTATAACGAGTGTATTGGCAACTTGAAAGTTATTTTCATTAATTTCGCTATCGAATAGTTACAGATGCGTGCTTTTTACGGTAGTTTACATTCGGGGATTTTTCAGAGGTAGAGAGAGTCTCGGGACTCTTGATTTTTGAAGTTCTTAGTATACTAAAATAGTTAGATGGTCTGGGGATCGAGGATCGAATCCGGGCGAGCAATACTAAGAACTTTTTATGAATGGTCTGTTCTAGATATGTTGGGCCCCGTTCCTTATCACTCATTGAGGAGCTGGCCAAACTCATGATAGGAAAAGTAAAAAGATCTTCAGTACCCACGGGATCGAAAAAGTCAAAGATGAAAACAATTATATTTTTAAATAGATACAATTTGACAAAGATTAAAGATTTAATATACGCGAAATACAAGTAATTTATAATCAGTGTTGTGGTCACTGAAACGTGAGGGTGTGTCAAGTAGTGTGCTGGTCCTTATGTTAGATCCTGCATACGTAAACAGTTTACGTTCTAATTTTTATCCGAAAATATCAGTAAAATGATATTTTATCAGTTCAAATTATGAACATTTCGAAAATGTTAATAGAAGACTCGGGAAATTGTTTGGGATCAAGGGAAAAAACAGCAGGAAATTAATAATAAAACGTATACAGGAACAATAATTGTGGAGAATAGTATGAAAGTAACAATTGAATAATACATAAAAATTAAGCAATATAGACGTTAAGTGCGATGTAAAAAAGACAAAAGTCATTTAATGGAGTCACATTTAATCTCGCATAAAAGAATATTCAACAATGTAGAAGGAAATTAAATAATGTGTAAAGAAGAAATTAACAATGACTTATAAAAAATCGAAATTAGAAAATTAACCAGTGGAAAAAAGGAGGAAATCACACAAAATTAGTGAGTGCATAGAAAATTTGGCGAATAAAAAAAAATAGGAATAAATGCAGTGTAAGAAATTAAGAAAGAAAGCAGAATAATTAAAAGGTAAATAAAAGTAAAGAAGTAATGAAATTTAAAGAAATTACTGTAATTATTACCAGTAACAGGCCCTCTCACAGTGAGACAATAAAATTTCACATTTATCAGTCAAACTTTTATTTTTTCTCAGATTTTATTTTTAACGCTAGTTTGGCTTATTAATATAAAAGAAAGCCTTAAAAATATAAGCGACCAACCAGTTCACGATAACTGTGAGATCCTGAACAGAATATATTCATGAATGTGTTTGTTAGAAGCTGTCCAATAACGAATTATTCATTATCAATCTCAAATATTTACGTAAACTTCGAAATAATGAAAAGCATATTGTGTTTCATTACAAATTTGGATTTATCTGTATGAAGTTTGATCTAAGTTTAACATTTCTTCTTCCTGTCTAGTTGTTAAACTCGGGTTTCAACAACTACATAATAAGAGAAAATAAGATAGAAATAAGAAAATATGTGGAGAACTAATGAAGAAGAATTATAGAAAATTATAAGAAAGGGATTATAATAGGCTTCTATGAGGTTAATAGTAATGAAAAGTTGAAAATAAGTATTATTACATAAAGATTAGCATTAGGAAAATAAAATTAAAATAATAAAAATAGCAATGCTTATTAAATAAATAATTTTTCTAACCATTAATTTATTAAATAAGGTAAAATTGTTCTTTAAAGAAAGAAAAGTAGAATATAGAAAACTCGTTAAAAACTTGAGGAAACAATACAAAAAACCTCAAATTAACAAAAAGGAGTATAAAACTGATGAAAAAAAATCAGAAATAATAACGAAAAGAGGAAAAATTATAGCGATAGGAAGTGGTAAAAGTTAAAAAAAGAAGAAGAAAGAAAGAAAAGTGGCGGTAAGAAGCAAAAGAAAAAGACATAGAAACGGAAAACATTTAAAAAAGATGGGAGAAATATAAATTAATAAAAACAGAAAAAATAGCAGAAAGTGATGACAGAAAGCGGAAAAGATGTCGACAAAAATATAACAACGGGAATAGTAAACACAATAAAAATCAAGAAAGCATGAAAAGTGACAATAAATGAATAAAATGGTAATAAAAAAGAAAAGTCGGCAAGAGAAAGAGCAATGAATTAAAAAAAGAAAGCTAAGAAAACATAAAAATGATATTAGCAAAGAAAAGTAACGTAAGAAATGCAAGATAATTAATAAGAAATGGCAAAGTAAAGACAAGTTATTCTTTTTGTTTTTTTTTGTTATTTTTTTAATAAATAGCATAGTATAGAATAAATTCTGATATATATTATACAATTAATTATCTTCCGTTAATGTTATATATATAGAATCAATGAAAGATAAATGAATAAATCAGACAATGGGAAATGTTCTAATTTAATTTAATTCGTAGACAGTAATGAGTATTATCGTTTAATTCTTGCTTAGAAAAACAGCTTAATTTATATACAAACTCTTGTTATACTTTACTTTATATGAACAGGGCCGGTTCTAGGGTTTTGAGCGCCTCGGGCAAAACAAAATTTGGCGCCCTTTCATACAAGAATATACAAATTTACTGCAAATTAAAAAAAAAGTAAAAAAAGGCAAAAAATCATAATTACACAATAAAAAACTGTGTAAAAAATTTATTTATTTAAAGCACGGCAAGTGTTGTTAATGCAAAGTTTACAGAAAGACAAAGTTATTTAACCATTAAGGCGTATGACAGGCGCCAGTATCACTTTGACTATTCATAATTTTGTTGATATTTGTAATTTATAAATTTGATCTCGTCCATTTTTGAGTAGATTGTTGTGATACGTGATACTGATTACAAATTATGTTTTCAAAATAAATAAAAATAAACTTTTTAGAGATTAAAAAGCATTTGTCTGCATCAATGTTGTGTGATAAAAGCCATAAAAATTCTTAGGTTTCATTATTTTAATTAGTAAATTTTTGTTTTTGTCTATTAATCTTTTTTTGAGTTATTATTAATTCTGACTATACAAATAGTTTTCTTTGAATAATTGTAATATTATTTATATCTGTTGACAATAATAAAATAATTAGCGTTGTGACCTTTATTTGGTATTATTAAAGAAAAAAAAATTTATTGCTTGCTAAAAAAATCGATGTCTCATGAAAAATGATCAATTTTAATTTATAAAATCTAAAAAAATAATGAATGTAAAAAAATATTTTATTTTTATATCGGCGACCCTCAAAATTTGGCGCCCCGGGCAGTCGCCCGGCTTGCCCGCCCCTTTATCCGTCGCTGATTATGAAATCGTTATAAGAATTAAAATGTAACTTATATATGTACAATGTAAGAAACTTAAACGTTTTTAAGAGGACATTAATCACGTTTATGAGTAAGATAATGTAAAAACTACAAAAAAGAAAGATAAAATACGTAATATTTTGATAAGTACCGTACCTCTTACAAATACAGCATAGAATACATTCGGATATACAGTATATTCTACAATGTAACCTGAAACGAGTACAGACATTAGAATTTTAATTAATGAATAATTAAGAATAATGTAAACATTAATATACATTATATTATTATATAAAATTATTATATTTAATAATATTACTATGTATATTATTATTTTGTAGAGAGAATGGAAACTATGCTTTGTGTTGTGTATTCTACATAAACTTGTGAGCATGAATCATGCCATGAGTACAGAACAATGCGTTTTTCTTTTTTAAAAATCAGTTAGAGTATGATTAAAACGCAATTGAATTAATTATTTTTAGTTAATGTCAATGGAGTCTTATACAAGTTAATTAACAGACTTTTTGGTCCCCGTGTTTTATATTTTGCTTAGCAGAGAACATCATAAAAAATAAAAGATAACAACAGATTTTGTAACTTAAATATGCATTATATGAAAGTTAATCAAACGTACATTAAACAATAGAAAATGTAGTAAAGTATATACATATGATAAATATTCTAATGTACTAAATGGTCTTAAAGTTATTTTAATTGAGTTAATTAACTTTTTATGTTTCGGTTTACTGAATTTTGTATCTTTTACCGTTTAGAATGTACAGTACTTTCTACTATATAATGTCAGTAGTAGATAGAATCAGGAAGCTCTTTAATTCTTTCAATAAGTAGTAATACAGCCTATATTACTATAATTTGTATTTATATTTGTATAATTTATAATTGGTAACTTTAAGTTACCAATTATAAATTATATAAATTAAATAAGACATTTCAACGTTTTTAGGCGCTATTTATAAGCAATAAAAAGTGAAAATTCAGCGTAGAACAACTATATATTATAGGATACATATTATATAAGATAAAGGGACCAGACAATATAAAACTAATAATTCGCTCAACAGACAGCAACGTATATATTATCTATGGAGTGAATGAATCTGTTATAATAAAACTATCAATATAACAAAATTAGTGACTTAAATATGCATAATGCGAATAAAATTCAACGATTTAATGGTCTTTAATTGCATTTATAAGCAATAGAATGTATAGAAAATCGCCTTATGAGTCTATAATTTAGGGTCTCACAGTTTTACGTATGGAGGGAAAGGCATGTTATAAATCTAATTCCAGTCCTGGATAAGGACACACATGATAAATAAAGAGTATAATTATTTTACAGTATACGAAGTCACCCAGAAGTCAGTTAACTGAGTACAGTAAGTTAACCTTAGAATCCTGTATATAACTCCAACAGAAGATAAGGAAAGTATTAATATTCTGTATTATATAAAGCGAAATGTAACAGAATTAGTGACTTAAATGCGCATCATTAATAGAAGAGTTTTCGAGGCGTTCCCGATCGAAAAATACATCAATATCTGATCTAAATGATTAAATAAAGCTTCAGGAATAAGAGAATGGAAGATATTCGACAAATCCGTGTCCAGATACGCAAGCGTTGGACAAAGTTTCGATGCCTAATCGTCTAGACACGTGACATCGTTACGTCACGGTCTGTCGCTTGAAAACTCTCGAAATGATACAAGAGAAAGTCGTGGAATGCCAGGAGACAAATTCTCTCTCTTGTTCCTAGCTTCTGTAGCATAGCATCCGGAACTAAGTATAGCTTCCTCTCGAATTTCAACAGGGTTAGGAAAGCGGATATTCGTCATAATGGCATTTCCGGTCGGGTTGACTCTTTATGTTATTACTGTTACACAAATGACTTCGGGTCTAGAACGTTTGCAATGTTTAATATAATTAACAAATTCATAAATCGAATAATTCAATCGCCTCTAATCAGATTTCGAAATTACATTTGATAATAATAATAATAATAATATAAATAAAGTTCAAGCGACTTACCTCAAGCAGACGACAATTTCTTATCGTTCTAACCGACAGATGGCGCGTTAATAGTATTAAAAGATTTTTTAAAATTATTTAAATTTGTAAATATTTATAAAGTAGTTATAAATTTATACGTAAATTATATAATTTAATAATAATTTCTTTTCTAAGCAATTTAAAGTTTAATTCTTGAAAAATTTAACAAAAAAATTTAATTAATGAATTAGAAAAAATGATATTTTTTCGGTTAATTAATTCACACGTTAGATGGCGCTGTTTTTAAGCAGACGAACTTTTTCTCGTGTTGGCCGCCATTTAAGTCTTATTTTTTTAAAATATGTTTTAAAGGTAAATTTATGTGTTTATAGTCATTTAGACAACTTTATGGTGTTTACAATTGAAAATCGAAGAATTTACATACGGTAAAATATCATTATAATGGTTTTTTTCTTATTTATATTAACTTTATTTCCTTATTATAAATCGATAAAATTTTGTATTAAAATAATTGGCATATTTAAAGAAAGAAATGAATGATTTAAAAATCGTTAAATAAAATTAAGAATAAATGAAAATTTCATAAAAATTCTTTTATTTTCTTCTTTCATTTTTTTTAAATTTAATTAGCGCTTCCTAATTGGCTCTTCTGCTAATGACGCAATTGTGACATCATTTGCGTAGCGTAAAACGTGTCAGTGACAAGTAAACACTTGGAAAGTGGGCTTTTAATTATATTTTAATTATCAGAATACATTTTATCACGTGTTACATTTAAATGTAATTGCGATGCCAAATCTCATTACAGTTATTAAATTATAAGTTTTAACGAATATTCACTCGATAAATAGGAATTTATGTATATAATCTCTTTTAATTTGATCATTTCTTATAGGCTATAAACTCTACCTTTAATATATATGAACTTTGGTTTTATAAGTTTCAAGTTATAATCGACTGGGATAACGGAAATACGGTAATAATCGCATTAATTAAAATAATTTTCGGCTCATGGTTTATAAGAGTATAGAGTTTCATAACTGCAATTAGATTTACTCTACGATTCCTCTACTGATAAGTTTCAAGGATGAACTTTTTAAACGAAAAAAATGTCATTGTATTTTAGGTGCGAATTCATGGAAACGTGAACGTCTATGAATTCGCGTGTGACGTCATAGCACATGTTTCGCTTTCCTCAAGATGGCGCGAGAGTCAATCGTTCAGCAGTGATGTTACATGATGTTGTTGTGGCATGTCGCTTCTTTTTGGATGTTGGCATATTATGTGTCGTGTCAAGGTATGTTTTAATTTACATTTTCCTTTTTAATTTACCAGTAACCATTTAAAAATGCCATAAATTAATGTATAATCTTGAAAATATTTTGCAAATATCTAATTTATGCAAAAGTTTATTCTAATATAACACAAGTTTACAAGTATATTACCAGACTTATTTATTGTTTATAAATAATTGTTCATACGTAAATAATTTCAGATTTAACTTATTAAATCTAGCGAATACTGAACTGTACATAGTATTGTTCTATATGTAATTCATTAAGCATACTTACACGAATACAAAACTTGGCTAAAATCTATTAAATTTTACATATTTGTATATTAAAAACAACCTTTTAATGTCTATACAATGAGGGAAGTATGATATTACTGTATCAACACACTAAAATTTAAACTTATTTCACTAATCTTATAATTTATTATGCGTATAACATGGTTAATAATCAACATTAGCATATACTTTATGGATGTATTAATTAATATTATAGAAAATATACATATATGTAAGAAATTATAACAAATTATAACTTTCTATAAAAACTTATAGCCACAGTTATGTTTCACGTGTGTCAATTATTATGGTAGCTACATAATAGTTAATTCCTACGTTATAAAATAATTTATATTATATATAATGGTTAAATAATATGTTATATTATGATTGATAATTATGTTATAAATTATCAAGTGCGAAGTATATATACAAGCTCACATATACAAGTTATATATATACCTATATATTATTTGTAATTACATAAAGTTTTAAACGTATTTAATTCATTATAACTGCGTAATGTTTATGGAACTTAAGTTAATATTACAAAGTTATGCGGAATCCAATATAACTTTGCTATATATAATTATAATCATAAACGTATCTTAATCGACAGTCTGGTTGTTAGTCCAATACATAGCAACTAACAACTGCACTGCTGAGTGAGATAGGTTTATATTGATAATTATGTTATAGAATCTGGTAAGATACTTGAATAAACATTGAATTACACACTTAAAAGTTAATTTAGAAATGTTATAAGAAGCGGAAATCAATTACAATTGTTAAGTTGCAGTTCATATCGTAAAGAAACATGTTAACTCATTCAGTTATGCTGTAGGAGTTCAACAGATGCTGCATTTATTCGTGCCAGGCATGTTTACGACCGATGTAAAAAAGAATATATTCAGCTAACTCAATGCAGTTTATAACTTGCCAGAAAGTTTAAAACAGCTCACTTTTTTATTGATTAAAGTATCGTTTTTCTTTTTTCTATTATGAAACTTTGCAGCTCGAATGGCATTAACTCGGCTAATTTTTCTAGTTTATTAACTAGCTTTGCGTTAAAAATTGGAGCAGGATAGTTTTACTAGAATTTTATTTTTTAGGAAGTAAAAAAGAACAAATAAAATTGAAATTCCGAGAAACGAAATTGCAAGATTCTTTCCGTTTAATAAGACTTAAAATAAAAAGAAAACTAATATGTTCACGAGCATTAAAATAATGAAAGATATAATTGGAAAAATTTTGACAAATGACAAACAATTCCAAATCGATTTCAAAAGTAAAATTAACCAATTATTTTTCTTCCAAACTTACATTAATTCTGTAATATTTCAATTAGATTAACGACTATTGATCCCAATATACCCAATTTATCTAAAAGGAAGAGGAAGGAAAAGGAAAAATAGCATCAAAAAACATATAGTAAATCTTCGATTCTCATTCCCCCTGAGACTTTCCAGACGAGTGGATGTTGAATGAAGATTTTCGGGATTGAAATTAGTGACGTAAATAATTATCGAACATCCACGAAGCTCGATGTAAACATTCGAGTTTCGGAAGTGTAATCGATGATCTGGTATCCATTAAAGAGACAGTTTAAATTATAAATAAACGGTTGGATAGATGCGAGATGATGTTTTAACTACAGATAAATAAATAGTGTCCTTACTTGAGACGGTTTTAAGTAAAACACTGTTAACACGTATAAATTTAACAAACTGTTAACGTTAATTAAGTTGGTTGCAATGATTGAATCGGTTCGCTGTTCGTTCAATCAATACGCGGATAATTCGATTCAGCTTATTGATATCACCAAAGCTATTTCATCGACCCTTTAATCTTAGATAAAACTCTATAAACGTCCCTTTCTCTTTCTAATCCAGACATTCTTTGAAGTGCAATAACGAAAATCCCAGCTATCCTCGTTGATTCGCATCGCTTAAACGGTATGAGACGGTCTCCTGTTATGTTTCCTTCGAGTAAAAGCATGTAGAAAGACTTCCGAAAATTAGCCATTTACAAGAATTATATTGTGCTAAGTTGCATTATTACAACAGGATGTCAATGATTTTTTTCACTAAGCGGTGTAACTCAATAGGAAAAAGGCATGCACAGTTGCTAATGGGTGTACAGTTAGATCTTTCAAAATGCGTGCATAGTGATACAGAAATAGCACTAGTCGCTTCTCGTCTTCATCCTCTTTATCCGGTTTATAGTTACATTTTTTTCATTTAAAGCTTCGTTGATTAAAATGGATAGTATTGTAAATATTTCGTGTGTCCTCTTATTCATTCACCAACAAATCCTACTAATTACTAATACCATACTTTCCTAAGAATAATTTTTATTCAATCTTTGCATAAATTCTGTTGACGTGTATCTCACAAAGGGATGAATGAACGAATTTACATATTGATCTTTTAAAAACTTTTCTAAGTTATTATGAAGAGAAATCATTTGGGATGTTACTTTAATGGATGTAACAATTTTATTTTATAAGAAATAAATTTATATTTTGATATAAATATGAATGTATTTCGTATGAAATGCCACGAAAATAGGTTTCTTTTTTCTTTCTCTTTCTGAGATTAAAATCAATACAGAAAAGGAAGTATTGTGATTCCATTTATATTTTGTTTGTGTTTTTATTATATATAAATTTATATTTTTATATCTGTCGTATTATATTTTATAAACATAATAGAAAAAGTAACTTAATCCCGTAAAGGTATTTATGTCTGAAATATGTCTGTTGTTGCACTTTTACACTTTACACTATGCTTTGTTATATTTTAATCTTTACACTGTCAGAAAACTCCCCTTAGTATTTTTTTTCATTTCCACAAAATAACCTGCTTTATAATATTAAATATTCTTTACTGCTACAAAATACTTTGTGTTTGGTTTATTTTGCTCCCACACAACACCGTTTTATGTTATTCTGTGCTTTTGCTCCTACACAACACTCTGTTTTGTTATACTTTGTTTTTTCATACCTGCAAATCCTCTTGTTTTGTAACGTTTTAAAATAGGCTAATAAAGGTATTTGGAATCAATATTAAAACCTCTTTTTTTTAAGACGAACTACAAATTACTTAGCATTAATCCGCTAAAGACGAAATGAAGATTAAATATGTGATTTGAAAGCAATTAATTTCTTAATTAGCTTAAAATACTTGTTTTAAAAAAGAAAATCTCGGGTGTTTTGTCTTTTCTAATTAAAACTTTACGTTTTCTTCCCTCGTCGAAGACAGAAAATTAAACCGTTCTGTTAGGTAATTTTTTTTCTTTTTCTTTCTCTTTTTATGTAAAAGTAGTGATTTTTGATAAAAAGAAACTTTCCTTATTTCGTTTTTATATCGTATTTTGTTCAATAAAGATAAAAATATTTTATAAAAGAATCATATTTCATACATGAGTAATTATTTTATAAATAGCCTAATTCTGGAAAGAGAATTATTACTTTCAGATTCGAGATGAATACGTTCTAAAGCTCTTGTGCTAACTTTGTATAGATATATAACTTTTTAATTCTGCTTTAATGAAACAGATATTTATTACAATCGATTGAGAATTATATTTTATATTTGAAGATTTTGCTTCGAGCTGTTCTTACTTAAATATTGATTTAAGATAGTTATTTTTAGGACTGGATTTAGACTTATTGTACCCTAATTATTTGTGCTTTTATTCCTATATATTATCGGCTTTATAACATATACGAGTAACTTAACGACGTCTAAGCTGTAATGTCATAGTGAGAGGTCCTAACTTGTAACCTCATAAAAGTGATTCTAACTTAGAATCCTAGGATGAGGTCTTAACAAGACGTACCCCGAGCCCTGAATTGTAAGCTATAGAATCGAAATAGCATGAAATAGTCATATAACGTGTGATGTAGACTGTAAACGTAGCGTGAGGGTTTAAACTGAAGTCTCATAAAATAAGGTCCTAAGCTGTAACCTCATAATGTATGCCCTTATGCTGTGAGGTTTTAAGCTAGTCCCTTATAGATGTGGCCCTAAGCTGAAGCTTAGTGTTAGACCCTAAACTCTAATGTCATTTTATGAGACTCAAAGCTATAAAATCAAAATGTGGTTCTAAGCTAAAAAAAAAAAAATAATAATAATAAAGCTATAATTTAGAACCGTACACTATGATTTTATAGAATATACCTCAACAATAAGATTACAGTTTAGGGCCTTACTCTATGAAGCTTAGACATTTAATGTAAAATATTCTATTATTTAATTTCCCTTTTTTAATTACTTGAAAAACTATAAAACTGTATAAAGACATGCTTATCAAATTTTTATAAGCACGTATTTTTGAAAATCATGTTTTTGTAGTAGATTTTCTGTTAGTTTATTCATTACAAATGATCGTTTTTTTAAACTTGTTTTTAAGAAATTAAAGTTTAAGTAGGAAGATTGCTATTGTTTAGATTATAAATTATACATCAACGGTTCGTTAATTTACAACACAGATCCGTTTTGTATTTTTCATTTAAAAACAAATCAAGATCCTTCTCTTATTTATAATCTTTCTAGGATATTTATTTTTAAAACACTAGCCGTGTTACACGATGTTAGCTAGCAATGACTAACAATGCACTCCTTCTAAATTTACTTAAGATGTGTCACTCAATGTCGAAAATAGAAAAGATTCAATGCTGTATTTCAAACAGTTTATCTTTAAATTTTATTTCTCTAGTGTTGGATTGTTTTAAAAAAATTAAAAATTTCTTTTGTGTTAACTTTTAACAGATAAATCTTACTGGTACGAACAAGCCAAGAGTAATTTAATGAAGAATGTTAGAGAGGAGAGGAATTACAACATTGCCAAAAATCTTATCTTGTTTATTGGAGATGGAATGGGAATAACTACCATAACTACTGCTAGGATACTAAGAGGTCAGCTACTGGGACAGAATGGCGAAGACACGGAATTAGCTTTCGACAAGTTCGAACATGTAGCATTGTCAAAGGTAAGATATGTTAGATATAAGCTTACAAAAAAAAAGGACAATAACTACAGTCAAACTTCGATTTAACGTTACCGATCATGTGCAGAGCTGGATTTAGGCCTAGTAAGCTAAACAAATTACATGTAATGCCTCAGTTAAGAGAGGCGCCAAAGACTATTTGTATTGCCTATTATTATTATTTTGTGAAGGAAGATGGGTCTGTTGTATGTTGTAGTGCAGGGCCACAAGTCTAAGTCTGACTCTGATGGTGTACCTTAAAATTAGCACTAAATAGAATGTAGCACTAAACTATAGTAGCCTAACTAAAACAAGAGGAATAAGTTTAAAAGTCACCTGATCCGGTATCGTTTGAAGTATAAAATCATACATATAGTAATTCATTGATTCTAAAGAATTCTTGGTTAATGTTACCCTTGGTGGCAAGATGGCGGCCGGGGGAATTTTTCCCTACATTCTACACGGCGACGGGGAAAATTTTTTTCCCTTAATTCGACGTGGCGACCGTGTTTCCTGTAACCTCGAAACGGAGACGCGCGATTTCGCGTTTGTGACGTGTGAGAGAGAGGGAGCTCTTTGGAAATGTTGTGACGTAATGTGTTGGTGCCGAGATCGTCGAATTATGCAAATTTTGTTTGGTGGGAGTGTAGAAGACAGTGGTGTGGTGCATGTTCGTTGTTGGCATCGAATTTTTTTTTTTTTACAATATCTGTTCTTTCCGAATTGCTAAAAAGGTAATTTATATTTTTTACGAGTAAAAACAAAAAGAAATTGCGTGCACGTCATGGGCGACGTTGATTTGAGTTCGAAGGAATTCTGGGCCAAATGTACTACCGGGAAGTTTTATAAAATGATGGAAACAGATTATTCGGAATTGGGATTGAACCCGGCAATTGATAATGCATTCAAATTTGCGGTCAAATTAGGTATACAGCAGATAGAGTCGACGTGTTCTACGTGCGATAAGACATGCAAAATACATTACGGAAGCGAAAGAAATGAATGTCGTCTTACATGCAGTTCGTGTGCAGTTAAATATTCAGTGTACGAAGGAACTTTTAAAAGCAAATGTGGTCGTCTGTCCTGGGGATGTATCTTGTCATTCATATGGCACTACCTATGTCTAGAATGTGGTGCTACGATTTCGGCTTTAGCATCCGGGATATCTCGAAAAGCTAGTGTGGATTGGTCGAATCACATACGTCTGGTAATGATGATATCACTAAGTAACATGATGACGAGCTTCAAAATAGGCGGCCCGAATAAGATCGTCGAGATCGACGAAACTGTCATTTGCAAAAGGAAGTACGAAAAAGGCAGGTTGTTGAAATCGACGAAATGGGTTGTGGGTGGCATATGTAGACAGGACAGGAAGTGTTTTATTTGTCAGGTAAACGACAGATCCGAACAAACTCTAAATTAGATAGTTTACAAATACGTCAATTCGGGAAGTTTGATAATAACCGACGAGTGGAAGGGGTACAACCACATTGACGACATCGAAGGCGTGGATCGAAGATCTATACCAAACGAAGATCAAGGTTCGAAACTCGGGAAGAAATGTAAAAAAGGAAAATGACAGACAATCAACGTGAGTAAAAAAATGTTTTTATTTCTATTAAAATATGGTTTACATTAGCTTATTATAGTATAGGAGTTACTAGGTCGCGTTATTACGATACAGCGCGCAACGCGCAGTCTCCATAGAAGACCAAGACGGCGACCTGAAACGCGTTAGTCACGTGACCACAGGGAAAAAATTTTTCCCGTAGCAATCTCGAATGTAGGGAAAATTTTCCCCGTCGCCGTGTAGAATGTAGGGGAAAATCCCTCTGGCCGCCATCTTGCCACCAAGGGTAACATTAACCGAATTCTTTATTTAATAATTAATTGGTGTTATATCGAGGTTCGACTGTATATTAGCTTTAACGTAAAGTTTAAATCAAAAACATATTATATATATATATATACTAACTATTAATTTACAGACCTACAACACAGATAGCCAGGTAGGAGATTCGGGAGCTTGCGCCACAGCGTTACTCTGCGGGGTGAAAAGTCGTTTTGAAACAATTGGTTTAGATGACAACGCCATTTACGATAAATGCTTTAGTAGCTTCACTTCTCGTGTCCCTTCTCTAACAGACTGGGCTCAACAAGAAGGTAAATAACTACCAGATAAATTATTTAAATATACTTTGATTTATTTACAACAAAATGAAACTTTAAGCAGATTTGTCAAATGCACGGTAGATTAATTTGAAGAGTGCGTGCTGACAGAACATCTGTTAAACATTACATTTAATAGAGTTAATAAACTTTAATATTCTGTCAGTAGAAATGTATTTGTAAACATTTTGATAATCTTTTAAAACATAAGTGTTGTTTTTAAGCGATTGGACTTTTTACGTTTAAGAAACATTAAAACACGTTAGCTCAAAGAAAAATTGTATGTAGCTATCTGTTACTTGCTATTATTACTAAATAACTTTTATATTATTAATAATTACAAAACGCAAAACCTTGATTTTGACGGCAGAGACGAGTTTTCTAAACTAGTAAAATTTTCATTAAGTCTGGTATCATTTAAGATATGACACGATACCCTTTATCTCCCCACTCCCTTAATCTTTAACTATCAAAATTTAATAGCATCAATGCACAATATATGCAAGTTATCATGCCAAATTTCGTTTCTTAAACATATATTTATTAAATATTATTCACATATATATTCTCTGAGTTGTGACTACATAAAGCGAAGTTTTTGTCAACGTAAGGGACTTGAATCATTTTATATTGGTAAAATTTTAGACGTTAGAAGAGTAAAAATCCAACCGATTCACTTACTACTGGGAGAGTTAATAATCAACGTCACAGAGTAATAAAAGAAAATGTTTTGGAATTGATCGATAAGTAAAGGAGCATTAGGAAATAAAAAGTTTTCACTCTTAACTTAGAAAGACTTTCTTGACGAAACGAAGTTTTGAAACATAGTAAAAACTGTGCACGAAATACATCCATTTAAAAAATTTTCCTCATCAACTATATACCCTTTACAATTTTGCATTTCTTTCATCTTCATACTATTTGACATCATCGTTCTCCTTACTTCTTACACGTTATTTCCCATTATCTTCGGTGACAGTTTATGCTGACAGTTCAGCAGGGAAAGAAAGGTCGATTAAGTGCAGATATCTAATAAAGATAGAATGTTTTAGAAGTTGATTAAAAGGTAACGATGCGTATTAGCATTCTTTTAGTGCCATTTTAAGAAATAATTAGAGTTTTACAAAAAAAATAATAATAATAAATGTTATAACTTTTATTATCCTGTAAAAAACGATATTGTTTGAAAATGGTTCAAAGAATTTGTATGTTGTTCAATCAGGAAATTGTTAAAACACTATACAGATGAAAACATTTTATTTATGTACTAAATGATGCGATTTTTTTATGATTAAGAGCTAGAATTATGCAGTAATAACCTGGAAAATAAAACTTAAATATCCATGAATTGTAAATTAGGTTCTATATTATTAGTGATTACATTATCCTGGAGCAAAAAGATATGTTTTTAATTTCATCAACTAAACACATGATAAGTTTATTTATCTGCAATATGAGAAATATATTCATATTTAAGTTAGAAAAATTCTACACGTTACAATGACATTGTTCTTAAATTTCGCGCATTAAATATAGTTAATTCGAATGGAATTTTATTCAAATTTGAGGCAAAAAGTTCCAAATAAACAAATAATTTAGATACAGATAGAGAAAGAATTTATTCATGAAATAGAAGAATTAGATATATTTTTTCTACTGGAATTGAGATGTCGTTAAAAATATTTAATTAAATTCATTTCTATTGTATTATTTCGTTCTAGTTCTTTAATATCGAACGTATAAAAGCCAAGAAAAGAAAAAAAATCTTAATCGAAACTCAATATTTTCGAAAATACCATTAGTTTGTGTGGAATTTACTAATAGTTAGGTGCCTATATATCAATTCTGCACTGCAATTTATCTGGATTCGAAAACGTGCATACCAAAAATTCATAATCCTTTTCATCCCGATTACTTTTCACATTCTGTTAAACTCAAACAGTGGTGTTTAGGAGTGTAATATTAAACTGCTAAAATGATAATTACATGTATTTCACTATTACAGGTAAAGCTACGGGTGTGGTAACGACAACACGCATTACACACGCAACACCTGCAGCTGCATATGGGCACGCAGCGAGCAGATATTGGGAGAGCGACGATAAAATGCCTGAAGATGCTAAAAGTGCTTGTAAGGATCTCGCCAGGCAACTAGTCGAAGATGAACCTGGACGAAATATAAATGTGAGTATATTACAACTCCACACCAGCTGTACTCATAGAGAGACACGTCACAGAAGTATCGTGCTTTACATTACAAAAACTCTTGTTTACTTTATAATATCGTACAGGATTACAATTTTTTTTATTCGCTTCAGTACCTAAAAATATTTAGAACCATACACAAATCAGTCGAAAAGAATATATTTAATCACATGCTACATACATTGAGGGTGGTGAAATTTTGCAATGAATTATTAGGTAATATCTATATTTACTCTCATTTTTGTTGCTTGCAAGACACCCATAACAGACAAATCTGTTAGGTTTCAATACAGAAAAACTATTTAGAAGTTTATCTTTAAATTTCAAAATATTAAATAAAACATTGAATTTTAGAATTTAGCATTGATTCATGTATTATTAATGTATTTTCTTTTAAAAAAGAAGAAAGTATGCCAGTAAAGTACAGGGGGGAAAAGGGACTAGTAGTCGTAATACAGTCTGCTTTGTTATTCTATACTTATTCCAATTTTATACGCTTAACCGTACAGATTATTTTTAAAAATAATTCTTGCCAGATTTTCTACTTCTTTTTAAACTTCTGCTTTATTTCTTACTTCTGTAAAAGAGTAGAATTTGTCGAGGATTATTTTTACAGCATGCATTTCATAGTTTTTTGTCTTTTTCCTTCGAAAACATTACATTTCAGATGAATTTTCGATTGTAATATTTATATGTTTAAAAAAAAAATTACTGGATAAATTGTCTATTGTTTCGTCTGCGTTAAATCTAAGCTATTCTTCTTGTAATATCTTTATAAAAATATACGAGAATGATTTTGATACGTGAAAAAATTAAAGGAAACTTAATTATAGGGAGGCTATTAAAAGGAAAATGATTCAGTCACCTAAACATATATTTCTTTAATAGATTTGTCATGTAAACTTGTATTATGGCTTAAATAAATAATACTTTTAAAATAAGAGTTAAACAACTTCAGTAAAACATAAAAATTACGCTTTCTTGGAGTGTTTTTATACTTATAACGCAGTATATGTTTATAATACTGCAAAAATATGTTTGAATTTTTTATGTTTGGTTCTCTTTACATATACTGAAGATTAAGTTAAGAAATACGAAAATAGTGTAGTAGGTTTTAATAATTAAACTAATGGGATCGGTATACTTAATAAAATACTAAAAGATTATTCTCAGTTTTAAAACAAGTAAAAACCGTTCGTTTGACTTAATCCGATTTCGAGGAACGAAGTCGGATTAAGTCAAAATAGTTTTTACTTGTTTTAAAACTGAGAATAATCTTTATTTTTAGTATTTTATAGTGTAGTAGTTGCTTGTAAAGTACTAGCTGAAAGTAGCTGTTCATAGCTAGTAGTAGCTGCTAGTCAGTGGCTATAAGCAAAAAGGACAATTGCCTGGGGCCCCGTCAACAGAGTTATTAAACCAATCTTTTATAAACTTATTAATGTAGAATATCTAAATTTAAACTTGGGTCTTATCTGGGACTCTGGATTGCCGGTGTGATACAAGAGCAGGGTGGACTAATACAGCGCAGAGGAAGAAACGAAAGAGAATACCCCAAAATTCACCGAACAAAAATGTTTGAAGTCAACACTGTATATGGATTCCCCTAATTCAAGTTTGCCTGGGGCTCTATGAATATATAACGCATCACTGCTGGTCACTGAAGATAGTAGTAAAGAAGTAGTAACAGAGATGATGTAACAATTTGGGCTGCAAAAAAAGCTTCAAAGAAAAACAATAACTTAGTGGGAATATTTTCAGTTTGAACAGGTATTTAAGCATATTATAGTTACGATAGATAATCAGAGAAAAAATTCAATAATCTATTTGTGGACTCGATTAACAGCGAAATGATAAATGATATTGATTCATTTGACGAACAGGCTGAGGAACGTATTATATACGTTAACTATTTTTTGATAAATTTAAATATTAGATCGATCGAACTATTTATAAGTGGAGTGCCTCAGGGAAGACGAAACCATTGAAGTTTTGTTGCATCTCTTTTGAGTGAACGTGTTGAACTCTACATACAAATAAAATTAAAGCGATTTGCTTAATTAGCCATTCATTTGCACAATATTTTACATTTATAAATGAATTTTTAATCAACTTTAACTTTTAATAATGTTTTTCTATCGCTTAGTTAAATGATAAATCAAGAAAACGTTTAATTAAATAATTTAGTGAATAAACTATGGCATTAGTAAAATATTTATTATTGTCTTCGATGTCATTACTTTAATTGCGAGCAAACAAGGAGAATTATCTATTTACACAGATATTTAAAATGAATTTAGGGATTTTCTGAAGCATTTTAAAAATTAATTTATAGTATTTTCACTTAAGAATTTGTAATAAAGTTAAAGTGATTTTTCAGGTGATTTTAGGAGGAGGAAGACGTCACTTCGTCCCGAAATGGGAACGAGATCCCAAAAGACCGACCGAGATGGGAAGGAGAAACGATGGACGAAATCTCATAGAAGATTGGCAAAGAGATAAAAAAGCCAGAGATCTCTCTTATCAGTATGTTTGGAGAAAAGAAGACTTCGATAATGTCGACTCTAATAAAGTTGATTATTTATTAGGTAAAGAGGAAAAAAATGACATTTTTATTCACTAGTCTTTAATAATCTCTTGTTTATATTAAACCGTTTTAATTGAGTTGACACTTTTATTAATGATAAAGTAAATAAGTAAAAGTCATAAGACATAACACAGTTTACACTTACATTTTTACTTTCCCTGATGTTATGTACAGTTAATAATATAAAAATATACGAGAAAAGTATTGTAATTCCGTCACACAGATTCCCTAACACCAAAAATGCCAAATATACGGAAATATCATTCTATGAATTTGCTGTGTGTGTGTGTGTGTGTGTGTGTGTGTGTGTGGTGTTTATTTTGTTTAATATCTCAGGGTGGAGTAAAGATTAAGAAACAAAATTTGGTATGATTACTTATACATAAAGGGCATTGATGCTATTAAATTTTGATGGTTAGAGGTGATATGGGGGTTGATTTCGTCATATCTCGAGTAGGGTCGAACTTAATGGAAATTTTACTCGTTATTAGCGTATAAAATTTTTTAAAAAATTCATCTTAATTCTCAAAATTAAGCCTGCCTTGCCTTTTTATAATAATTAATCATATAAAAGCTACTTTTAAATAACGTCTCGTAACAGATGCCGCACACACACAATTTTAATTTTCAGCTACTGTCAGTGTATTTTAAATGTAGATTTTTATCAAAATTCAACAAAAATACCCCTTTTAAGCTTTTATTATTACTTAAATTATATATTTTAATGTAACTGGAAAATTATCGGTCCCCTAAAATTCCCGTTAGAGCGTTTGAAAAATCGAGCAAGAGCACTCGACAGCATTTTAAACTGTTGAGTCGTTACTTTTAATTACATATATATATTGTCAAATTCTTTTTATTTTAATTTAGAAGAGCAGGAATTTTTGATACAATTGATTTTTGCATACAAAATCTTAGATTAGATGTATATAAACATATGCATATAAAATCTTTTAATTTTCTTTCAGTCACTTCCCTGTTTTCGGACTTACAAATGGATTCAAAAACATAGAATATAAAATAGGCACTATTTAAATTTTTAATAAATAGAATAAATGTATTTTTTAGATGTTTAAAAGTAGAGTACATGCTAATTTTAAACATTTAAGAAATAGAAACATCTAGAAGAAAAAAAAGAAAATAACGAATTTAAGCAATCACCTTTAACTTACGAACAGAATTATAAATACGAAAATCAGTGTGATAAAATGAAAAAGTTACAGCAAAAGAAAGTTTACGAATGAAGTTAGAAAAATTTAAAGTTCTAGAAAATTTGTGAGAATTAAAATTAACCAATAAAGGATATTCAAATAATAGGCTATTATAATTATAGGTTAATTTAGTAATAGGTTATTTAAATAATACTCTCATGGCAGCAGATTAATGTTCTGAATCTCTGTAATTAATACGATTTCTTTCCGAATAACTAGTAAATATTTTTCTTGCTCTGTCTTTCCAGGATATGTTTATAAACTTCGAACGTTTCTGTGTATAGTGAACTGAAGATAAACGTTTTTAACTGCATAAATAATTTTAAAAAACCCTCTGCTACCAGCTCAAAGTTAAAATTGTGTGTAATTTCAGGGCATATAATATGTTTATTTACAATAAAATATTAATTTAAAATGTTTACATCACTTTAGTGTAGAAGTAAGTAAAGAAAAATAAAAATGTAATTATGTTTTCTTTGTTTTACGAAGTAGAAAAATTATCTTGTGGTAATATAATAGTATATAATATTCGGAAATTTTGTATAGAAAATTAGCAAAGTTTATTGAAATTAATATAATTATAAAGTCGTTAACTTTTTATAAGTTTAGTTTAGTTTATAAAATTTATATATATTATTGGGTTTTTCCCTTTGAAATAAATACAAATTTTAACCCATTAATTTTGCTGTTTAGTATTCTAAAACTATAGTGCGAGATTTGTAATTATTATTATTTATTTTCATGGAGCTGCGTCATGACATTGCAAAATAGCATTTACTCACTTTTATAACAATTAATATTAAAGAATTATTCAATTATTTCTAATCCGAACTTGATTAAATACATATAAAACTGCATTAAATTAATGTACATAAAATATATTTATCATGGTTGTAATTTATAATATAAATTTACATCGAACATAAATAAAATAACACGTAAAATGCGTAACTTATATATATTTATATATCTGTATAGGTCTTTTCGAACACGGTCATCTTTCTTATGATTCGGATAGAGATACAGGACCAAATGGTGAGCCATCATTGGCAAATATGACAAGAAAAGCTATCGAAATTTTAAGAAAAAATCCTCACGGATATTTTCTGATGGTTGAAGGTAAGTATCGACAACAAAATAATGTTTATTTATCAAAAAGACAAATTGCGAATAACATTTATTTCGAACGTAGATTAGCTGCCATAAATTATTGTAGTTACGTATTAAATCGTTTTTACGATACAGAATATTATAAAACATACGTTTATTTTTAATCAAATCAATCTATATCTTGTACAGTACGTTATCATTAATTTAGAAGTATTAATTAAACTTTAATATTTGTCCGTAACACCGAACTTGTAGAGCCACAGTATTCTTCTTTTTCTGTTAAAGTCCTTAACTATTTCCAGTATTGTTTATAAGTCCTTTTGAATTAATTATAAAAATATACATGTTCTTTAATAGTCTCACTGTTAAAACAGTGAGTGAGTCTATTGTACTGTTCTGTTCATTTTGACTGATGACTATTGTATTATAACATATATATAATTAATTCAAAAGGACTTATAGACAATACTAGAGATAATTATGGATATTCTAACAAGACAGATCTGACAAAGAAGGATACTCTGGCCCTACAGATTAGGTATTACTGCTAAGAACTTATTCTGCCTACGATATGAACAACTTAATACACTAAGAATCTCGATTACTAGAAAGCAATACTGTTTTTATATTTACTATAAAAGTAATACTCTTACTCAAAACAGAAGTTCTGCTTTACAAGAACTTTTTCACTTAAAAGCTGCAATAAAATCATTTATCTAACCCATACAATTGCCAGCTATATTTAGTTATTGAATTTTTTTTTCTTAACATCGCTACTTTAGACGTTGTTTTTTACTTGAAAGGAAACTTGAGAGTTTAAAAATTAGATACAATAGTTGAAATGGTCACTGAATGAACTTTTATCAGTTGAGGGTTTTAAAAGCTACCTTGAATAGAGCAGTAGCCTATACTAAAAACTCGGCTGAACAATGAGACCGTTGCTTACAGATAGATCAATATTGGCAAGTTCCTTGTAACGTTATTACTTTCGCTACAGTGGAATCAACGCTATTATTTTCGAATAAAATATTGTTTAAAAAAGATTAAAGGATTTGATAGTTGACAGTATACTGAAGTAGAATAAATAGCAAAATACGTTTTTAAATTATAAAACTTTGAACAGTTCTATCTCTGAATTAGTTTTTTTTTAAAGTAGTCTAGTAAAAATAGAGATTAGCTATTTCAAATAATTATTTTAATAATGCAAAGCTCAATTATTTAAATTAGTGAATTAATTGTAGCTCAAATTAAATGTAATTGAAAAAAAATCGATTCGTATGAAAGGATTTTAAAATAGGTTATAAACATTTTTGGGCTGCAATTTGAAAAAAATTGTATACCTATAAATTCCCACTGTCGTCCGTCCGTCTGTCCGGCTGTCAGACTGTCTTTCCTTAATGTCGAGACCAGATGTTGAAATCTTAGGTGCAGGAGGCCCCGATTAACTAACTATACACGAACTTCTGACGCAAACCGGAAGTCATGTTATTTCAACTCAAACCTTTATCCCAGCATTCAGCAAAGCAGTTAATTGTTGACCGGCACGATTCTATTGTTAAAGAAAATGTATGATGTACTATACTGTACATATAGGGGCAAGCCACTACCAATTTGAGGTGGAGAGCGTATATTTTAAATTAAATAAATTAAAAATATGATTAAAAACTTGCAGCCCGGTATTGTGGCAATGTCATAATAAATAATTGCTCACTTGTTATGAGATTATCCAACTGGAAAAAAAAAACTTATACTACTTTGACCCTTAGATTATACTCTATACCAGGCATGGGCAAATGCGGTTCCGAGAGCCGCATGCGTCTCTTTTTGAGTTACATGCGGCTCTTGCTGAAAGTGTTAATTTCTGTTTTTTATTATTATTTTTTACAATTTTATTTTTATAATTTTGTGAAAATATGTTTATTAAACAAATTTAAATATTTATTTTATATTATATTTATATTATATAATAAAATCGCGCGCCTTACCATACTATCCGCCACGACAGTACAGAACTGCGGCTCCCAAGCATTTTGCAAAACCTACATTTCGGCTCCCACTGAACTCTTGCTTGCCCACTCCTGCTCTATGCAGTCGAACCTCTAATTAATGGCCAACTCCCGATAATGATTATCTTTAAATAGCATTCTAAAAAACCTTGGAACAACGGCTATTTTTTAATGTTTCCTCAGCAGCTATAGTTCAGAGGTTTGACTATATTACAGATATTATAGTGTAAAGTATAGTGTACATATAGATATAGACGTAGGCAAACAAACACAGAAAGAGATAGACTTACACCTGCACATAGATTATTACGAAATTTAGACTTATGCAAGTTTAGTTAGTCGATAAAGGATTAATATAAAACAATCCCAGTCAGAAAGTAATTTCATTTAAAATTTTAAGAAGCAAAGTTTTGACGTTCTGTTAAGCCAGTATGTAACAGTAAGCCTATACACGTAACGATATACCTGTCAGGTACACATGTATCACACACGTATTTATCAGTAACAGAATACTGTTCAGAAGGAAATAACGAGTGGTTTTCAGTTTTTGTTGTATAAACAGGTTAAGATTTCATCTCGTTTAAATTTAAACGCAGTGACAACTGAACAAATTTCATTTTCCTAGGGTAAACTTAATACAAGATTATTGATATAAAAACCATGCAGAACACAGAATTATATTAAAGTTTTTCTATCTACAAAATAAATCGATCGTGGAAAAGCTGTGTTAAAAGTCAGTTCGAATGAATTTTGGATAATCCGTTTTACTTTTATTCCAAATTCTCCCTTCTTCATATCAGATAATCAATAATTAATGATGATTGACTGTTGAAACTCTTGTTAATCGTTCATTACAAGATCGATTCTGCCGATAAATATATTTATAAAAGCACCAGTTTTATAAATTTTTTATAATGTAATTAATATAATCTATATTATTATAATTGATATAAAATTTGATATTTTTATAAATAGGTGGAAGGATCGATCATTCACATCACTTTAATAATGCTCGCAGGGCATTAACTGATACTTTAGCATTTGAATATTCTGTTGTGACTGCTGTCGAGATGACAAAACCAGAGGACACGTTAATTGTGGTCACTTCAGATCATTCGCACGTATTCACTTTCGGTGGTTATCCCAAGAGAGGAAATCCAATTTTTGGTATGTGTTCCATTAATTACATAAGTTAACTAGCGTAAAAATGTAAATTTAACATTTAAATATTTCCAAAAAATTTGAATAACAGGTGTAGATGATAAAGTATCCGACATTGACGGTATGCCATATACCACCTTGTTATATTCGAATGGACCAGGATATAATAGGAATCACCCAAACGGCCGAGAAAATATATCTGGAATTAATACGGGTAGGATGAAAAATCACTTTTAATACTTATGAACATATGCCGCCAATTGAGATATCAAGCATAAAAGAATTTTAGCTAATTTTAGTGGTTAGCAATAATTGATAGTAAATATAAATTAACATTAAAATAGATAGCAACGTCGTTGCTGGACTTTTCCGGTATTAATTGTTTGTTTTCTAATAATTGCTACTATTACCTTTAAGTCTTCAAATTGGTTCGGGAGATATTAAGGGGCGAAACCATATCTTTGTTATACTTTCCCTCTTATATAACAGCTAAGAATGTAAAAGTCATCATTATTTTAGAAATTAACGTATGAGATTAGTGAAGGAATTAATCTCCGAGTATTCTAATTATCTTTAAGAGAAACATAGAATCACTCTTTTACGCTTGACTCCTTACGCACGAAGTAAATGACAAAATTTTACGACGTAATTATGACAATTCTCTTGTATTCATTTATAATTTTAACAAGGATCGTTGATTAAATCCGAATATTTTAACAGGAGATAAAAATTACATACAGCAGTCGGCAGTTCCACGTAGATGGGACACTCACGGTGGAGAAGACGTACCAGTTTACGCTCACGGACCCATGTCTCATTTATTTCGAGGGGTGTTCGAACAGACGTACATTCCACACGCGATGGCCTACGCTGCGTGTATAGGTCCGGAGAAAGATAATTGCCAATTTAGAATGGAATCGCATACAAAACGAATCGAAGCGTGCAGACCAGCAGAACTAAGAAGCCAAGCTGGAAAAAACTTTTGTAATTTGTGGTTAATGGTAATGATATTAAGTATCGTCGTTGGTACTTGACATTGTTCGGGAAACGAATAAAGTTTCTTGGATATTAATTTATTAAAGTAATTTAAAAATTTGAAACAGTTCTCAACAGTTTGAGTGTACAAAAGAACACGAGCATGAAGTAAATTTCATAGAATGTGTATTATCAAAAAGCTATTTAACTGAAGAATAAATTAGTAAAGGTTGTAACACTCGAAAAATTCGAGAGTTAAAATGCAGCTGAAAGTAAGTCAACATCATATTGATGATTGAATTATGAAGTGCTTTGTTTCAGATTCATTCCTTTAAGCTTCCTATCGATGATGGGCCAACCATTTGTTTTTTAATTGTAAAAATACACGAAGTTAAGAACGTCCGTAAATTTTTTGTGTGTATCTGGAAAGTAGGAAATGTAAAAAAGAAATAAAGTATAAAATAAAGAAAACAAGAAAAAAAGGTTCGTACTATATTTTTTCTTTTAGTTTTCCAATAATTCACTCGAAAAATTTCAGGAAACTTTTTACTACATTATTTAGTGTTTTTATTGCTCAAGTGAATTATTATCCAATTAGATAATATAAAAATTAAATAAATGAAAAATTTTTCTTTATTTTTAAATTAGAATTAATATCATATCATACAGTTTCGGATAGAGTAAACAGCAAAGAGGACTTAAAGATAAATTATTTATTAGTACTGATATTTGATACTTTTTATCAGGACATTAAATGCTGTTTGATATTATTACAGCAATAAATAACAAAATAAAGTGAAGAAATATGACAAAGAATACTTATGATACTTACAGCCAATGATACACGATGGGTAATAAATAACATCAACTCGTAAAATTGTCTCTTGGCAATAAAATTTACTGAACGCAATATAACAATGAATCAATAGCTTAGCCTACTGTAACTTGATAGCCTAATCTTAAACAGGATTACATGTGGATTATCTATAGATTTAATTATATTTTAATATTAGAGTACTAAGTTAGGTAAAAAAAATTAATACACTAAAAACAAACAGAAGTTTAACAATTAAATATCAAACTCCTTACTCAAATCCTATTAAATCCCTAGTAAATCTTTAGTAATAGAGAGCATTAAACTTTATAGCGCAAACCCTAGCAAATATAAAAAAAACACTAAATTCTATAGCAAAATTCTAGTAATAGAAAGCATTAAAGTCAAGTTTAAAACCTAATAAACTTAGTAAAACTTGTAATACAAAGCATTAAAGTCAGGAGCAAAACCTAATAAACCTAGTAAAAATAGTAGGCTAATAGAAAGCCTTAAAATCAGGCGCAAAATGTAATCTAGTAAAATTAGTAACAGAATACATTAAAATCAGGCGAAAAGCCCAATAAATCTAGTAGCAAAAAAGCATTAAAATCAAGTGCAAAATCTAATACATTTAGTACAACTAATATGATGCATTATATTCAATAGCACAAACTCTAGTAACAATAGATAATATTAAACTCAAAGTGATTATCACAAGATCAACAATTTTACAATTACAATTTCTTCATTGCAATCAATACTCTGCAATGGAGCAATTTTCCTCATTATTCTTTGCGCTTAACAGATTTTAAAATAATTATTGATTACTACAGACTACAATATAATGTTAAGATCAGAAAAAAATGCAATAATTTCATAAATTTTTAAAAATGTTTACACAAAGAAATGCTTAAATAACATTTTATAAAATTTTTCACATGCTTATTAAATTATAAAATTCGCATTTTAACTGCTCCTAATTTTATCATTAATTTTTTAAATTATTAAGATAAATAATTCCGTACAAGCTCTATAAAAATTGTTCTAGAATTTAAAAAAAAAGTTTAAAAATAATATTCACTTTAAATTAAATTTATATCATGATTTCAGAAGAATTCTTAATAAAATTTTTCATAAAAAATTAAATAATAAATATTAAAAAGTAAAAATAAAAATTTATTTCGATCTCTTTAATTTATCTCTAGAAAGTCACATCAACATCTACTCAAGAGATAAAATAGGAATTATAAAAAGAAATTCCTTTAAAAATGTATAAAATTCTGTACACTTTACTTTAAAAATCTATAATTTTCATAAAATATTATTTTGAAAAAAAATCAAAAGTTATTATTTTCAAAAATTAAAGTTGGAAAAATTACAAATGAAATAAAACTAAAATTTTTAATTTTTTAAAAGAAATGTTTAAAAAATTTCAATAAAATTTTGTACAAAGTTAAGCATTTTTAGAAAAATTAATAATTTCCTTAAAGAAATTACGAGTTTTTTCTCTTCTAAAAATGCTTTATTCATGTGTAAGATTTTATTTACTTATCTAATAAAAAATTACAAATTTTAATGCTGTTTCGGTTTGTTTGTAAATATTTAATTATTTTTTTAAAAATTTATTCTATTTTATTTTATAAAATATTTTATTTCTTTTTGTTTTAATTTTTAAAATATAATAAAATAAGATCAGAAACAATTATTAAAACTCCAGAAAGCTTGATTACTCTTACTAAAAATGAAATAAGGTAATTGGTTTATTTGAATTTACTTTTAACGGTCAATTAAATCCTATTGTCTTAATTCTGTTTACGCGAAATTTTATTGGCTAATCGTTTATTTTTGTATCCTGTTGATTCACCTTTATCGTTGTTCTAAATTTCTTAAAGCTATTTCATTTTATTCCCTCAACTGTAAATGGATACTGTGAAATTTAATATAATTTCATTCATTTAATTATTTTTCATTCGTATAAGTTTAATTGTTAAAAATAATTTAAGAAGATTATTTCTCAGTGAATGTATATATTTCAAAATTAAAATTTATAAAAAAAAAATTCGGAAAATTTTCAATTAAAAATAAAAATTAAACTTTCTATGTAAACAAACATACTTAAGATTATTAAATTTTTATCATTTGATACGAAAAGCAATTAGAAATTCGATAGGGTTTAATTATATATCGGCTCTTTTTCTTCCTTTCTTTGTATATAAATATATGGAAAAGATTTAAAAAATTTAATAGGAATAATTTTTTAATCAACTTGATTAAAAATTAATAAGTTGAGAGAAAGACGAGAGTTACACGAACGTACTGCAAGAAAAAAAAAAAAAAAAAAAAAAAAATTGCGAATGAAAGTTGTTCCCTTGGCAGTTTTCCATTTCGTCATCTGGCAATTTTCCTATTAATTAATTAAAATTTCTCTGGAAATTAATCCCATGATTAATAACTTTATTTTAAATATTAAAAAAAAATTATAAATAAATATATTTTTTAATTAAGTATTAATGTAAAATTAAAATATTTTACTTGATTTTTATCGATGAAGTTTAATAGTTCGCCTTCAAATTTAAATTAATTACATTTTAAATTTGATTGGTTAATTTGAATTCACTTTTAACGGTTAATTAAATCTCATTGGATAAATTTTATTTACGTAATATATATTTTTCATTTTATTGGCTAGTTGCTAATTTTTAAATTCACTTGTCGTATTGGTCGCTTAAGTTATGATTCTTTAACACTTTTTTCCCCTTCATTGGTCGGTTAATTTATTACGTATTAATAATTCTAAGCGATGATTGGTTGTATTTTCGATTTTTTAAATTTTTATATCTTATAGGTGAAAACGTGAAATTTAAATAGAATATAGTCGTTTTTAATTGATTGTGGTATTTTTAGACGAGTTTAGACAGATTTTAAAATGTTTTTCGATTTTAATGTTCTAGAAACGTACTTTTTTACATCTAATTAACTGATTCGTAGAGTATAAAATAGAAAAAAGTAAGTGTACTTTAAAACTTTACAAGTACTCTACATTGATTTTTCGATGTTACGCCGTTTTTTGTAACATAATAAGAGGATTTCTATTTACCTTGTTTCCATTAAAAATCCTTTTAATATGTAGGAAGCAGGATTATATCCTGATTTAAAAAAAAAAAAAAAAAATATAACGATGCAAATTTTCTTTAATATTTTAAAATATTTACTCGAACTCCTTGTCTTCATCTAAGTTTAACCAAAGTTAAACAAGAAAAAAGCGATTTAATAAAGTAAAAACTGCATTACAAATACTAGTCGTATCTTGCTTGCTCGCCATATCCAATCACCTGGAGGAACAACCATTCTTCACTGCAGAGATGGCCTTTCTTTGTAGGCTACAACTCTGCACAAATATGTAAAACAGTCTAAAATGTCCACAGGTGACAATTTTTACTTTATTAAATTGTAATTTCCGCCAGCCCTTTTTTACAAGAAAAAAGCGGATTTAAAAGCTTTTAAAAAGCAATGCTTTAACTTTAAAGTACGGAAAATTAAATACTACATTTTATTTCATTAAAATTGAATTATTTCCAAAAATATTTTAAGTTTTGTTTCTTAATAAATAATATAAACACTTAAATAATACTTTTCTCCGCTGGTCTAAAGTAACGTTTAAGATAGAGAATTCATTTAAAAGTGGAGGGGATAAACTGATAATATAGGATTCTTCTTTTATAGTTGATTTATTCTTAGTGCTATTGCTGTTTCTTTTCTGTTTTAATTACGGTTATCTGTCTTCGTTGGGTAGAACAAAAGATCTGCAAATAGGTTTACTGTCTCCGGGCATCATCATCATCGTTGCTGTTAAGCTAATACCTCTTGTAAGATATCTTGTAGTCGTTACGGTTTGTCTGTAGTCACTTATATCCACTGAACTATAACTTGCAAGAGCTTAACAGTTTGTTAGTAACAGGATATTTCTTCATAATTACTTAATTTGTTCATAATAACTGTAAACAACAACCCTGAGAGACTGCAAGAAAATTAATAGTTTCATCTATTAGATTTTTTCATGGAATTTTCTGTGTAAAAAAATCAAAATTATATATTTATTTATTTACTTCAGTAATCTTCTTCCAATTTTTATTAAGATAACCTCGATAGTCAATTTTTGTTAAGATCTTTATTATATAGGCCTAATGAGTTTAACTGACTTTTGGACCTCCGTGTAAATCACCACATAATGTCGATTATTTTGTATATTGTGATAATTTGATATATTATTTATTTAAAAACTGTCAAATTTAATCAGACCTTCAATAACAGCCACCTCTAAACGACGGACATATTTTTAGGAACAATTCTTTTTGAAATGCTTACAAAATAACCATTTTTAATATTCCCGTCGATGGCCGTTCTTCACAGGTTTGATTGTGTTTTCGTAGGACCATCGTTATTACGAAGTTGTTAAATTTTCGAAAATCGTTAAACCCCGATAAAGCGCCATCCTGAATAGAGTTAATGAATACATGTTTCAGAACATTTCACTACGTTTTAACATGTGCATGATTTTCCGTCGTTATCACCTAAAAAGTCATATCTATTTCTCGTTGCTATAAATAAAACCTCGATTTAGCGCCATATTTATTCAATTTCAAAATTGGCATTAAATCAATTATTGCGTTAAACTGAAGTACCTCATGTAATAATTAAACGTAATAACAACCTTGTTTTGAGTTTCTCAGTGTTTAGTTTTTCGGAAGTAATAAGAGATTTGATTGAATTGATTAGATAAGGCAAAGCAATTAATCTGTCAAGGGGGTGCCACCCGGGATGACTTTTCTATGGGAAATTAACACTTATTTAGGTGATAAAAAAAAACATAAAGAAAACTCTAAAACAGTGGTTCTTAACCTGGGTTCGACCGAACCCCTGGGGTTCGGCGAGTCAGTCTCAGGGGTTCGGCGGAGGTCAACCACCTGACGTCATCGTGACGTAGAAACCGTATTGGTTTCGAAAACTAATGCTACATAACATGTGTTCTATTGGGAAATATGCCTATATTTCCCAATAGAACACCTATTATACCTATGTTTTGAATTTGAAAAATTATATTTTACTTTTCCAATTAAAAGGGGTTCGGTGAATGCTTATATGAAACTGATGGGGGTTCGGTACCTCCAGCAAGGTTAAGAACCACTGCTCTAAAAGCTATGCGGCCAGCCCGTTATAAAAAACAAACCCACAACAAAGTGTACTGTACTGTACAATGGTTATATAAATATAATGATGAGTTATTTAACATTTACGAGAAAGATCAGCTTACTTAATGCTGTACTGTATTCGATAGGACACTATATCGAGGTTAAAATACTCACCCACTCACACATACTCATTCAATACGCTCACACTTACTTGCACACTGATTCTCGCTCATAAATACTTTCGTGCACAGTCACACTCACTGTGGTAACGCCAGTTTTAGTGGCGTTAAATCGAGTTTTGACTTTATTTGTTAGGTATAATTCCCTCTTTTTACAATATAAAATTACAGCAGAATATTTTAATTTTTTGTTAAATTTTACAAAATAAAAAACAGCAGTTTAGAGAAATAAAAAAAATAAAAGAAATTTCATTGAAACGTATGTGATAGGCTACGTTTTAATCAAGTAATTCCAATTTTTCAATTTTAAATTCTTTTTATAAACATTAAAAAAAAAAAAAAAAGAAAAGTTTATTCGGAAAATAAACTTAATTTTTATTCAATTAAAAGCTCAATTTTTTATTAATGTTTACGAGTCGTTTTACAGATCATTAAATTCCTTTTTTTTCCTGTTTCGAAAAAAGCATAAGGAAATACTCAAAGGTTTTGTAGAAAAACTGATTACAAATTTTATAAAATAATTACTTTTTCTTAAATATTTACAATGCAGTTTCTGCTTAAGTATCAAGGAAAAATCGTAATTAATTTTGATGGATAAACTTTAATACGTTCTACATCCCTTACTTTATTATCAATTAACCAATGTAGTTATTTAATAATCTAATTATATTTTTATTTTTTATTTTTTGAATGTTTTTTGCATCGTTTATTACACAATTTTCTGAATATTTCTTGCTTTCTCGTTTTATTTTACCACCAAATTTATGTATTTTTAGTCGTTTCAAATTCAGATTTACGCCAGAACATCCAGTGAGTATTGTCCTATTGTCACAACGTTCAACTAATCTAACAAAACAACATTTATAAATAATTATTAATTTAATTACGTAATATTATGCTATTATGTAAAGCTATTTCTATACATGTTTAACTGCCATTTTTATACATTTACTTATACGTTTTTAACTACCCTTTGTAACGTTTCGTAACACCGTCGCATATATTTGCCTTCAAAATTACGTAAGGCATATTTTCGATCGATTCACTTAAGGAATAATACATAGCTCGGGGTAACAAATGTTATATTATTTTATTAATTACACGTAAATTATAATGTACGTGCAGTGAGATAAAAAGTGCGGTTTGTTAGGTAACACTTCAAAAACAAAAATGAATCACTCTGTTACCCAGGGGTTGAAAGCTTAGCATTACGTAACGTTTTTTTGTATGCATTTCTATGTTTTGTAACGCATCGTAATGATTACTCTCATACCCACAAACCTATATCTAAGTTACGTAATTTATGGACACCCCCTGACAGAATCAATTCTATGATTCATGTACTATTTCATATATTATAAGATTGTCCTGTTAGGAAAAAATGCAGCTCTGAATGAGACGTTCGGAACTTTATCAGACTTGTACTGTACAGTACACCATGTCCATACAAGTAAAAATGTCATGCAAATCTTAATATCATCAGTATACTATAGAGGGCATGGGTACTAAAACGTGAGCTTATTTAATGTATAAAAAAGCTTAGAATAGAGAATTGAGGGATATTCTTGACTGGAGAAAGAGTATAAATCGTTCTTAACTTTACAGTATAAGTTCTGAGTAAATAAAAATTATTCAGCTTAGTTGTTAGAGTCTATACATTATCATGTCTGTCTTAGAAGGTTATATTTATACAGCTTATAACTTTGTTTTAGAAAGTTACAATATAATTTGTTTTATATCACTCGTAAGTTTTAACACATTAATTTAATCTCCACTTGAAAAGTATAGCCTTAAATTATTAATCTGTATACTGTAAATAAAATTTGTACTAATGATACACTCTTACATATAATACTTTATCATATATTATTTATTATGATATACTTTTCTCCATATATTACGGTAAACTGTAGTGTGTCTAAAAACACTTTTTAAGTACTTTTAAGTAAGTATAACAAGTACTTTTAATTATACTTAATATGTACTTTTACATCTCTTACCAAAATAATAGGTGCAGATAAAACAAAGATAAAGTTTAACCCTTCGTCACGTGCCTAGTAGCAAGGTTATAACACAGAATCTTACTTAAATTTATATGATGCCACATGTTCGAACGATCATTGATTACAAAAAAACTATTCTTCATTACTAAATGAAGAGCAGTTGCTTGTACTCTCAAAAAAGGAAAAATATTACACAAAGTATTTAATACAAAGGCATTCTTTTTCTATACAATCCAGAAAGAGTAACGCATCGTTTTCTATGGCGTGATATTTTTGAAAGTATAAAAATTTAAACGATATTCACATATTTTAAACAGCTTTAGTGAATTATATATATAAAAAATATGAAATAAATCTTTCATTAATTGTTGAAAAAAATGAAACATTCCATTTTGGTATTGTTTTTCTTTTCTTTGTCTCTCTGGTTGAATTTGTAAAAAAAGATGGGAGGAAAGAAAAAAGTAGACGTAATACGGGATATTAATATTTTAGAAATATAATTCATTCTGTTTTCAACTTTAATAAAAAGTTTGAAAGATATTTTTGTTTTCAAGGAGCGTTTATTCTTGAAATTTTATTCCTGTATTTCAACCCACCAGCAGATACGCGAAAAGTAATAGAAACAAAAGTCATAAAAACATATTTTACCCTTCCAATCGTTATGTTTATCAAGACGTATCAAGAGAGAGGAGTGGTAGCTTATATTTTCCGCAAGATTCTATAGAATAAGTATAACAAATTTAGTGCAGTTAGATCAATGGGGTTGGGAGTTAACAGGAAATAAAACCAAGAAGTAGTTTAAAGATATTTTCTACCGGGTCCTAGCGAAAAAGTATGAAAAACTTGGTCACAAGATTTAGAAATGCATAAAGAACAGATAGACAGACAGCCATTCTGTTTTATATACCGGTAGCCTATATAGATTGTTATATTTGATTGAATATCGTTCAAAATCAAAAGACACTGCTAGGCCTACACTACATTCCCGTACGAAGCACAATGCATAACCTCATTACGCCATCTGGTGTCTATAAAATCACTTAGAAATAGGTAAAGTTGTACAGTACTTCTCTCTTGTTCAACCTCTAAATTCGAGTTTAACACCTAAATAAGGACTTTTTCGTAGGTAATCTTCCTGAGAGGCCCCTTCCTTTTGTAGACTGTCTTTTTGTTGTGTTGCCGTATCCCATCAAACATATTTACAAAGCAAATTCGATTTTTTGAATTGCTTTCTTCCCTTTGGTTGATGTGGAAGATATTCAAATATTTCAAAGTCAGAGAATGAACAGAGGCGTACCTAGGGGAAGCGGTGGGGGCGGCAATTAAATTATGAGTTAAAGCATCATATAGCTAACTTTCTGCTTCATGAATGGTAAAGTAGCGTTCCATTTGGAGTAGTTTTAATCCATTAATGAAGTTTCCGATTAAATTTATCACAATTTTAATCCACGTTATGATAAATCTATGTTTATATCTGTAAAATATGAAAATAAGGACTGGCGGAACTGATGATTTCAGATGATGAATCTATGTTCCATCAGTTTATTCTCATACACAGCTACTGAACAATGGTAGTTGATTGCAGGTTCGCACCTCTTTAACGGGCTGACTGCGTGGAATTTTCCATGTTTTATTGGCGTGTGTAGCACGTAATTAAAATTCGGTTTACCATAGAGAATTCTTTATCGATAACACCAGTGGCGTGCCGTCATTGGAAGCGATGGAAGCGTTGCTTCCACCTTCCAATGACCTTCCCTTGTATTTTATGAAAATATAAATTTTCATATTTTAACGTATTTTGAATTAATTAAAATTAATATTTTATTATAACTGCATTATGTATCTTTTACAAATTTCTATACTACATGTGAAAAAAAAAACGATAAGATTGCTATTGTATATTCGAATAATTCAGTGGCGGAAGGAATGTCGAAACCGGGTCAGTTTCCAATCAGCCAGATTATAGGCATTGGCGCATGCGCTTTACAGAGCACCAACGTCACGGTTTAGCTGGTAGAAGCGACACACGCGTAAAGCGTCTAACTTTATATCCCGGAGCAATTGTAAGCTGTTAGCCGCCTGCTAGATATTCGGCCACCCTCGCCTGATTATGTGAATCATGAGCAGACTAGATCAACGGCGGGCAACCCCCGGCCCGCGGGCCAGCTACGGCTCGCGAAAAGTTTCTATCCGGCTCGCGAGATCTTTAATAGATTATTAAATTGGAAAAATAACTAATTAATAGTTATTTTTCCAATTTTTTGTAATTTTCGAAAACGATAAGAGAAATAAATGTAGTAATTAACTTTTTATTTATTTATTTCATATTTGCAGACTTAAAAAATTACGAGTCACAAGAAGGCGTCAATTAACTACTACGGCCCGCGGAAAAAACGTAAAATTTATTCTGGCCCATGTTATAAAAAAGGTTGCCCACCCTAGACTAGATTTATAACTTAACCCAACCGATAGAAGTTTACTGGCATGTTTTTATGATAGTTCTGTATAGTTGACAGAGAGTTTTAAAAAATCCATTAAAATATTTGATATATTTATTCTGCGTTTATTCCGCTCTCCCATCTTATATTACTTACGGATTTCAATGTTAAACCGGTGATATTACGATTTAGTATGTCCTATCTGTAAGCGGATGCAGATAAAACGTGTACAATTCTTGTACAATGTTAAAAAATTAACTGTTACTTTGGCATCATCATTTACAACCAAATTTAATGAATGAAACGCACAAGGTACAAAAAAGCTCTAGAATTTATTTTCCTTAAATTTACGATCTAAGTATCCGTTGTCATAAAAATTTGTCTTTCCAATGTTTTCCCAAGACTACAGATATTCAAGTACAAAGTAACTGGTTTTGACTTATTTCTACTTAAGAAGTAATTAAATAATTAAGAGATCAGGGAATGGGGACATAAATAAAACCCTGTTGAAAAAGCCAGAATTTTACTTAAACAAAAGCTTGACCGAACCAATCACTCGCTCAGTACAGTGGGGAACTGATTTCCGTGTACACCTGGTATTAAAACGAATTAGTTAGAAAACAAATGACTATTAAGTTTAACATAGTTAGATTATTACAGCTATGGTGAGAAACGTTTAAAATTAACAACAGCCCTGTGGCGTCCTTTCAGATATACTAGTGAAGCGACAAAAGAGGCATTTGACATTGACCGGTATCGGCACCTTCGGGATTTGGCACGCACACACTACATACCTACCTGGACCGTCTCTGATTCCATCCATTAGCTACTCGTATCGAGCTATTTGACTAAGTGGATTGTTTTAAAATTTAAAAAGTAAAGAATATTTTATGTTATTTTTATGTACGTTTCTTTACAAAGCTATATTTTAATTATAATTTTTTTTAAAAGTATATTAATACAATTGAACAATATATTGTACCAGGTATGTATATCCATCGCAATTTTATTTCACCGAGTAAGTTTTTATAATTTATCTTTAATTTTAGCCCTTATATCGTGGCTAGCGATTCAGAATGTAATTGTGATATTAAAAATACTTTTAGAGAAGTCTACAGTTTTTACTGGCTTATCGAACAAATGAATACGAATGGACCCTAGACCAGTGATTCTTAACAGGGGGCCGCGGCCCCTGGGGGTCCGTAAGAAGTTTGCCGGGGGCCGCCAAATTATGCAAAATTTCCTTCGAAATATAATAAAAAGAAAATTGATGTATAACCGAATATCGTATTGAAAAGTGAAATAAGAAAGATAAAGTTTTCCTATTTAGTTTTTTTTATTTGTTTTTTATTTCTTCCTACATACAACTTTGTTAGTACAGAAGAAATAAATGCAAATATGCTACTTACACCGCAGTATTTACTTCTTTTATTCCAAAGTAATTCTAAGAAACTATTAATGCTTGGAATTTTAAAAATAATTATGCAAAAATAGTAGGCTTAGTAGTAGGGTTAGAAAATTTAAATATTTTTGCAAAAGTTATGCAAAATCTTTACGACAAGTTGTGGGTGTTTTAGTTTAGTTTTAGCATCGGCTTTGGATCTAATAATAGTGCATTTCTTTCTTATATTGTGTGTTTAGTTTTAATTATTTATAATTAACCCACAAAAATGAGCAAAAAACAGAAAGGAACATTAGAAAATTTTTTTAATGTAAGTAATCACGGACCGGGACCTTCAAAAAGAAAATATACTGAAGAAAATACTAGTGAAAGTTCCGACGATGATACAGTGAAAAACGCAACGGAAAAAAAACCACAAGTCCTAAACTAAAGGTATAAAATTAAGTAACATTAAAATTAGAAAATACGATCGTGATTATATCAAATATGGGTTCGTAAGAATAGAAGTTCAAGGAATTACAAAATCACAAGAAATCTCGTTAAATTATTTTCGAATATTTTTTGTTTTTTCTATGAATTTTTAATTGTTTATTTTATTTTTTGTTAAAAATAAATGAGTTTTTATGTTTAATTGTGAAGTTTGAATGTTATTTAAATAGAAAATGAAATAATAAAGTTATGATTTACATTTATTTTATAAAAAAATAAAGCAATAATAAAAAAATCAATTTATTATAGATAAATTATCAAATATAAATTATTATTTAAAAAAATGAGGGTCACAAAAAATTATGAAATATTTGGTGGGCTGCGAGTATAAAAAGGTTAAGAACCACTGCCCTAGACCATCACTGACGCGCAATTAACTGATTGCCCCTGGAAGTAGGCTTCTTACAGAAACACAGCTTCCCTATCATCAAATGTCACGGCACGCCACTGGATAACACTAGTTTACAGCCATTTTGCGACTGTGAGATAAAGGTGTTTTCTGTTAATCCCCATGCGCTGAACGCGAAAAATAAAGTTAAAAAATTCCTGGCACGCAAGGTTTTCGAATTGTGATCTTAATGCAATTTAAAAAATGCTTGCTGAGACTTAAAAGTTATAGCACTATTACTGGGTCTTTAAATCAGAACATTACTATAGGATGCACAGTTTATTCAGAAATTGAACGACGTTAAACTAAGTGCATGGACGTCTTTTGAAAGAGTTGTAACAGTTTTTGAGCAACAGAAAAAACAGAAGAGTACGAAAAACTTCTAGGAGAATTACTTGAAGACTACAATAAAATAAATTGTAGAATGCCCCGTAAACTACACTTGTTTCATTCGCATTTAAATTCTTTTCCCGAAAATTTGGGTGCCGTCAGTGATGAGCAAGGGGACAGGTTTCGCAAAGGAATATCCAAGAATGGAATATTCAACAATGGAACAATGGTGTCAAGGCAGGTAATATCATGGAATGATGGAATATTGCATGGAAGAATGGACTATTGCTAGTTCCTTATGATAAAGAGTGATATTGTTAATAATCAAGTCTAAAACAATAGAAGTTATGTTAATTTTCGTTTATTCTTTTACATGGCATTGAGTAAGGAGAAACAAATTGAAGTTATTTTGGTGATGAGGAACTTTCGAGTTTGACACGTTTCTCATTAATTCATAACGGACGTACAGATGCAACCTGCTAAACCTTAGATCCTCATCACCAAAACAACTTAATTTATTTCTCATCATTCTGTTAAAGTATTGGCTTTACCTGTAAAAAAATAAAGATCAACAAAACTCCTATGATTACAAACTTGTAAGACACCTTATATTAATCATTGAGTTATTTCAGCTTAGTCAAAGCTTAATTTACCGTAGCCATTTTGTTGTTTTGTTACAGTTTGGATTGAGGATTTAAAGTAACACTGCACAAGGGCCACCTGCTAAGTGAAAAGGTGTGGTCTTTTATGGAAAAACTGGTCTCTATTAAGGCGTTCGGCACGAGAAAAAAATCGGAAAAATGCCACGCGGCCAGCTCGTTGGCGAAGCGCGAACCCACGACCAACTACAATTGTTTATTGATTTTATAAAGTTGGACACTGATGGGTTCAAAATGCATTACTTGTCACTAGTGACACGCAAGATTGTCACGAAGATTAAAGAGAGTGAGCACGAATGGTTTAACGCAGGTATTTTTCAAATTAAAATGGAAGAAATTAAATGATAATAAAATATACTTTAATTTGTTACGACTTTATAGTAGCAATAAATAAAACGTCTACAAATTACTTTTTCTTGTAAAAAGGCTGCACGTTTTAGTAGAAGTTATTCGTCTTATATAACGGAATCACTGTGTCGTAACTACAGTTACTGTACTGTAAAAGTGGTTTTGTTACTACAAGAACTTCTGTTACTACAATCTTTACTACGACATAAGGAGAATTAAAAATAAATCATTTTTTCAAACATATCCCGGATTTTCCTACGCATTTTGATACACATTTCTTCTGAATAAATACAGGAAATTTAATGTTTCTTTCTACAAAACTGAAATAAACTCAATTTTTCATTCGAATATGAATTTCATTTATTTTAAAATATTGTTACGTTAATACTTGTTATATTGTTATGTCACTAACAGCGATGCTGTGACGTCATTAATCATTATATTGTTATGTTGTTCATCATTACACTATTGCCCAACAGTAATTGGTGATGGGTTCGTACCTGACCATGTGAATGGTCACGTGCATTTTCTGGGTTTATTTCACCAATTTATCACATAAATAGGTGTCTGTTTGGATACAAAATCCTGTAGGAGACAGATCTCTTGCGTGTTAAGTGCCTTATCTCAGAAATTCGATCCATTACGCTGCTGTCATATTAATTTTTATATTGTTGCTCCACTACGAACCATACTGATTATTGTATACTCTGAATAACTATAATTATAATGTTGCGTCATCATATCCATGCTGCATCGTTAACGCATCGTTATTATACAATTACGACATTAATTAATAAATTGTTAGGTAACACTTCGTTTTGCTGTTGTTTATCACATTATTGCGACATTCTTACATTATTGCGTCATTACTACATTGTTACGATATTACTTTATTATATTTTAATATTTTTTAAGTTGGTGTATTTTTTTATATTTCATACAACAGAAATTAAACAAGGAAAAAGTAATAGCAGCTGAATAAAGAAGGAAAAAGATTGAGGAAAAGTTACAGCAGTTGGCATCTCATTGGTTTTAAACAAGTAAATCAATGAATTTTATTGGTTAATCATCCTAAGAAGAATCGAATAAATACCTTCCATACGTCAGTTTTATTGCCAAGTCTGGTGAGAAACAATATTCGAGCTGCAAAAATGAAGCTACAGTTGTTATTTTTCTTGCTTTTTGCCTTTGTAGTTGCTGAAGTTATAAATGCACAGGGTGTGGGTGACATAAATAACGAAGAAGAAAGCGAGTCTGAAGATGAAAGCGGAGGAGATGAGTAAATATGATGGAGAAGTAAGTAATGATGAAGAAGATGATGATGCTGGAGAAGATGATGATGATGAAGAAGAAGATGATGAAGTAGAAGAAGATGATGATGATGATGAAGATGATGATGATGATGACGACGAAGTTGATAAAGATGATGATAATGGTAATTAGAAAGAAGAAAAACGCAAAAGGAAATAAGAATGAATTTTTGAAAAATGAAACTGTATTGACAAAAAGAGAAAATTTAATTCTAAAACCGTATTAAAATTAATCAAACGTTTAAATTTTAGCTGATGTAAACATTTCTGAATAAAAAAATATAACAGCTGTATTCGTGAATATTTTACAAACTTTGTATGGAGTGTCAGCGTAGTGGAATAATACAGTCCAGTCCATTCTGTGACATTGTAGTGAGTGTGATGGATTGGTAATAAAATTGAAGGACAGGAATAACGTGTTCGAATACGGATCCCTTATAATCATGGGAGCATTTCTTGTCGCGTCTTTTAACACATAGTTATTTAACACATAGTTATAATCAAATAGTTATAATCAAATTTAACACATAGTTATAATCAAAATAATTCAATACAATCGTGATTCATTCCTATCGGGCATTAGATTTATGTTCTTTCCCTGTCAAACAGTTTTGGTAGGACTCTATGTAAGTCTGAATTATTTATAGCCTATTCTCTCGCTCTGATTTGTCGGGCTCACGTTCACGCTGTCAGAAGACAGGTCCTCGCTCAAACACTTGTTACACGCAGAATGCATTTATCATTCACTCGTGAATCGAAAGGTTATTAATCATTTACAACTTTTCCCTTCATGCGAAAGGTAAATTTAGAGATTTATTTGTACAGAGAATATGCCTTTCTGTATGGCGCCTACGGACATATCGTTGCTATCCACCATATGACTTACTTTTTTACTATATACTGCTGAGTACTGGTTGGTCACGGGTTCGCGCCGCGCCAACAGATTGGCAGGTTTTCTTGACGTGTCCAACAGTAAATAAGGGCTAATTTCCAGTAGAAAATCTTCTCAGGAGGTTTTTTCATTTGAAGAATCGCCAGCATGTCGCGTTGTGAAATCCCATCAAACCACTCCAAATCATTATTAACGTTAATTTTACGTAATATCATGTTCATTTGCTTTATTTTAGTTTTTTCATACAATCTTAACACAACATATTCACGCATGTTCAAAGTAATGAAGAAGCTTGCGTGTTAAAACATGGTAATGCTAAATAAGAAACGATCGTCTGAATAAAGTAGAACGAAAAAAAGGGTTTCTGTTTCATCTATTTCCGTATCCGAGAGCAAAAAGTTCCATATTTAAAAATAAAATTCTGTGAAAGTAATCAATACTACTAACTGTACTATGATCTTCAAATCGTAATAGAGTTAGTAGAAGAGTGATGAAATTGAGGGTTGAAGGCACTAGATCAGCGTTTCTCAACAAGGTCTGTATAAAAGGTCAGGACACGCGTGACCTACTTCTTGAGCCGCCATTTTGGGGTATTTTGAGTCGCATGTTTTAAGCAAACTTGTACGAGCAGTCAGTTTTATACGACATTAATTAAACTAAAATTGCATAAATCCAGTGATTTCCAGTCAAAATTATAATAATAATTTCGGATGATTATGCATCCCCAATTTTATGTAACTTTTCGATCAAATAGTTTAAAAGAAACAATCATCCACATCACTCGCTGTCGTGAATGAAACTAATTAAATAGGTGCTAAAACTGATGCAATTACGTATATAAGCACTTGGTAAAGTAATGCAATAACATAAGTTATCCAAAATTTTATTTTAAAGCATTTACCAATACAATATTAATGTATTAAAAAATAAATACTGGACTAACGTTTAATTAATGAACATTTTTGGCTTTACAAAGGCTTAAACGTCATATTTTCCTAATTATATAAAATTTAATCAAAAAGGATAATATTAAACACAATTTGATGATATTTTTAACAGAGCTTATCTGAGACATAACTTCTTTCTCTGTAAACACACAAGATACAAATATAATAAAATACCATTTTCGGAAGTCAGCAGAAGTACGCATAAATGAGTTTTTGCTTCCATACAGTTTTTTTACATTCAAAGTACTGTTCCTATCTCTGGCAAAAATATGTAATCTCACTGACAGAAAAGTTGAGATTAACAGTTCAAACTGAGATTCTTCGAAATGAAGCTGAACAACAAATAATTTAATGTAAGCTCACGTATACACTCAAACCTGTTTTTGTGCGGTCTTTTTTTGTGCGGTATATGAAAATTTCAATCAAATTGGAACATAATCGATTCCTGTAAAATTTTTTAAAACTCTATTGGATGTTTTCTATGACATCAGCAGGTTTTTTCATTTTTATTCAGTAAAATTTTTTTCTCATACGTTTTTTTCGGTCCCCTTTCATTTTAATAGCATAAAAATCATAAATATTATGTTATATTTGAACAGATGCGGTAAGTTAGCTCTCCTCCAGCTTTAGACTGTAGGTGTGAAATTTCACGCCTTGTTAAATGAAATAACACTTTCTGCAGCTATATTTATCAAATAAAATCATTTGTTAACGATTATTTTTAACTTTTTAATGTTAGATTGGTATTTAAGTGGAAATAATTAATTAATATAAAAAATAAAATTCTTAGAGGATTTTTTCCCCCATTAGGGATTGCAGAAAAAGGCTCAAGGAGTTAAAAAGCAATTCCTAGTTATTTCGTACGGTTATCACGTAGAAAAGTCTCACGTATTTTCTACGTGAGACTTTTTTTTATGCCGTCTCTATCCACCGCATAAAAAATACTTTTTAATTGTGTTGCGAAAACTTTTTTATAGCTACTCGTGAAGTTTTGTGCGATTTTTTTATGCGTTTTCTTTTATGCGGTCCCTATCCACCGCACAAAAACAGGTTTGAGTGTACATCTCAAAGACAGTACCTATAGAAAAATACATAATATACACTACTCTCACATAGTTTAGAATGTTCACTTGGCTGCCACTTATCCCGTCTGCAGTTCTGCACCCATTTCGCTTTCCTCTGCTTATCTGCAGGAAATCTAAACAATCGAAGGTCGGTAGACTTACTTTTACAATTAGGTGCCACAGAATAACCCATTGTTTAACGTTCTGAGTACGTATATACGTAATAATAGTCGACTCACGTAGGGGTCACGTATGGTGATCTCTATCGATATGCCCCAACACGGCCGCTGCCGCATAGAATCACGGGAGCGTGTCCTGACCTTCTTATACAGACCTTGTTTCTCAAAGTGGGCGATAACGCCCCTTGTGGGCGGTGAGTAAATCTAGGGGCTCTGGAGGCAGGGTACTGAACGGTGACTAAAGGCAAAAGTTGAGGTCACTGACAGCCGTTCTCTTTTCTCTGTTAAACTGATAAGAGGAAACATCGCGTTTAATGGTTTCCAGATGTTGAGAACAATGTACGGTAAGGGCACAAAGTATGAGATTCATAGAAAAGTTTTCCTAAAGAATATTTCCAATGCTTTCTCACACAAGAGAAAATGGGTTAGCGGGCGTTGGGCATAACTTTATGGAACAAAGGGGGCGGTAAATCGAAAAAGTTTGGAAATCACTGCACTGGATGAAAGGAATAAACTTAAATGGAGGAGGTGAAGAAAGACATGAAAGAGTGCAGGGTAAATGGAAAGATCTCCAAAGCAGAAAGGAATAAGGAAGGATCCGAAGAGCAAACCTCAATTAGCTAACAAAAAGCCAGGGGAAGGAGATACTATAAAGATGTAGCCTACAGGTGCAGTTCAACTAAGATTTTGCTCAGATGATCTGGGAGAGTGACAGTATAATCAGAATGAAGAAAAGTTAAGCGTTCCTTATAATTTCAGCAAATAAATGTTCTAGAATGTCCCAACACATCTAGAAGCAAACTTCGAGAACATATCTCAATATCGCACTGTAATTCGTATCCGATCTTCCGGTCTTCTAGAAACATCCGGTGTATCCGATCTCCTTTAAATATGCCCAAATCATTAAAGTTTCCCTTCTCTCAATCTAATTTTTAAATCAGTGACACGTAAGCTTTCCTTGACAAAGGCGTTCTTTGTTACCCTTCACAAGGTTGCAAGATGGCGGATCGAGTGAGTGGATGCTACTAACTTCGCTCTGTTTTCAATTTGAGTTTAGTGAGGATTTATCTGGTTCTAGTGAATAGTATTACATATCTTTGGACTTGTCTTTTCAACATCTCTACGGTGACGTCGAGATTGTGAAGATTGGTCCATTTTCTCGGGTGTTAGGACTACTCGATAATTTGACTTTCATCGGCTATATATTTATAGTAATCCGGATTTTGAAAACGTGGATAAGAACCGATAAACATAGAGGATGTCAATGCAAGCGGATATCACAAAAAGTTTTTGTCTATTTTGGTCCGGTAGTTTTGATTTTATTGCCGTTTTGCGAGAACTTCCGTTTCGGCATGTTTTGTTTTGCGGCGGGCTCTGTGTAGGCCTGATCGGGTTTTTCGTGTAGTGTATAGTGCAGAGCCATTTCAGTAGTAAGTTCAAAAAACTTTGGGTCGAATTAGCCAATAATTTTTTAAATTGTCGCGATTTACTTTTTCCTCATTTTCTTCATTGACCATTCGGATTCAACGACTCTAACGGTCCTAACGGTTTATTTAAATGTTTAAAAGTGTTATTTAAATTAACGATCGTGTCTAACGATTTAAGATATTATTGCTGGTTTTGTTCTTGTTAATCTATACAATTGCTTTTCACTTCTAAATATTTTGTAACGGTTTTGACGTTCTGCCAAATTTATCTTCCATACGTGTTTATCAATTGGTAGTTTTCCGGATTGTTTAGCGGTTTATAAAACGCTTTCGCGATCTTTTATATCGGGACGTTCTCTGAGGGACGTTTGGACTTATCTGTAACGGACGTTCAGGATTATTACGTGAAGATGGAACCTATCAACGATGAACCAACAGAGATTTTAGAGTCTCTTGAAGATACTATTCTTAGGGAGGGAAGCATGCAGATAGGACGAATTCTCGAATTATGTTCAGAATATACAAATAGCAATTACATCAACAAAGTAGATAGGATGGAGATTCGCGATAATGCCAGCCGTCTCTTCGCATCTCTCAATCAAGCATTGGGGATTATTCGTGAATTAAGGAATAAGAAGGAGGAGAATGCTCCTAAACCTCAACGGCCATCTTTCTCAGACATAGTCAAGCGGCCCGCGAAGCCCAGCAACACAACCAGAGTAATTAACTGCTCACTTGGAAACAAAGTTAATACAGAGGGCCCAGGAGGCGGTCACGCTCTCCTAATTTACTCAGATTCATACAATGAAGTAGAGCAAATGAATATTAAAGAAATTAAATCAATTATAATGAATAAAATAGAACCCCATAAACTAAATGTGAAAGTAAAAGCTGTATATGATATCAAAAAAATGGCTTCTGCGTGAGAGTGGGGAGTCATAAAGAAGGGGAAACATTACTCACAGCAGTTCAAGCTATTCCAGAAATAGGAAATAAAGTTAAACGCAGGGTTTTGGCAGGAAGAATGCCAAGATTGATTCCTCTTAACATTCCTAACAGTGTGGACAAAACTCAAATAGTTAAAAGAATGTATGATCAAAATGAAGCCTTACATGAGATTGGGGAAGAGGAGTTTCAATCATCTTGTTGATTCAGTACAGCTATTCAACATGGTAAAATTAAGGAGAACTGCAGGCATGTGGTGATAGCGTCCAACCTAAAATAAGGGAAATTCTTATAAGGTTAAAACATGTTGCTATGTCATGGGCTAACATAAGAATAGATGATTATATACCCCTTTCCGATGCTATAGATGCTGTGGCTTTGAACATCTGGCAAAGGACTGCCCAATATTCAACGTTGTAGTCACTGTTCAAAGAGTCACAGATTTAACGAATGCCACAAAAAGGATGAACCTCCCTGTTGCATCAACTGCAGACTGGCGAATAAAGAACTTCCGGACGAAAAGCTTTTCTCAACAAACCACAATGCATTAAACTCTAATTGCCCAATTACAAATCGAATGAAAAACCTCGCTGTGAAACGCATAAATTATGGATTGTGATATGAACCTGGACCATAACACAGCTTCCTCTATATCTGTCAAATCCTTTTCCATATTACAAATCAATACTCAGAGATGCAGAGCAGCTTCCTCTCTTGTGGTGCAGTTTGCTGAAGGGAAGGACGCTGACATAATTTTGATACAAGAACCATATCTTGTTAAAAATTCCTTGGTTCGTTTCGGAAGGTGGCAAACATTCCCACCAGAAAACTTTGTGTCAAATCTTAAAGTTGGCATTGTTGTACGCAATAAGCAAATCAAGACCCATTTTGATCCAATGAACAGTACTTCAAACATTATTACGGTAAACACCAAAATAAATAATACGATTATCTCTTTCTCTTCAGTATACAGTTTTCCAAATGATGATATTCAATCTCTTCTTCAAGAACTAGAAAGGATCTATTCCCAAATACCAGGACCCTGGATAATAGGAGGCGATTTCAATGCAAAATCGCCAATCTGGCATAGCCCAGAGTGAGATCCAAGGGGGCGTCAAGTGGTAGAATTTATGACAAGACATGCTATTACCTCTAATAATCTAAGCGAACTTGCCACATATTACACGGATCATGGTGAAAGCTGGATAGACTTGTGCTTAACGAATCACCAAGCAAGACGTCTAGACATCGAATGTTATACTCTTGATGAAATAAGTGGAAGTGATCACAGATATATTAAGTGGACGCTACAAAGTATACAAACTGATCCTAATAATCTGATAATGACAAAAAGAACCGATTGGACGCTATTTGAAAGACCTTTTTTCGAGACATCTGGGCACAAACTGAAATACATAACATTAATGACGTAAACCTCTTAGCCAACCATCTCACTACTCAATGATAACTGCATTTGATTATTCAACTACGACGAAACAGCATAAACGTAAGACTGCTCCATGGTGGAACGAAGAATTGGCTTCTCAACGAAGAAAAATAAGAAGACTTCTAAAGAACTTTCAACGGGAACAGGATCCTGCTGAAAAGGAAAGAAAGAGAGCCCAATATAGGATTCACTTTAATAATTACAAGACGGAGATCAATAAAACAAGAACTCAAGCATGGCGAAACTTTTGCACAAAAATGGAAAAAAAGAATGTGTGGAGCGATCCATACTATATAGTGTGTAAACCACGTAAAAAGATAACCATCCCATCACGTATCCAAAAAGAAGATGGGCAATTTACAGATAATTACATCGACACAATAAAATATATCTTCGACAGTCATTTCCCAAATGATTATGAAAACGAACACAACCAGGACCAGACACAGACCCGATTGAATAGCAGGATTCCTCCTGATTCTGACGATGATATTCCGTTTACATTTCAAGAAGTACGAAAGGCAATTATGACACTGAAAAACGGTAGAGCTCCAGGACGTGATGGTATCACTCCTAAAATGACCAAGCACGCATTTAAGACAGTACCGATTGCGTTCGTGTATATATTCAACAAATGTCTTGAAACGAAAAGATTCCCAGACCCGTGGAAACATGCTGTGGTCAGATTCATACCGAAAGGAAATAACACAAATGTTACAAAAGCAGATCAACTTCGACCAATCAGTCTTTTATCAGTTCCAGGAAAGGTCCTCGATGGTCTAGTCATTAATCGTATTAATTATTTTCTAAACGAAAAAAATCTACTTCATCCTGCCCAGTTCGGTTTTATCAAAAGAAAATCAACTTATCACGCTATTCATGAGGTTGTAAACTTTATTAAAGAAGCTTGGAGGAAAATGGAACATTGTCTTTTGATCTCAATTGACTTTAGAAATGCGTTCAATACACTTTGGTGGCCAGCAGTTATGAAACAACTCAAACAATTTAGATGCCCAAAAAATTTATTCCAAATTCTCAACGATTACCTGAAAGACAGAACTGCTGGCACTACGGCCGATGAAGAATATATTATGAGATCAATCTCAAGAGGATGCCCACAGGGTTCACGCTCAGGACCCGGTTTGTGGAATATTGTCTATGACAGTCTTCTCCACATCAACAATACAAGAAAAAATTGTAATTGGAAAATACAGGGTTTTGCAGACGACACCCTTGTCATGATTTCTCACAAAAATAGTGAAGTTCTCCAAATAGAGGCAAACTTACTGTTGGGAAAAATCAACAACTGGTGTGAACTAAATAAACTAAACATTAATTACGGAAAATGCCAAAATATGGTTATGTCAAAAGGACACCAGTTAAAAAAGGCATTCAGGATAGTTATTAACAACAATAGAATTAAAAATACAAAGAATTTCAAATACTTGGGAATTATATTTGATCAAGGGCTCACGTGGACCACACACTTAAATCAAACGTCTGACAGGGCAATTAAACTCTCCAATGCCCTTCTTCATTTATCTAACAAAGGATGGGGATTGAATGACAGGAAATATCAAGATTATTTACAGAGCCTGTATAGAAACAACGATCCTTTATGGAGCACCTTTCTGGGCAACCTGCACGGATACAATTAGGACTCATAAGAAACTGAATAAAATTCAACGCATTACTCTCCTTCGGCTTTGCAAAGCATATCGAACGGCTCCTACTGCGGCTCTACAGGTAATTGCAGGTGTGCTCCCCCTACATATTAGGGCCAAAGAAGTGATGTGGAATTGGTACCTAGGAAAAAATGGAATCACATATCAGAATGATGACGAAATTGTTGACTATATTCGCATTGGTCTTCTTCCTAACATGAGCATATCCCTCCTTAACAGGCTAGTCACAGAACGCCCATTGCCTCACGAAATCTTTAACATTCATCCAGCAAAATATTCATCCATTGCAATTAAATCTCTGGAAGATAAAGTCTCAGCTACTTACACGATTTTCACGGACGGCTCAAAACAAAATGATAAGGTAGGTGCGGCATATGTTATAATGAAAAATAAGTCAACAACTCCGATTTATACTGCTGGATACAGGCTAGAAAGCTTCTGTACAGTCCCTCAAGCAGAACTGTATGCCATTTTTAAAGCTGTTAATCATCTTAGCAATATGGGGATTGAGAACCAAGTAGTAAGGATTTGCAGTGATAGCCAAACCGCCATCCAAAAGCTCAAAAATCCAACATGTTACTTTTCTCATATGGTGTTTCATGAAATCCAAAACAACAGTAATTCAATCGTGTTAACCTGGGTAAAAGGACATGCAGGCTTAGCTGGCAATGAGGCAGCTGATAAACAAGCAAAGTTAAGTGCAAATTCTTCCTCCCCTCCTGAGTTCAGCGACATTCCCTACACCAGTATCAAGAACACTGTTCATGCTACGGCTATCAGCCTTTGGCAGAGGGAATGGGAGAATGGTAACACTGGAAGGATAACATTTTCCTTCATCCCCAACATAGAGACAAGACTTAAACTGAAGCATCTTTCCATCACATATATAAATACACAAATTTTTACCGGACATGGCAACCTTGAGGCCTATCTTCACCGGTTTGGTCACAGAGACACTCCCTTATGCGGCTGTAACAACACCTCAATACAAGACGTTCATCATTATATATTTGACTGTGATAACTTCACACATGAACGAGAACCACTTCTAAGGACTGCACTCTCCAAGGACTCAACTGGCCATGCGAAATGGACAACTTCGTGACGGATCAAAAACTTTTTAAAAGTCTCATGGACTTCCTTGCTTCAACTGGAGTGTTGGAATCTGACTCTCGATCATCACGACAGTGAGTGCATTTGTGTAGTGTAAACTTTTCTTCAACAATTGATCACAAATGTATATAATGTAAATACTACCTAAGTCGCTTCCACAAAGTGTAGTGGGCGTGTGTTTGGTACATTTTCAATGTTACTAATGTACTGTTTGTTATTTAATCTCTGTATTTTATTTTATTTTATTTTATTTATTTTGGTTTAATAAATCCGATGAAGACGCCCTTTACCTTCCTTTTTCCGCCCCTATCCTATTTTCTGTATTTTCACCTTCGCCTTCTGCCTTCTTTTCTTTATTTTCAAGCCAGGTAATACCACTGAGTGCACCTGGTCTTCCGCCCCTGTCAGCTACAAGTGTACAAGTTACCCTTCACATCATCTCAACATCCTTATTTCGTCCGCATTCAATTTCTGCACTTGCTCTTTTTTCAAGGTCTAGCACTCAGCTTCATACATCATTGTAGGCTCAGTTTTACAGTAAAACTTGCCCTTTAATCTTAGTGGTAGCCTAATTTTTGTCACACAACAGTCCACTTTATCCATCCCATTCCCATTCCTACTAGTAACATCATTCTGCAGTACAGATCTCAGATACTTGATCCGAACAAGTATCCTTCCCCAATTCTAATTCCTTTGTCTTCCTTCGAGGTACCTCCACCAAAGTTACAGTTAACGTTTATCTTTACATGATACAACATATATTATAAATTGGCAAATAAAATTTTATATTTTTCTTTATATTTAAACTAAAAAATTATTTTCTAGGTAAAACTCTAAAAATATTTTCGTATCGATTTAATCTCTAACTGGAATTCATAAGTTTGGATTGTTTGCTATTTACTCAGGTGATTCAAGATAAAATTGGAAGAACAAAATAATGTTTCATTGTTAAAATATTATTTAGCCTACGTTATTCAATAAATGTCGTATAAACCAACATAAAAATTTAGTTTATTTCTTCGTTTTTCAGGGAAATAATATTAAGTGCTGTGTTGATTTACAACATATGGTCTTATCGAAAGTTGAACTTTATAACCTAAAAATTAGGGCGACAGTTTTGGCAAGGCGGTTAAGGCTTCAGCTTGACTCTATGAGGGATCCCAAATCAAATCCAAGGAAGCAACTCTCTAGGAATTTTTCATAGATGTTCTGTGATGAAATAAGGCAACGCAACACTTGGACGTCGTACTAAGCGAAGAATTCATCCCGAAAGATCTTTTATGGGAAACTGTCCCCTATTTACGCGTTAGACACTCGATAAAACCAGAAAAACTCGGACAGTACCAGAAAAAATACATCCTGAGAGGATTTTCTACGGGAAATTAGCCCTTATTTACTGTTGGACACGTCAAGAAAAACCTGCCAATCTGTTGGCGCGGCGCGAACCCGTGACCAACCAGTACTCAGCAGTATATAGTAAAAAAGTAAGTCATATGGTGGATAGCAAACGATATGTCCGTAGGCGCCATACAGAAAGGCATATTCTCTGTACAAATAAATCTCTAAATTTACCTTTCGCATGAAGGGAAAAGTTGTAAATGATTAATAACCTTTCGATTCACGAGTGAATGATAAATGCATTCTGCGTGTAACAAGTGTTTGAGCGAGGACCTGTCTTCTGACAGCGTGAACGTGAGCCCGACAAATCAGAGCGAGAGAATAGGCTATAAATAATTCAGACTTACATAGAGTCCTACCAAAACTGTTTGACAGGGAAAGAACATAAATCTAATGCCCGATAGGAATGAATCACGATTGTATTGAATTATTTTGATTATAACTATGTGTTAAATTTGATTATAACTATTTGATTATAACTATGTGTTAAATAACTATGTGTTAAAAGACGCGACAAGAAATGCTCCCATGATTATAAGGGATCCGTATTCGAACACGTTATTCCTGTCCTTCAATCTAATTACCAATCCCTCAGACTCCCTACAATGTCACAGAATACGACATAGACTTATTATTACACTACACTAACACTCCATACAAAGTTTGTAAAGATATTCACGAATACAGCTGTTATATTTTTTTTTTTTTATTCAGAAATGTTTACATCAGCTAAAATTTAAACGTTTGATTAATTTTAATACGGTTTTATAATTAATTTTTCTCTTTTTGTCAATACAGTTTCATTTTTCAAAAATTCATTCTTATTTCCTTTTGCGTTTTTCTTCATTCTCTTCTTCGTCTCGTCTTCCGTCTCCTTCATTTTCATCATCTTCATCATCTTCTCTGCTTCATCATCTTCTCCTCTTTCATCATCTTCTCCGCTTCTCATTATCTTCTCCGCTTTCATCATCTTCTCCGCTTTTATCATCTCCTCCGCTTTCATCTTCAGACTCGCTTTCTTCTTCGTTATTTATGTCACCCACACCCTGTGCATTGATAACTTCAGCAACTAAAAAGGCAAAAAGCAAGAAAAATAACAACTGTAGTTTCATTTTTGCAGCTCGAAGATTGTTTCTCACCAGACTTGGCAATAAAACTGGAGTATGGAAGGTATTTATTCGATTCTTCTTAGGATGATTAACCAATAAAATTAATCGATCTACTTGTTTAAAACCAATGAGATGCCAACTGCTGTTACTTTTCCTCAATCTTTTTCCTTCTTTGTTCAGCTGCTATTACTTTTTCCTTGTTTAATTTCTGTTGTATGAAATTAAAAAAGTACACCAACTTAAAAAAAATTAAAACATAGTAAAGTAATATTGTAACAATGTAGTAATGACACAACTATACAAAAATCAGTGACGCAATAATGTGATAAAGAATAGCAAAACGAAGTATGATCTTATAATTTATTAATTAATGTCGTAACTGTATAACGATCGTAACAGCATGGATGTGGATGACGGAACATTATAATTATAGTTATTGGGCGAATTTATACAATAATTAGTAGTACAAAAGTATGGTTCGTAGTGGAGCAACAATATAAAAATTAATATAACAGCAGCGTAATGGATCGAATTTCTGAGATAAGGCACTTAACACGCAAGAGATCTGTCTCCTACAGGATTTTGTATCAAAACGGACACCTATTTAAGTGATAAATTGGTGAAATAAATCCAGAAAATGCACGTGGCCATGTCCATGGTCAGGTACGAATAGCCATCACGAACATATGTACGATGAAGGACAATAAGTAAGTAATGATGAACAACGATGAACAATATAATAATTAATGACGTCACAGCATCGCTGTCAGTGACATAACAATATAACAGAGTATTAACGTAACAATATTTTAAAATAAATGAAATTCATATTTGAATGAAAAATTGAGTTTGTTATTTCAGTTTTGTAGAAAGAGACATTAAATTTCCTGTATTTATTCAGGAGAATTCTGTATCAAAATGCGTAGGAAAATCCGGGATATGTTTGAAAAAATGATTTATTTTAATTCTCCTTATGTCGTAGTAAAGATTGTAGTAACAGAGTTCTTATAGTAACAAAACCACTTTTACAGTACAGTAACTACAGTAACGATACAGTAATTCCGTTATATAAGACGAATAACTTCTACTAAAACGTGCAGCCTTTTTACAAGAAAAAGTAATTTGTAGACGTTTTATTTATTGCTACTATAAAGTCGTAACAAATTAAAGTATATTTTATTATCATTTAATTTCTTCCAGTTTTATTTGAAAAATACCTGCGTTACAACCATTCGTGCTCACTCTCTTTACTATTCGTGACAACCTTGCGTGTTACTAGTGACATGATGCATCACGTGATAGCGTAACTTTGTAATTGAAAGCCTACCCTTATCAAATACACATTTAACAATAAATGTTCCGTTATCACAATTTTAATTGTTATAAAATTGATGAAAATAAGTATAGATTGGCGGTGTTTAATATTTTTAACACATAAATAGGAGCAAGTTTTCTGTGTAACGTGTCTCACGTTATACTCGTTGTAATACGTCGAAAACCGAAGCAATTATTTCCATATGAATCAATGTAAATCCAATTAAATCGTTGTAAACACTACAAAATTCATACCAAAATCATTTTATATAGAATAAATACAGTGTTTAAAACTAATAACAATAAAAAAATTAATATAAAATGAATATAAAAGATTAACGCAAAGAATAAATGAACACTTTTTATTATTTAAGCATTATAAAGTGCAATTAATCGACCACTAGGCATCAACTAAATAAAAAATTAAAGGATGAAAGGATGTGACCGATTAATTGCACTTTATAGTGCTTAAAGAACAAAAAGTATAGCGATACGGTATCAGATTGCCAATAAATGAACATTTAACATGGCATTTTCCACGATGGAGCTAAAAGGAAAAGAAAGCAATGGAATTGGTAGTATTCAGAATCTCAGCATCAATCCAGTGAGATGCTGCCGGAAGTAATGCAACTGTTGGTGTTTTTAGAGCAGTGGTCTCCAAAATGGGATACGCCAAGTTTCCCTTTAAAATACTGTATGTGTATTCTGTCTGAAGTCTGTCTAACCTTACAGTCATCCCCCGAAGAAGTAGGCTCACGATCCTTGCAATCATACACGGAAAAATTCAAATTGCGGGTAGCGGGAAATTTAGCAGGGATTATGTATTTATAGTGGAAGTTTACCAAATTTTTTTATATTATACGGGATACAACTTATAATTAGTTTTGTGTTATGGGTACGCGATCAAAAAGGTTTGGAGATCATTGTTCTAGAGAACACAAACGCTGACTGCCAGGAGAGAAAACAATAAAAATGGCGAATGACTTGCACCTTACGTTAATTATATTTTTAAACTCATTTAATGAGAACAGTTTAAAGAAAAATGAATGTTTCGAAAAGAAAAATAAGGATGAAGAGTTTTTAAAATTTCCGTAGGAATTTTAAATAATTAAATCAATTCTAAAATTACACCTTAATAACTAAAAAAAATTATGTGATGTCTTACGTAAATATATTAGTATATTAAGATATTCTATTAATCTACTAACAGAATATAAATTTATTCAGGGTTTATTCTGTTGGACCTTCGTATTTAGCAACTCCTGGACGATAAGTTTTCGCGAGATTTCGTCCGTTTCTTTAAAAAGAAAATCCCCGTTTTTTGTATATTAAATTTTTTCTTCTCTCTCTCTCTCTCTCTGTGCAGTCTGTAAAGTTTGCAACTGCCTTATGATCTGTAAATAACTTCAATAAAGTTTTCTTTACTGAAGACATGCCTAGAACTTATAATTTATGATCCTATTGAGCGGACGAATTGCCGTTAGCATATGAAAATTACAATTAATGGTAAAACCCTAACCCTAACATATTCATCAACAAATAATAAATTACATTCAAAAATTGTCAACGCAAAATAGAGCTGTTACGAGCCTCACGGTGGCTGCCATTTTGTTTGCTGCAAGCACGCTGGCAGCAACCGGAAGTCATCTGAGATTTTGAATAGCCCATTATTTGACTAGACTTGCGGGATAATGCTCACACAACGAGAAACAACGGCACACTAAACAGGAAAACGCGTGGTTATGCAAAATTAACAGCGAGGTCACGTGGGAACGCCGAAGAAATCCGAGACAAGTTTTTCGCGAAAAAAATCGACGATAACCGAAGTTAACGAAAATTGTGGTATTACTGTAACTGTAAACACTAGTATTATGCTAATTATTTATTACTTTTATTTCATATTTAATTTATCAATTTCTACTTGAATGAACAAATTTTCAGTTTTTTTATTTATCACAATTTTTTTCACTTGATTTTCTTCCATTTTTACGTTTATTTTTTTTAATCTGAACCACGACCTTTACCTCCTTTCTTGTTTTTACCCTTTCCCCTCTTTTTGCATCCTTTCTTGTTTTTACCCTTTCCTCTTTCTTTGCATCCTCGATTCTTAGATTTATCATTATCCTCATCGCTGTCACTAGAGTTTTCATCGTCATTTTCGTCTCCATCACCAGAGCTTTCGTCACCTCCCTCAGGTGAGAGTGTACTAGTGGTTTCCTCTGTTGTTTCTACTCCAGTGTTGTCTTCATAGCCAGGCGTTTGATACATGTCCACTTCTGTAGTTGTTTCGGCATCTCTTACATCATCAGCGGGTGTAACAGTAGTTTCCTCTATCGTTTCTTCTGTGTAACTGTTTTCTGTTACCATATCAGGTGGCGTAGTGTTATCTTCATTTTCGGTAAGAGGAGAAGGAGCACCAGTTGTTACACCATCATTATAGGGGTTAACTGTAGTTACTTCATTCATATTTTCGTCATAATATGGGGTGGAAGTTTGATAAATTGTATCAGTATTTTCTTCCCTATATACAGGTGCTGCAGTAGTACTGTATTCATTGATTTCCTCGTAAACAGTGATGCTATGGGTTACTTCTGTAGATTCTCCTGTAGGCCCTTCTGTAGTATGTACAGGATTTGAATTCGTTTGAAAAATATGCAATATAATGCAAAATATTAGAAAATCTCTCTCCATTTTACTTATAAAAATGGGAACGGCGATCGTGTTTTTTGTCTGTCACAATCCCTATTTTTATATCATTTTTAAGGCCTATCCCTATCATTAAATAACCAATGAAACAATAGAAAAATGTCATACCATCCATCAATAGATTAAAACAATTGTACAAGGAAATAGTTTCCTTCCTTTATTTTCTCAGCTGTACATCAATTAATTCCTTAGAGTTAACCTTAAATTATGTTCGTTTGTACGACAAATTTGTGTACAACCAATTGGTTTTTTGCTATTATTTTAAATGATATTTTTTAAAAACTAATATGCATACTTTAAATCGAAGTTTAAGTCATTTCAATTCTGATTTTTTTTTAGCGGAATGCGTTTGGTTGTCTGTTCGTTTAGCTGTTCATGCAATAAACCATACATTTCCTTATAATTCAAAGATATGTTTGTATTTTTCTCCCAATACCAACCCCTTAAATTCAGGATTTTCTATAGGAAACTAGCCACTATTCACGCGTTGCACATGTGAAGAGAAGTAGGAAAACTTCACTTGTCCAGCCTGTTAGTCATACGTGAATCCGCGATCAAGTATCACTATAGTGGTTTTATAAATTGGCTAATAAAGTAGAAAAGAGAATAAAACAGTAAGGAAAGAGGCTCCATATTGGTGTTCCATGAGGGAACCCCAGAGAAATAAAAAACAAGAGAAGGGGTCAAAAACAGAAAGCAGCAAGTCCTAGTGGTAAAATGTCCGCTAGTTCAGTGAATGTCTTCATTTATTTTTGGAAATATTCCAGAATTTCAGTCGATACAAAGTCATTTGTATATGGTCTTAATTACGTGTTTATGAATTTATAGTTTGTGTACTCATGTACATTTATAGGGTAAATTGTGTAATAATTCAATCAAGAGAAGACATTACTGCAGTAATTTTCATGAAAATAATTAATTAAATTAAAATAAACGTTTTGTTACGCGTGATGTCAATTAACAGGTGCCGGATAGATACGTCACAGTAATTGTTACAGTGCATTATGAAATTAACGTTTCCTCGAATTCAGTACGTTCTAATGGCGTTTATCACGCACATTTTTTACCACACAACTTTCTACTAAAGCTATATTTTACGTTGTTTAAAAGCAGTATGTATGATAAGTTGTTTAATATACAGGATGGGCGAAAAGTCAGCTAAGATTTGAACTACATTGGAAGTGACTAATAACCCTCAATTTGTTTTAAACCAATGTAAAATATACCTATATATAACTGACCTTTGGGCCACATTGTAGATACTTAAATAATTAAGAAAAGGAGCAAACAATAAATGGGGATAATAGATTTATTTGTTTACTCATGTTTTCAGCTCTTCTTTCACAGAAACGGATCGATAAAAATCTTGGAAATGAGATCGCAAATACACAATACAAAACAATACATTATTTTTTTTAAAATTATTTTTTTACACGCGCATATGTACAGAATAACTAAACATTGACACTATTTACTAGGGCGTCGTGTCACGAGTGCCTCACAAGTTTACACGTATCATTATTTGGTAGCAGAGAAGGACCTGTTATATATTACAGCTTAGGCCACATCGAGTCTAAATCCAGTCCTAGTCACTGTATGAAATAAACAATAGGTAGATTGATTGGATTATTTGTATAAGGCACGTGGACGATCTGTCGAGTAGGGAAAGACTTTATATAGGAAACTGGCCCTTATTTAGGTGTTACAAACGTGAAGAAAACCCGGAAACCTCCACATGGTCAGTCCGTTGACCATGACCGAACCCGCGACCAACGTTGGTGTTACTTAGTGGTGGGCACAATAATAGGTAGACCTAACGAAAGATGGAGCGTGTTACTATAGGCAAGTGTAATTTTTCAATGGTCTTTATACTTATTAAAAAGTTGATTACGTTATCACGAATATATCAGAAACATGATTAATTAACAGATAGAGCAATTTGATAGTTTACTGTGTATCGTACAAATGAAAACAATATGAGGAAGACCTTGAACTAATTTAACTTTGCGTAGGAGAATAAAATTTCCTGTATTTATTCGAACATTCTGTACAAATAAGTACAATCAAGTAGGAAGGTAAAGGAAAATTTTTGCTTAAATTCCATTCACAGTAAAAAGTTCTGTAACATGTGTATAATAAAATATACCTATTATATTCTAGTTTAAACTCTTTCCAACTTTAAGTTAAAAAGTAAGTAATGCTTTCTAATTTCTTATATTTCTTGCAATTTCACACAATTTAGCTATACTTATTATCACAATTAATAACAATTTTAATGATAATTAACATTATTAATATAAACATTATTTATAACTTGTAATGCGGATTTTAACCGTTGAATTCAGTTCTCATATTCATATTCGTAGCCATCGTAATTTTCATAATAGCTATCATCACGTTCATCTTTATTGTATACATCGTAGTTTCCATCATAGTAATAAATGCGATAATCAGATTCGCAATTGTCACATTGAGTAGCTTCTTGTGTTGTTATTTCAGTAGCAGTAGCTTCTTGTGTTGTTATTTCAGTAGCAGTAGCTATCTCGATTGTTTCAGTAGCAAAAGTAGTTTCATTAGTAGTTGTTGTGTCATAATCACCCATTGAAAAAGTTGAAGCAGGCTGACTTTTTGAAGGTTCAGTTGCATTATCACTAACACAATTCGGATCAGGCTGATTTGTAGACGTGTCAATTGTACTGTTGTTGATAACAGGAATGTTCTCAAGTCGATTAACTGACGTTTCAATAGTATTATTATCATTTATCTCGTTAAAATATTCTATAATAGTCTCATTGTTTACTATTATAATGTCACCTTCAAAATTTTCGCCTTCAGAACTAACCTCCAACACATTAGAAGTGACGAAAATTAATAAAATTTCCCACATTTTTTGACACTGACTTGAAATGTGAATGTGCTAACTGACACTAATCTATCGATTTATATAAGGTAATTATTACGAAACTTACTCTTCCAGGACCAATTGATTAGTAGAAATAGCTATTCTTTACATTTTAATATAAAGAGCTTTTAGAAATATTAACTGGAAATAGCTCCGGTTATATTTATACAGTTGTTAATTTATAGAGAAATATTTTTAAAATCCTGCACGAAAAGTCTCAGTAGAGACGACATGGTGGGCTGCGTTATGTGAGATTAACGATTACATCTAAGGTTTGGTTATTATTAATTTGATTTTTGGCCGGGCCTAGACGAAGTTTGGCGCTGTCAGCCTAGCGGCTAACAGCGCCAAACTTCGCCTAGCGGCTAAATTTTAAAGTATGATATTTTTCCGAAAATCGAAACCATGTTGCCATATTTTTATTCAGATTTGTACATAGAACTCTGGATACTCACCCCTTAATTATGATCATCCTTTAAACAACCATTCAAATGACACGTCAAAAAGGGTTCTGGGGATTTTTACAATTTAAATAATTGCATTACCATTTACATTAATACAGGTTTATTAATACGGATAAAGTTTCTTTATTGGTGGATTTGTACAATAACATCGTTTCTATTGTATACTATTTAAGAAGAATTTGGATAACTCTTCTTTGAACTCATCAATTTGAAGAACAATAGGTATCTGTTATAGAGTAGATATGAAGAATTGTGACGTTTTTAGAATGGTTTGATACGAAATTTCTCTTTAACTTCTCTTTTGTACAGCAATTTTATGAAGTATTGTTATTTTTCAGATTCAAAATGAGTTTCAAGATATGCATTCTTCAGTTTGTAGAATGTAGTGTAAAGTGGAGCAGAAGGTATGGATATGTAAGTAATTATTAGATTATTTTATGAAATAAAATATAATTTTTATATAATTCTTATCTTCACCACTAGTTAGATTTTTTGGGCCTTTATACATATTTATTCATAATTATCAATATGGATAAGGAAAATATGCAACAGAAGCTGGTAAATTAATTTAATCCGGGAGGTTTGTGTATTAGAAGGATTGATGCTATTAAATTTTGGTGGTTAATGGTCGACATGGTAAGGAGATAATGGGCGATCGTGTGTCGTATCTCCAGTAGGGTCGGACTAATGACGATTTTTACTCGTTATTAGCATTTACAATATTTTAGAAAATCTGCCCCTGCTCTCGAAATTAAGCTTTCCCCATTATATAACAGTTAAAAATATAAAATGTTTTTTAATAAAATATGATAACAGATGGCACCACCAAAATTTTAAATGTTGCTGGTTTATTTAGCCTTAGAAAATAGACTACTGTTAAATTATAATTAAATTTTATGCAGTAATTAGCCAAATAAACTTGACATTAATTAATGGTTTTTCAGTACAACAATAGTGACTTTCCCGTCAGTGTCCGAGTTGATAAAACCACCGAACAATAGTAATTTGTCCTCTTTACATGCTGGCCACCTGGAGTTGTTTACGGGTTTTCTTCATGTTTGTAACTCCTAAATAAGAGCAAGTTTCCCATGAAAAACCTCCCGGGTGTCATTCTCCCTCGGAAGATCTCCTGTGTGTCGCTTTGTCGTATACGAATAAAACCAAACCAATCGACAGTAATTTATTATTGTAAATTTAGTTTTCATTACTTACTATATTATACGACATGAAAGACGCAACTTTTGTCAAAAAAAAGGTTGAAAAAATTGCCTTGCATTTTGTATGTGATTCTGCGATTTCCCATAGGCTAATGAATTCCCATTAAAGCATGTAACCTCTATCTAACTACCATTTATGTGTTAGACAAATGAAAGAACCCGGCTAACTGAACACCAGAGATTACTAAACGTATGCTCGAGTAAGAAAAGGTGTTCATGCATGTACAGTACAACACCCTCAAACACCTACAGCATGCCGTTCTTATTAGGTTTTTTTTAACCTTCGGGGTGCCTGGTGGGGTTTCAGACGCCCGACTTATTTTTAAAAGTTTACAACTATTTTAATAGTTGCGTTACCGACTTAAGGTTATTAGTAGCTTCAGTTCTCTTCATGCGCTGGTGAACCCCACCAAATTTTTAGTGCATCGCGCAATATCGTGTAAACAAGACGTATTTGCGTGTGTGCCGGGCGTCACAGACCTCACCAGGCTCACTGCGTTGCAAAATTGCAAGTAATATTTTTTGTGTTTGTTTGATTTTTAACGCGTTCACGGTATCAGTAGATAAACGTCTAGGAAGCTGCTGGGCGTCTGTAAAGAATGATCCAGGCCTATTTGTATGGAACATGCGAAATTACTATCTGAAAAATGCCTGAACTCTTGATTTCAAATTTTAACTGAAGAAGGTTAATTTTTATGCTTTAAAAAATAATTATATCATGTGCCATTAAAATGAAGCCAAAATACTTAGGTTATGAGTAGATTACATCATGATTTCCAAAAAAAAAAAGTTTTTATTTTTGTTAAAACAGAATAAGTTAAAGTTTTTTATTATGTAGTCGTGTGAATAAATATTTTACGTAAATCAATAGTGTTTTATTTTAAACATGTTTTAATAAACCTATTATATATATATATATATACCAACATAATATTCAATTATTTTTTATGGCCATATAATGTAGTGTTTTATTTCGGAGTCTTTGGGACCCCACCAGGCTCACGGCGTAATTTTCGTCACCAGGCACCCCGAGGGTACAAATCGAAATATTTCGTGGGAAAATTTTCTATCGGATGAGAAGCGTTTGGAATAGGACAAATCCTGAAAGATCGGACTATATGAATTCATTTCATAATTTTAGTTATGCTTAAAATAAAATAAATAAAATTATTTTAACTTAGATTCTAAACTTGGTCTTCTACCTGTAAAGAAATTAATTTGATCTTCATATTGAATAATTACTAAGTGACACATCTTATTTCACAATCCAACCGAAACACTATTACAGTTATGCACTGTATCCGATTTATAGCCTATTTACAAAGGTTATCTTACGTAATACCCCGTTCGCACCGAGCATTTCAATCTAGATTGTGACCAAGGTCGACGACTATGCCTTGGTGCGACCTCCCTCGACCGTTTCAATCTCGATCGAAACGAGGTTCAATCGCGATTGACTCAAGAGAGTTCTTGAAACTAGATCCAGTTATAAGAGATCCCACAATCCCACGCGCGCGAGGAAATACAAGATGGCAGAGGAACACGTGTCGGGCTATCGACAGAGAATTAAAAAAGATACTGTATTTGGAGAGACGATGACATCTGTCTATTATTAGATAAATGACAAGAAAAAGTACTGTATTTATTTCTAACCGAAACTTCCATTTTGTTTGTTGGTGTTCGTGACTTACCGCGTAGTTATGTCAGTTTTATCATCGCACGTAATAGCGAGGAAATCAATGAATACAGTACTACTGCAGCACCTGTATATAGGGAAGAAAATACTGATACAATTTATCAAACTTCCACCTCATATTATGACGAAAATATGAATGAAGTAACTACAGTTAACCCCTATAATGATGGTGTAACAACTGGTGCTCCTTCTCCTCTTACCGAAAATGAAGATAACACTACGCCACCTGATATGGTAACAGAAAACAGTTACACAGAAGGAACGATAGAGGAAACTACTGTTAAACCCACTAATGAGGTAAGAGATGCCGAATCAACTACAGAAGTGGACATGTATCAAACGCCTGGCTATGAAGACAACACTGGAGTAGAAACAACAGAGGAAACCACTAGTACACTCTCACCTGAGGGAGGTGACGAAAGCTCTGGTGATGGAGACGAGAATGACGATGAAAACTCTAGTGACGATAAGGATGAAGATGGAAACTCTAGTGACAACGATGAGGACAATGATAAATCTAAGAATCTAAGATGCAAAGGAAGGGGAAAGGGTAGAAAACAGAAAGGACGTAAAGGTTGGGGTTCAGATAAAAAAAATAAACGTAGAAATGGAAGAAAATCAAGTGAAGAGGATTGTGATAAATAAAGAAACTGAAAATTTGTTCATTCAAGTAGAAATTGATGAATTAAATATGAAATAAAAGTAATAAATAATTAGCATAATACAGTAGAGAGTCGTAATCGGAACCCCGGTAATCGGAATCGCCGGTAATCGGAACGATTTTCAGTCGAATTGTGTCGTGCCGAATCGAACGTTTTTGATAAAAATTATACTTTAGAAGTGAATCTAGTATGTTTTTATATTCTTCAATATATTTGTTTTGTTTGTACAAAATGAAGAAATAATTTTTAACGCTACGATAGCCTCGATTATTATTATAAAAAATTTTCGTTAGGCTTAAAATCGACGAAAATTCAACACGAAGTGACACGCAACGGAGAAAAATTTGAACATCGAACAGGTTAATATATTTTTTCGTACATAATCGGTAATCGGAAAAAATCACTAATCTGAACAACCCCAGTCCCCAATTGATTCCGATTTACGACTCTCTACTGTACTAGTGTTTACAATTACAGTAATACCTCGGTTTTCGTTAACTTCGGTTATCGTCGATTTTTTTTCGCGAAAAACTTGTCTCAAATTTCTTCGGCGTTCACACGTGACCGCGCTGCTAATTTTGCATAACCACGCGTTTTCCTGTTTAGTGTGGCGTTGTTTCTCGTTGTGTGAGCATTACCCCGCACGTCTAGTCAAATAATGGGCTATTCAAAATCACAGATGACTTCCGGTAGCTGCCAGCGTGCTTCCAGCAAACAAAATGGCAGCCACCGTGAGGCTCGTAACAGCTCTATTTTGCGTTGACAATTTTTGAATGTAATTTATTATTATGTTGAGGGTTAGGGTTAGGGTTAAGGTTTTACTATTAATTGTAATTTTCATATGCTAACGGCAATTCGTCCGCTCAATAGGATCTAAATTATAGGTTCTAGGCATGTCTTCAGTAAAGAAAACTTTATTGAAGTTATTTACGCAGATCATAAGGCAGTTGCAAACTTTACAGACTGCACAGAGAGAAAGAGAGAGAGAGAGAAAAAAAAATTTAATATACAAAAAACGGGGATTTTCTTTTTAAAGAAACGGACGAAATCTCGCGAAAACTTATCGTCCAGGAGTTGCTAAATACGAAGGTCCAACAGAATAAACCCTGAATAAATTTATATTCTGTTAGTAGATTAATAGAATATCTTAATATACTAATATATTTACGTAAGACATCACATAATTTTTTTTAGTTATTAAGGTGTAATTTTAGAATTGATTTAATTATTTAAAATTCCTACGGAAATTTTAAAAACTCTTCATCCTTATTTTTCTTTTCGAAACATTCATTTTTCATTAAACTGTTCTCATTAAATGAGTTTAAAAATATAATTAACGTAAGGTGCAAGTTATTCGCCATTTTTATTGTTTTTCTCTCCTGGCAGTCAGCGTTTGTGTTCTCTAGAACAATAATCTCCAAACCTTTTTGATCGCGTACCCATAACACAAAACTAATTATAAGTTGTATCCCGTATAATATAAAAGAATTTGGTAAACTTCCACTATAAATACGCAATTCCTGCTAAATTTCCCGCTACCCGCAATTTGAATTTTTCCGTGTATGATTGCAAGGATCGTGAGCCTACTTCTTCGGGGAGATGACTGTAAGGTTAGACAGACTTCAGACAGAATACACATACAGTATTTTAAAGGGAAACTTGGCGTACCCCATTTTGGAGACCACTGCTCTAGAAAACACCAGCAATTGCATTACTTCCGGCAGCATCTCACTGGATTGATGCTGAGATTCTGAATACTACCAATTCCATTGCTTTCTTTTCCTTTTAGCTCCATCGTGGAAAATGCCATGTTAAATGTTCATTTATTGGCAATCTGATACCGTATCGCTATACTTTTTGTTCTTTAAGCATTATAAAGTGCAATTAATCGGCCACATCCTTTCATTTTTTAATTTTTTATTTAGTTAATGCCTAGTGGTCGATTAATTGCACTTTATAATGCTTAAATAATAAAAAGTGTTCATTTATTCTTTGCGTTAATCTTTTATATTCATTTTATATTAATTTTTTTATTGTTATTAGTTTTAAACACTGTATTTATTCTATATAAAATGATTTTGGTATGAATTTTGTAGTGTTTACAACGATTTAATTGGATTTACATTGATTCGTATGGAAATAATTGCCTCGGTTTTCGACGTATTACAACGAGTATAACGTGAGACACTGTATAAATACATTATAAACCTCGCTATACGACCGTTCGCTTTACAACCCCTCATTTATTACCGTGTTTCACATACCTGAATCGGTTAAGTATAGCACAGTCAAATCTCTGAATAACGGTGGGAAAAATAAAAGTGCCCGTTGTTTTGTACACATTTTTAAAGAAAACACTGAAAACGATAACCGTTGTTAAAGGCTTGATTTCGTTATCACTCCATTTACCTTATAAATGTACGCGCATACACAAACTACAAATTCATAAACATGTAATTAGGTCCATATACAAATGACTTTGTATCTACTGAAATTCTGGAAATATTTCCAATAATTAACAGAGCCATTCACCGAACTAGCAGACATTGAAACTACGCTGCCCTTTTACCAGATGGACAATCTGCCAGGTAAGATGCGATCTTGTGGGAGAATACTGGTCCCTATTGAGCTGTTAGATAAGTCAAGAAAACCCAGAAAACTCCACGTGACCGGTCTGATAGAGAAAGACATGCTATACAAAAGTGACCCCTATTTAGGTGCTACGTACGCCAATAAAATTTAGGAAACTTTACTTGACCAGTCTGATAGATAAGGGAAAACTTTATACAAGAAACTTGCTCCTTCCTATTTATGTGTTGAAAATATTAAACACCGCCAATCTATACTTATTTTCATAAATTTTATAACAATTAAAATTGTGATAACATAACATTTATTGTTAAATGTGTATTTGATACGGGTAGGCTTTCAATTACAAGGTTACGCTATCACGTGATGCATATGTCACTAGTGACACGCAAGATTGTCACGAAGATTAAAGAGAGTGAGCACGAATTGTTTAACGCAGGTATTTTTCAAATTAAAATGGAAGAAATTAAATGATAATAAAATATACTTTAATTTGTTACGACTTTATAGTAGCAATAAATAAAACGTCTACAAATTACTTTTTCTTGTAAAAAGGCTGCACGTTTTAGTAGAAGTTATTCGTCTTATATAACGGAATCACTGTGTCGTAACTACAGTTACTGTACTGTAAAAGTGGTTTTGTTACTACAAGAACTTCTGTTACTACAATCTTTACTACGACATAAGGAGAATTAAAAATAAATCATTTTTTCAAACATATCCCGGATTTTCCTACGCATTTTGATACACATTTGTTCTGAATAAATACAGGAAATTTAATGTTTCTTTCTACAAAACTGAAATAAACTCAATTTTTCATTCGAATATGAATTTCATTTATTTTAAAATATTGTTACGTTAATACTTGTTATATTGTTATGTCACTAACAGCGATGCTGTGACGTCATTAATCATTATATTGTTATGTTGTTCATCATTACACTATTGCCCAACAGTAATTGGTGATGGGTTCGTACCTGACCATGTGAATGGTCACGTGATTTTCTGGGTTTATTTCACCAATTTATCACATAAATAGGTGTCTGTTTGGATACAAAAACTTCTAGCAGACAAATTTCTTGAGTGTTAAGTGCCTTATCCGATAAATTCGACCCATTACGCTGCTGTTACATTAATTTTTATATTGTTGCTTCACTACGAACCATACTGATTATTGTATAAATACTCTCAATAACTATAATTATAATGTTGCGTCATCCATATCCATGCTGTTACGATCGTTATTACGACAATCGTTATTATATCGTTATTATACAATTACGACATTAATTAATAAATTGTTAGGTAACACTTCGTTTTGCTGTTGTTTATCACATTATTGCGACATTCTTACATTATTGCGTCACTGATTTTTGTATAATTTCGTCATTACTACATTGTTACGATATTACTTTAATTATATTTTAATATTTTTTAAGTTGGTGTATTTTTTTATATTTCATACAACAGAAATTAAACAAGAAAAAAGTAATAGCAGCTGAATAAAGAAGGAAAAAGATTGAGTTAAAGTTACAGCAGTTGGCATCTCATTGGCTTTAAACAAGTAAAACAATGAATTTTATTGGTTAATCATCCCAAGAAGAATCAAATAAATACCTTTCATACTGTTGTTTTATTGCCAAGTCTGGTGAGAAACAATATTCGAGCTGCAAAAATGAAGCTACAGTTGTTATTTTTCTTGCTTTTTGCCTTTCTACTTGCTGAAGTTACAAATGGAGGCCGAAATAAGGATGATAGTAACGAAAGTAAAGAAGAAGCAAATAGTTCTGGTGGTGAAGTAGAATATGATGGAGAAGTAAGTAATGATGAAGAAGATGATGATGCTGGAGAAGATGATGATGATGAAGAAGAAGATGATGAAGTAGAAGAAGATGATGATGATGATGAAGATGATGATGATGATGACGACGAAGTTGATAAAGATGATGATAATGGTAATTAGAAAGAAGAAAAACGCAAAAGGAAATAAGAATGAATTTTTGAAAAATGAAACTGTATTGACAAAAAGAGAAAATTTAATTCTAAAACCGTATTAAAATTAATCAAACGTTTAAATTTTAGCTGATGTAAACATTTCTGAATAAAAAAATATAACAGCTGTATTCGTGAATATTTTACAAACTTTGTATGGAGTGTCAGCGTAGTGGAATAATACAGTCCAGTCCATTCTGTGACATTGTAGTGAGTGTGATGGATTGGTAATAAAATTGAAGGACAGGAATAACGTGTTCGAATACGGATCCCTTATAATCATGGGAGCATTTCTTGTCTATTTAACACAAAATGTTAACACTTTCTACACGCAGAATGCATTTATCATTCACTTGTGAATCGAAAGGTAATTGATTTACAATTTTTCCGTTCACGCGAAAAGTAAATTTACAAGTTCATTTGTACAGAAAATATACCTTTCTGTATGGCACTACGGACATATCGTTGCGATCTACCATATGACATACTTTGAAAGTTGAAACTTGATACACAGTTAGGGTACGTCGGGTTAACGCACGCTAAGAAGGGATTTTTTAAAATTCCTCTCCACGGGGGGAGGGACGGGATTAAAGCTTATATATACATTATCGAGACGTGTTTATACGGTTAATAGTTGAAAGTTGAAATTTGGTACACAGTTAGGGTACGTCACGAGAACGCACGCTAAGAAGGGATTTTTCGAAATTCCTCTCCACGGGGGGAGGGACGGGATTAAAGCTTCTATATACATTATCGAGACGTGTTTATACGGTTAAAAGTTGAAAGTTGACATGTGGTACACAGTTAGGGTACGTCACGAGAACGCACGCTAAGAAGGGATTTTTCGAAATTCCTCTCCACGGAAGGGAAGAGACGGGATTAAAGCTTCTATATACATTATCGAGACGTGTTTATACGGTTAAGAGTTGAAAGTTGAAATTTGGTACACAGTTAGGGTACGTCATGAGAACGCATACTTAGAAGAGATTCTTTGAAATTTTTTCCCACGGGGGAGAGGGACACAATTAAGGCTCTCATTGCTACTTAACACTCCCATCAACAATGGAAGTGTTAAGTAACAATGGAAGTGTCAACAACAAAAGCGTTAAGAATGGAAGAGTCAACAATGGAAGCGTTACATAACAATGGAAATGTGAAGAGCACAAACGGTTAGGAGTTGAAAGTTGAAATTTGGTACACAGTTAGGGTAAGTCACGAGGACACACACTAAGAAGGGATATTTCGAAATATCTCCCCACAGGGGAGAGGGACAGGATTAAGTCTTAAGACTTTATCAACAATGGAAGTGTCAAGTAACAGTGGAAATGTCAAGTAACAATGGAAGTGTTAAGTAACAATGGAAATGTCAACAATGAAAGGGTTTCCTAACAATGGAATTGTTAAGAGAAAGCGACTTGCAAGACGCAGTTTCAGTTTTTTCGTTTTTGCGGGAAATCGAACTTATTCTTAGACCCATCTAAAAATTTTGTAATTAATCTGGAAACAGGGGTGACCCAATTCTTGCATTTTGTGAAAACGGGTAAGGTTGACTGTAACGTAATAATCTTAATTTTTGCTAAAACGGTTAGGAGTTGGAAGTTGAAATTTGGTACACAGATAGGGTACCAAATTTAAGTACCAAAGTGTTAAGTAACGATGATAGTGTGAAGTAACAATGGAGAACAAGAGAAAGCGACGTGCAAGATTTACGGGCTCTGGAAAAAAAGGAGAAAAGAAAAAGAGTAATATGTTAGAACACATTCGATTTTCAAATTTAAACGGATTAGTTTGGTTTTTTTCGACCTTTCTTCTTTAGAACGTTCGATGAAAATCGAACGATATAACCAGAACACGTCGTGAAAATCGAACAGTATTAGAACATTCGATTTTCAAATTCGACTTTTTTTTAGAAATACTTAGTTCGTTGATGAAATTACTTTTTTTCTTTTGTGACTATAACGTAATAATCTTAATCTTCGCTATCGTTACTTTAGCCCGAGCAACGCCGGGCCTACCTGCTAGTAATAATATAAATATTTTTAATAATAAAATCTCACAACGGATGGTGCAGACAATATTTATTAACAATTTTGGCTTTAAGCTTTCAAAGTTTAAATCTTTTAAAAATATATGCTGTTACGAATATTGGTTTAATAAAATCATTAAAATTATGCAATGGAGTTAGTGACAGACAATAAGACTCGTGGCATTAGAAAGTTCTAATTACAACCTGAAAAAGTGCACCTTATGTGATGTGAAAATGTTTATTAATTCGAGTTGACAATGTAGGTATTTAATGAGTTTTATTAGATGTAAAACTTTTATGTACGGTGCTGTACAAATTTAATTGTTGAAGTAATTATAATTCTGCTTTCGACATATATCGACTGCAATGTGTGTTTTTGGTGGAAATGTTCAACGTTTAGTGCATTCGAGTGAACAATATTCATTATTTTGTAGTGAAATTTTTTTATTACTAGAACAATGCTTAATGTTTCGTTGTCACTTTGACATGGTATACGTCACTGTCGTTGTTCTATGCACTTCAACAGAAGTGGAAGAAGGAATCTCGAATGGTGTCGAAGTGAAGATAAAAAGTCGGGTTAATTGGGATAAAAAGTGAAGTCCAGTTGATTATGTCGTAGCCGAGTAAGGGCTGTTTCACACTATACCCGACTCGACCGACCGGTCCGATCCGACCGATCCTATAATCGGACCGACTAGTAATAAAAGCGTTCACACTGAGTACGATTATATGTCGGTGGCCGACTCGTAAGGACCAATCGGATCGCGTGTTACAGATCAAAACACTAGCCAATCATGGTAAGTTATTCAATTTACACAGAAAACATGGCCGTCATGGAAGGCGATCGTGCATTTCGAATTGTTTTAAAACATATTTCATTCGTATCCAGAAATTGTAGTTCTGAATATGTTACAATTTATCGTCAGGCCATATCTTTGGCAACAATATCTATTGGAATGTTTTATAGTCAATCACGTACTTTCAACGTTTAGTTTCTTGGAAATCTCCGTCCAAGAATTATATTATTATTATTATTATTTTAATGTTGTCTTTATAATCGGATCGCCGAATATCATAAAGCCACGGAAATATTCTGACTTCGATTATTAAAGCTGCCGAGAAAACTGTACCGTCCGCCATTTTCTAACTTCGGATAAATCTAAACTCTGATTGGTTATAGCTTCGAAGCTTTCATTGGCTGTAGCTCACCGACTGCTCCGACCCGACTACAAATATTTAACTTTTTAAATCTGTCCGACTGGAACGGTCGGACAGATTTAAAATGTCGGACCAGTCGGTCCGACTCCAAGTCGTGTTGTCATGGCAACAGCAGACGGCCGACCGACTGGTCATTCCAGTCGGACAGATTTAAAAATTTAAAAGTTAAAAGTTAAAACTCGAGAAGCACTCGCAATAAATAATCGCCCGATTCAACAAGAGAATTTTATTGTTGCGTACCGACTCAATTTACTGTTAAAAATCTGGATTTTGCGGCGAATTTCTGATTTCCGCGCCTCTCTATTTCTAAAGAGAATGATTTTGACGGATCATTGCACGAATTTGTCTCGAGCCTTTTACTCGTCCTCACAGACACCAGCTGCTAAAATCAATTCACAGAGTTAGAATATGCTCGAACACTACCGGGCTGTCCATAAATTATGTCCGCATTTTTCTTCGAATTTTTACTTCTCCCCCTCTCGTCCTAGTTCTTCCAACTTTCCGTAACTCTTTCTCCTCTTCGGATGTCCAACTAAACCTTTATTACATTATGAATGATACCATAAGTAGAAACGAAATATACAAGAGTTTTTGAAATAGATATTTATTTTTGTGAATTATCACCTAAGCCGTACGCATAATGTTATTAAGGTGCAAACTTTGACTCTTAATATCTCAAAGAGCGATAAACCGATTTATAGATAATGCAGTATTGTATTATCTGTAAATAGATTTTTCTTACGTTATTATTCAAATTTAAACAGTCTATTTATTTTTGTGACAACTTTTACTGTTCTTCCAACCTCCTTTTTTTTTCAATTGTCACCATCTTCAGCACTTTCTTCCTCGTCATCTCTCCGTCTTTTTCCGCTTTCAGTATCACCATCCTCGCCGTCTTCACAGTTGTTACTACTGTTTGAATAATCTTCATCACTTCCACTTTTAATATCTCCACTTTCCCCAATTCTACCGCCATAGTATTCTCCATGTTCATTACTATGTTCACAGTATGCTCCATTTCCTCCGGTACCACCACTATAATCTATTTCTCCTCCTCCACTACCATCATAATCTTCCCTTCCTTCTCCACTTTCACCATAGTCACCTCCTCTACTTCCATTACTATCATAATTTCCTCCTCCACTACCATCATAATCTTCGCCTGCTCCTCCACTTCCACCATAGAAATCTTCTCTACTACCACTATAATCTCCTCCACCTTCAACACTACTATCGTAGTCTTTTCCGCCTCCTTTATTACTATCATCGTGAAAACCACTATCACCATTTCCACTGTTAAATCCGCAATTGCATCTTCTATGTTTGAATTGTGACTTTTTGTGACCAGCATTTAAAACTTTTATCACGAGGAGAAAGAAAACGAGTAAGATTAGCAACCGTCTCTACATTTTAAAGCTGTTTTACATCAATTTGTCATAAAAATGTTACATTTTTACTTATTTATCTAACTCTCATGCAACGATTAACCAATCAAAAGCATTCTCTTTTATTTGTTTCCTATATTTATTCAGTTGTATTTTATACAATACGCTATTCATTACATAACTAAGCCAAATTTTTTCAAGGAATTTAAATCATTACCAAAAATAATTTAAAAATAATGTCAAATATACATGAAATTAGCACGTAACGTGACCGAAAATCAGCTAACAATGCTTTGTGTCTTTCAGATAGGGTTGTGAATATGAATCCTAAACTGTGCTTAAAATAACGTGGTTGGTTTAAACCACGTTATTTTAAGCACAGTTTGTTGGGATATAGCAATACAATACACAGGCGATCTGCCAAAAGTGATGCCTCCCGGAAGGCATTTCTATGGGAATTTGGTTAGGTGTTAGACACAAAGCAAGGCCCATCAGTGACCAAGCGGTTCCCTGAACACTAGTCTCGAGTTTTTCGTGTTACAACTCCCAACGTGTTGAGGGTGTCACGTGGTACCATCTCACACACTGACCACAAATCGGTAGTCTCGAGTTATAACTCACATGCTTTCCCAATCTCACCATGTGAGTTGCTACTCACGTTGAGTCGCGCCTGTGAGTTCGCTACACGAAAGTGAAAATGGCTGACAGATACGCAATTCTTAACGCTATCGAAGAGTTAGAAAGAGCCGAAAAACGTTGTTTGAGAAGGCAACAAATTTTTCAACCACGAGTAGATGCCTTTGATCTTCATGAAGAACATTTTAGATTATTTAGGCTTTCCAAGGATGTGGCATCAAATTTAATAAATACACTTCGACCGACACTGAAAGAACAGACTAGAAAATCGGCATTAAGTGTTCAACCTAGAGTAAGTTTAAATTATTATAATGCAATACAGATATATGAATGTGCTAAATAATCAATTATTAAGTTTAAATGATATTACAATATACATATTTAAAATATCTTCCTCTAGTAATAATTGCATACATTGTGTGTCACTATAAATTGTAAACATTGTTAATTTTAGTAAGAGAATTAAATCTTTTAGAATTAAAATCTTAATGTAATCTTTAAATTTATATTGAGTATTGTGTAGTAGTATTTTTCATTTTGAATAAATTATTGCTAGCATTTATAAGTAAGTTTGATTCTGTTTTATTTATCATGTATTTTATTACTGTTCATTAGGTTTTGGCAGCTGTAAGATTTTTTGCCTGTGGTTCCTACCAGTTAGGAATAGGCCAAGATTTTACTATAAGTATTAGCCAGAAGTCAGTAAGTCGAGCTATTAGAAGTGTTTCAGTAGCTATAAAAGATAATTTATTAAAAGATTGGGTTATAATGCCATTCAATATACAAGATCATGCACAATTGAAACAGCAGTAAGTGAATTAACAATATTGTGGCATTCTTAATAATAATAATAATAATAAATTGTACATTCTTCATTTTAGGTTTTATGAAAAATACTCTTTCCCTGGTGTAATAGGGGCAATTGATTGTTGTCATGTAGCAATCATATCACCACCTGTAGAGGATATCAATTATCCAGAACATATATATGTTAATAGAAAAGGATATCACTCTCTTAATGTTCAATTGGTAAATATTGCATTACTTATCTATCAAAATATATCTAGCAATTAAAAAGTTACTTTTGATATTTATTGTATTTTTATATTGAATTAATAATTCATTGCTGAAAATGAATTATGATATGAGCATATGCAATAAGGAATCAACCAACATTTTTTATTTTGATTCAGAATATCACAAAATATCATCTTACAAGAAAATGTTGGTTGATTTCTTATTGCATTTGTGGATCCAATATTGGTATGCATTTAATTTTATGATACACTAACAACATTTATATAGAATTAATACATAATTTCATTCAATATACTTTTTTTCAGATATGTGATGCAAACATGTACATAATAAATGTAAATGCTCGTTTTCCTGGTAATGTCCGTGATGCATTTATATGGAAAAATTCTAATGTTAGAAAAGCCTTTCAGAGATGGCATAACTACAACAGAAATGCACATACTTGGCTTTTAGGTAATGATAAATTAAATATATTATTATAGTTGTTAACAGTAAGTCTCTGTTTAAATTTCCAGATACTTTATATATAGTTTATAGGCAGTATTTACAAATCATAATTAGCTTATCAAATTATGTATTGTATTTTCTAGGTGACAGTGGATATCCTTGGAGCCGTGGTTGTTGACTGCACTTCGTACAACCGATACTCGAGCTGAAGTATAAATATAATAATTGTCTCACTGCAGCTCGAAGTATAATAGAACAATGTAATGGACTCTTGAAAAATAGATGAAGATGTTTGTTGAAACATAGGGTCTTGCACTATCATCCGGAGACAGCATCAAATATTGTAATTGCATGTGTTGTGCTTCACAACATTTGCATTAAAAATAATATTGCTCTGGGGGATGATGATGTATTGCAACCAGAAGACCAGTTACAGCAGATCATACCATCAACAGAGTTTGAAAATACATCAAATGATATACTTCTTAATGAAACTAGAAGGATTCAACAACAACTAATAAAAATAACTCTTGTGTTTTTCATAATAATAATTTTAATGATATATATATATATATCATTAAAAAATTGTGTGTATATTGTATATACTAATAAATTGTGTGTGTGTGTATATATATATGTGTCAACAGCCTGCCTTTTACAAGAATATTCAAATATAAATAACAGAAAAATCAGTATTTGAAAAACAAATTTAATTTGAAAATAAATAAATTATTATTCTAAACATATACGGTACATAAAAATAATATATTTTCTCAAATATTATACATTATTTTGGGATAATATATCAGCAACAGTAGTTAATGCTGTTGCAATTTTTTTAAGTGAGTCTCTGTTTTCTTCAGATATGGAAAGTTCTTTCTCCCTCAACTCTAGTTCTTGTTTCTTTAATTTTTTCCTGTTCTAGATGAATAAATGAATCTGTTCTTTTCTTTGCTTCAGTTAATTCTTGTTCGGCAGAAATGTGTTTTCTTTTTCTTCCTTTTACTATAAAGCATAAATTCACATGGAAAACTTACTATAGCTATAAAATTACTATAAAATTAATTCTTTTACACTAAATCTTATAACTTTGTATATTAAATTAATATGACTTAATACTATGCAGTTCATTTATAACAGATTCTGTAAATTCAGTTCTTGTAATTAATGCTACAGGTGCTTTAATGAAGTAATTTGAAAATATTTTAAAAATTTACTTACACTGACTCACTCCTTTTGATATATCTGTATGTTCACAATCTGTTAGATAAATTGAAAACATTTGAAAACCATAACAAATTTTTGTGTTAACTATTTTGTATATGAGATTATTTATTTTAATGCATACTAACCCTTTTCAGAATCAGAAATAAAATTTATTCCTGTCACAGTGATATTTTCAGTTTCTGGCAGTGCTGTAGATTCCTATTATTATAATAAATTACATTTTTAAAATATGAAAAGAAATGATAGTAGTACTGATAGAAATTTCAAAACTTATTATTAATACTGTCCATTATATACAGAAAAATGATAAAGTATAACATTTTTTAAAAGACGTTGTTAGTCTTTATTCATTTTAAATTTAAAGATTATCATTTACCTGAGTCTGCAATAAGGTTGAAAATTCTTCAACTTCAGATTCCAAAGAGTTTTGCTGCCCCAAAACCACTGTATCTCCCATTATAGAAATAATTCTTTCTTGTAAAGAAGATAATTTTTCATGCAATTCTCTACCACCCCCAGTCTTTTCTCTGCTGTTTTTTATTCTTGATGCCTTCTCTTTCGCATTTCTCTTCATGTCAAGCCAGCACTAATAAAAAAATTTTATTTGATAAAATTATACAGCAAATTTTTCCAAAAATAAAAAGAAGTATAATTCATAGAAAAAGAGAATGAATTAAAATGGTAGTAAATTATACGTATAAATTATTAAGAGCATAGACACTATAGTAAAATTATTTATTAATCAGAAGTGTTAAGTTCGTTGAACAATCTAAGAAACAGATCAAGAAAGAAAACTGAAGAAAGGATTAAATTAAAATACTTTTTCCATTCCACAACGGATTTTTTTTGCTCCAAAGCACGCATTTAATTTTTCAACTAATTCTTTCCGCATATCTAATTGTTTTTTTTTTAACTCATTGTCAAATTTTCCAGAGTTCATTTTCCTGTTGTTCTCAATGTATGTGACTAATATCTCTTTCTGTTCGTCACTGATTTTTTTAAATAAAGCATTGGAGCTCTCCATTTTCTTTATCGCTTTATAACAAAAGTAACTGCAACACGTGCAAACTTATTTACGTGGATTTGTTTACAACTTGCTACAGTTAAATTGATTGGTCGAATCATTATAGTCGCAAACCCAGATGTATTGTAAATAATCCCATCATGCTTAACGACATACGTAACCAAATGAGCATGACGTATTTCCTCTCGCTTTTCGAGTTCGCTCGACAGATCTAACTCGAGACTACCGATTATGTGAGTCATAGGGTACGTTCGTTAAGTCGAACGAGTTAAACGAGAATGACGTCATCGTTATTCTTGTTTCGTTAGACTTTTCGAACGATTCGTTATAACTAAATGGCTGTTTCTAAAATCGAAGATATGAATGTTGATAGTGCAGCCTTATTCAAAATATTTTTCTTAGGTTGCTTCGCACGGGCAGTTATTTCAATCATTTCACCTTTTAATTCACAATTTAAACACTCGAGTAGATCTAGAAACATCGATATCGTCGGGCGCCATTTTCTTAACGAAGTAAACTAACTCTTTCCTTCGTGAGCTTCGTTAGAGTTTCGTTCGATACGTCATTACCGCGGAGCATGCGCACTGAGCGAGACAACTACTTTTCGAACGATTCGTTACTAACGCGTTTAAGGACTGTTTCACACTATCACCGACTGGTCCGACCGGTCCGTCCCGACCGATCCTATAATCGGACCGACTAGTAATAAAAGCATTCACACTGACTTGTGAGTACGATTATGTCGGTGGCCGACTCGTAATAACCAATCGGAACGCGTCTTACAGATCAGAACACTAGCCAATTGTGGTAAGTTTTTCAATTTAAACAGAAAACATGGCCGTCATGGAAAGGTTGTCGTGTGTACGCGTGTTCGCGGGCTAACGACACCATTTTAGCATTTTTAATGTCGCTTTCTCTTGTAGATGGAATGTATTATGGTGAATTAAAGTAATTCTTTTTGTTAATATCGATGAGTGCCTGCGTATTTCTTAATAAAGTTGTTCTTAAACGAAGCAAATAGCCGGAAATAAAAAATCGTTCGTAACTTTTAAACGATTGATAGTAAGTAATTATTTTTAATACCAATCGATTCAGCGTATCAAATTACATTTAGATATGTCTACGTCTATTCGTTAATATTAAGTTTAAGACCTTTTTTTAGCTGGATACCTTTTGCTTTACTCTAACCAATTATTTTTTTTAATGTTGCCTTTATAATCGGCTTGCCGAATATCATAAAGCCACGATATTTTCTGACTTCGTTTATTAACGCTTCCGAGAAAACTGTACTTTCCGCCATTTTCTAACTTCGGATAAGGGCTGTTTCACACTATCACCGACTGGACCGACCGGTCCGACTTCAAGTCGTGTTGACATGGCAACAGCAGTCGGCCGACCGACTGGTCGTTCCAGTCGGACAGATTTAAAAAGTTAAATATTTGTAGTCGGGTCGGAGCAGTCGGTGAGCTACAGCCAATGAGAGCTTCGAAGCTATAACCAATCAGAGTTTAGATTTATCCGAAGTTAGAAAATGGCGGAAAGTACAGTTTTCTCGGAAGCTTTAATAAACGAAGTCAGAATATTTCCGTGGCTTTATGATATTCGGCGAGCCGATTATAAAGACAACATTAAAATAATAATAATAATAATAATTCTTGGACGGAGATTTCCAAAAAACTAAACGTTGCAGGTACGTGATTGACTATAAAACATTCCAATAGATATTGTTGCCAAAGATATGGCCTGACGATAAATTGTAACATATTCAGAACTATAGTTTCTGGATACGAATGAAATATGTTTTAAAACAATTCGAAATGCACGATCGCCTTCCATGACGGCCATGTTTTCTGTTTAAATTGAAAAACTTATTATGATTGGCTAGTGTTCTGATCTGTAACGCACGTTTCGATTGGTCCTTACGAGTCAGTCACTGACATAATCGTACTCAGTGTGAATGCTTTTACTACTAGTCGGTCCGATTATAAGATCGGTCAGATCGGACCAGTCGGTCGAGTTGGTCATAGTGTGAAACAGCCCTAACTCGTTTGACTTAACGAACGTACCCATAGTAACACGAGTGAGTTGAATGACGTCAATTCGAGTACAACACGAAAAACTCGAGACTAAGGGCCCAGGACGGGCTGGCCACGTTTCCCGGGTTTTCTCTACGTCTGTAACGCTAAATAGGGCCTGTTACCCTTGAAAAGATCTCCCGGAGGGCATCACCCTAGGCAGATCGCCCAAGTGTTGCTAATACATCAAACAAACTCAAACGCGCGTGGAGTCTTTTTCGCCTCCTTTATTACTATCATCATGGAGACCACTATATCCATTTCTACTCTTAAATCCGCAATTACATCTTTTATGTTTGAACTGTGACTTTTTATAACCAGCATTTAAAACTTTTATCACGAGGAGAAAGAAAACGAGTAAGATTAGCAACCGTTTCTCCATTTTTATACTCTTTTACACCAATTTGCTGCCCCCTAGTTTCTGTTAAGTGTGTCCACACATCACAAAGATCCAAAAAGAAAAACAGGATAGGTAATGTTTAAATCTAAAACTGTCAGAGATGAAAAATATGCATCTTTCAAGCTGCATATTTCCTTCTGTATCCTGATAAAGTATACGATAAAAAATGAGAGCAAAAGATGTTTTTATTGAAAAAGACCTCTCATACAATTTTTATATATAGAATACAATTCTTCAGTATTTATGGTAAATGCATCCTTACCAAACCTTTAATACAATAAATAACTAGTCTTGTGAAATTATTCTGAAATGAGATATGGTGTTTCCATTTGGAAAAGCCCATATATTGTAGGAACTCTACTACCCTCTTGCATAGGGCCGGATGGCCGAGCGGTCAAGGTGGCAGCCTACCGCTCTGGGTGACCCGGGTTCGAATCCCGACGGGTCGAAAAATCCCCAGGAATTTTTCGGGGGGTGGTCCGTCCGGATATGTCGGGCCCTGTCCCTCACCACCCGGTCGCCCCATTGTGGGCCTGTCCGAACCCATAATGGCTTGCAAAAAGAGGCCCTCTTAGTGCCCACAGGGCGGAAAGACTTAAATAAAAATAAATAAATAAAAAAAACCCCTCTTGCATAGCTCTCCCTCTGGTCTACCCCCGTCGTTACATCCCTTCGACGAATAGAAGCTTTATTAATTAAGTCTGTTCCCACTAGAGATTCGACAGACAACACCTCCCTATCTCCCCACCTCGTTGACCTTTAACTATCTCCCAACAAAATTTAATAGCATCGATGCTCCTTATACAAAAATCTCAGTACGAAGTGTTATAGGCTTCAAATTGGAGGAACAAAGACGTGCCTTCTCATACATGCGGACATTCATTCATAAAAAATTCATGGTGTTTTCTGTATGTATTTCTGGACGATTCAAGGTCTTCCGAGTCAAAAATGTAAAAATCTTGGGTGGTCATTTTTTGAGCGATCACCAACTTTCGCTCTGTTATACACAGTATAATAGTCGGAAAAATAAAAAAGAAGGTGATTGAAAATGATGATTTAGAAATATTATCGATGTTAAATCAATTGACTTTGTTTAAAAATCAACGATTATTTATATTCTTTAAACGAGTTTATATTCTTTAAACTTTGATATGCATTTATTTCGATGTAAAAATTAATTATGGCAAATTTAAATTAAATCTTGTATTGTGCGAAATTTTCATCATGGAATTTATATTGAACAATGCTGATCCAGACTTGTGTACAATGGGTTAATATTTTGTGTTTGGATTATTCTTGTTAATTTTCCTAAAACGTGGAACAGCTTAGTAAAAAGCTATTGTAGCCAAGAACCCAGAAGAGACCTATCTTTAGTTACCGTGTTGCAGTGGCGTGCTGTCATTGGAAGCGGTGGAAACGCCGCTTCCCTTGTATTTTAAAAATAAATACAAATTGTGTGATTATTTTCATATAATTAAAATTAATATTTTGTTATAACCGCATTATGTATCCTATTACACATTTCTATACTACATGTGAAAAAAACGATAAGATTGCTATTGTATATTCGAATATTAGTGGCGGAATGGAAGCGCTGTATTGTCAGCTTCCCATCAGCCAGATTATGCTCATTCGCGTATGCGCTTTACAGAGCACCAACCTCACCCGGTTTAGCTGGTGGAAGCTACACACATATAACGCTTCCAATTCTATCCAGGACTGGTCCTTGGCTGTTAGCCGCCTGCCTGCTAGATATATGGTCGCTCTCGCCCGATTATGTGAATCATGAGAAGATTTATAACTTAATCAAACCGATAAGAATTTACTGGTATAATGTTTTTATGATAGTTCTGTATACCACGTTTACTCTCACGGAAAGCCGAACCATTCAGAAGTTCGTATGCTCGGGCCAATTGCAAGGTCATGGGGTTAAATTCACATACAGGGTGGGCCAGCGAAAACGAAACGGCAGAGTGTTCGTGTTCGTCCAAGCAAACAGGTCGGACAGGTCGATTTTATTCTCGAGGGGACATCTTATGCAATAAAGTTTTTGCGAATCTGAATATTAACTAAACAAACATTTTTTTTCGAAATAAATGTTTGTTTAGTTAATACAAAATAAATGAGTTTTTAAAATTTTTTGTTGTCTGTTGTATTCAGAATCGCAAAAACTTTATTGCAGAAGATGTCCCCTCGAGAATAAAATCGACCTATCTGAGCGATTTGCTTGGACTCTGCCGTTTCGTTTTCGCTGGCCCACCCTGTATATTATTTTAAAAATTCATATAAAATCAAATTTTTATAATAGAAATATGAAAAAATCTTGCTAATATACAAGTATATGTAATTTTATCTGGTATATTTTTTATTCTCTTGTATCTTGTATTTTTTCACCAAAAAATTCGTATATTTTTGCTTACGTTAATGACTTGTAAAATAATTGCAATTTTATCTAATTTAATTTAATTTAATTTTTAGTGTAATTAATGTATTGTTTGATCGTATACTATTAATTCTTTATTATATATAAGTTTTAGTATATTACAATTATCATAAACTTTTGTAACCTTAATTTTAAATTATTATTTTAAGAGTTCTTTGTTGTGGAACTATCGAATCAACAGTGCTGCCACTTTACGTATATATTCACATTTACGTAAATTCTTTCGTATACATTAAAATTATTATCATGTATAATTAGTTTATATAATTAATTGGCAGATATTAATAATATATAAATTGCAGATTTTAAGCAATATTATAATTTTTTTTTGTTTTAAATTTTATTTGTATTAAATTTATTTATATATTTTATTTAATATGTTTTCGTTTTAAAGTATTATTAAATTGAAATTTTTATTTTATTACAAAAAGTTTTAAAATTATAACAGTGTGTTTGGAATTTCCTTTGTCTTTTTAAATGAGAGATTTAAACGTTACTGGTCAAACTAGTCCTGACGTAGGGAAAGTTCTGTTCACGTGACTGGGTTGGCGTCATTATAAAGATATTATATTCTTCCATAAATGTTTCAAATGATTTATTTCTTAACAAACAAATAAGTTATTATATGTTTGTATTAAAGTATATTAAAAACGCTTTGATTTATTTTATTTTCGATAAAAATGTAGTTTTCAATATAAATACTTTAATTATTTACATAGAATTGGCTGTATAATTACGGTAATTTTGTTTTATTGTTATTTTGTAAGAATGTAAGCAAATTTCTTATAGAAAATATATTTTATTTAAGACTTTCCGAAATAATTAATAATAATAAATAATAAATAATTAAATAATTCAAAATTTTTGCGATAGATGGCGGTCATTACACTTACAGAAATATTCAAAAAATACTTTTATAAATTCTATTTTAAACGAAAGATGGCGTTGCAGTTTCAACTAAAAAATTCAAGCTTACATATAAAATATTACTTTTGTGGAACGTAGTTTTAGTAAAATATTTGGTGTTATATTAATTGAAATACATTTTTAATATTTATTAATTATTTTTATTATATGTATATAATTGTTTAAATATAAAAATACTATCAGATGAGCTCGGTGTTGCTCTGGAAAAAAATAACAATAGCTGAAATTAAGATTATTATATTATTTTATACTTGTAACCTTTCTACTATATTATATTATAGTATTTGATTTATATTTACGAATGTTAATTTACGCAAGGTTTACTACACAGAGTGCCCAATCTAACACATTAAAAATTCTGTAAATTGTGTACAGTAGAGGAATAAAGAATTTTTTAAATGTGTTATATTAATCATTCGGTGTGATAAACTCTTATGTAAGATAACTTTTATAGTTATATAGCCTAACTTACCCGTTTTCATTGGATGCAAGAATTACGTCTCCTCGCTTCCGAGACTGATTAAAGAATTTTTAGATGGGACCGAAAATATGTTCGATTCTTCTCAAAACGCAAAAAAACGCATCTAAAATAGTACAGTAAAGCAAAGTTCTTTAAGATAATCCACTCTCCCTCTCCCTCTCCCCGGCGGGGGAAGTTTCAAAAAATCCTTTCTTAGTTTACATTCTCATGATTTACCCTAACTCTGCACCGCATTTCAACTGTCAAATTATAATCGTTTGGGTTTTGCGCTTATTATTATTATTATTTTCAACCCATCTGTATTATATTATAGGATTACGTCCTGTTACCTACAAATCTTACTAGCTTTGCAACTCATTTCTATCGTTATTTTATTTACCCTGTTTTAATAGCATGATAAGCATCATCATATTTAATCATTTTCAATGACCCCCTTCGGTCTTTGCGAAGGACTGTGAATTTTTATTTAATATTTTTCGCCCTCGCATTATTTGAGTGTTGAGCAATGGTGAAGTCGTTGAGAGAAGTTGGTTGATTTATTCTGTTACAAACGACTCTGTTTTTTGCTATTGTTGTATTTTATTTGATAATTTGTCCGGTATTAGTGACTGGCCCAAAAAAGGTTATTCTGACTGGGGAAATCTTCCAAGAGCCCCCACAATGCACGAAAAGTCTGTAAATCATAGAAATGCTTTTAGAGCATGGAAAGAATTGGACATTCGATTAATACAGAAAAAGAAACAAAACTATTGACGCTGAACATCGACGAATTATGGATATAGAAATTTAGCATTGGAAAGGAGTCAAGCAGTATAGATACGTTAAAACCTTTACGATTTTAACTTTGCGAAATCTATGATGCATTATTCCAACGAATATTGACAGAAAACGTCAACAGAAATGCAGAAACTAAAGTTAAAGCAAAAAAAGTTAGCAAAGAAATTAATAAAAATAAAAAATTGCAAGTTTAGATGCGGTGTAATTCACTGGCATGATATTTTATTTGAAATAAATTCAGACTCGAAGCTATTGCAATCTGTAACTATAAATTTGTCAGATTGTGTAAGGATGTTATCAGAAACCATACAAAAAGTGAAAAGTTATAGACAATCTGGATACAATCGGATGAAAATTGCTGCTAATGAGATTGCAGAGGATCTCGAATGCAGTACAGAATTTTCTGCCGAAAAACTGAAGTTAGAGCCAGAAGGAAAAAAACATCAATTTGACTATGAAGAAGCTGTCGATGAACCCGTAACAGAAGAGAGTAAATTTAAAATAAATTTTTCAGTTATAGTCTGCACATTATCCTTTATTCTCTGAATAAACGATTCTTCTGGAAACCCATAGCAAAAATTTTCAGTATTTATATGACATTTTAAATACTACCATATTTTATGAAACCTTTGGATGTTTAAATAATTTGTGCCAAAATAACTTAATTACTTTGTATCCGAATACTGTTGTAGCTCTGAAAACTTTATTAACACTCCCTGTCTCTGTAGCTAGTGGGGATAAAAGTTTTTCCAAATTAAAATTAATAAGCCACTATTTAAAAAGTTCAATAAGCCAAGCAAAACTTAGAAATCTATCATTAATTTCAATTCAGTGTACATCATTGGCTGCTACTGTAGATTACACATCCCTAATTAACGAATTTGCTAAATTTAAAGGCAGAAGGGTAAAACTATAGTAGATTGTTATGGTTGGTTGATACTTGATATCATTATTTTAAAGTAGTTTATATTTTAAAAATAAAAATTGTATTCCTACAATTTATGCAGATTCTTTAAATCACAATCGAAAGTTATTTTAAGAAAATCTATGGCACGACCCTGAGAGCCGGTTCAGGTAAATCCAGAGGGTCGCTGATAATGGTTGTTATTGTCAATACCTCTTTTGTTCCATTACTAGTCACTAGCTAGTTACCAGTCTCTTATCTATGCACCCAGTCGTGAAGTAAACAATAAAGAAACGACGACACGGTTTCAGAATAAATGAAAAAAATTCAAATCAACATACAGACAGCATATTCTTGTTAGAATCATAAAGTCATATTACTTTTATAGATAACAGACAGCAGTAGATTTTACATTATTAGAAATAAATAACAGTTTTGTTTTAAAAAATACATGAATAAGACATTAGAAAAACATCCGATATTTGAAAAGAAAAGAAATGAATAAAAATAATTAAATTTTTTAAATTAAAAAATTGATAACTTTATTTTTTTATTCACACAAAAAGTTATTTCATGTTTACTTAAAGTTAAGCCAATTAAATAAATTTTATTCATAGTGACTTTTAAATTTTGTAAAACTCTTTTATAAGCTATTTCGAGTCAGTCATTTCTGTAGCAATAAAAATGTTTTATCTTAACATTTTAATTTTTAAATAATGTAATTTGAAGTCAAGATATTTAAGTCAAATACAATATATTAGTCCAGTGTTCGCGACGTTAAAAATTTAAAAGTACAGTCTAATATTATTAATACTGTACTTTAAATTTTTTCTCTCGATATATTTTTAATAGTTCGAATATAAACCATGCATGCAACTTATAGAAAATTTGTTTTTAGAACTTTGTTGTACTTACAATCTTTATTACAAAAGTTACAAATTTCGAGCAAATGCGTCAATGTAATTCGTTTTTATAGATGTATTTATTATTTCGGATCTCTTCTTGTGCATTATTTTTTAAATATATTAAACACGTAGACTAATTGTCTCTCGTCTGTTGCTAATGGACAAACTTTAGCTACTTTTAAATCAATTAAACGAAGAAAGATAATCAAAAGACCTTTTAAAAATTTGGAAAATGTCGTTTTATAACTGCAAATTTTCAATTCAATAAAAAATGAACCGTAATTTAAAACCCGAATATGATCATTAGTTTAACCAGAATTCTGTTCCTATTTAAATATTAATACGCAATAAACAACAAGATTCATTTTATAATACAGTAAAAAACATTTAACCCTTTTTATGCTGTTTTTTTAAAATTTTTTAAATTAGTTATGTTTAATTACATTAAAAATAATAAAAACAAAAAAAAAACGAAAGAAATGTGTTCATTTTGAAGAAAAAGCTTGGAAGTACAATTTCCTTTGTCTCACTTTAGAGCGAAATCTGACACCAGTGAGTCATTGTTTACACAGCTGGATGACCTTGAGAACAGCTGGTGTCGTCTTTCGCGAGACATTCTCATGAAAGTCTCAGGAGGATTAGAGTAAAAAGTAACGTAAATACTAGATGGCGGTATATTTCTTAATATTTTTTTAAAATTACGATTTTAATTAAAATTTCCGACCCCCTTGACTTAATTAAACGTATATATAATAAAATCTATTAATTAAAAAAATTAAAAAACTATTGAATGTTGTTTTTCACATCAGAAAATAGCTTTAAATAACTTTACCGAAGTAAAATCCACGCACTAGAACTTTAGAAAAATGAATGAAGTTCCATAAAAAACAATTAAGCGTTAATCGCGCGTTATTAAAGATTAATTAAAACCGCAATAAAATTTTTTTGCGCGGGTAAAAATTATTCAAAAAAGTTGGGGACTTAGAAAACACCCGAAAATTCAAAAAAACATTTTTTCCCCCCGAGGGCTCAACAGACCGTTTTCTGTGTAACGCTATGTAATCTGCTCGAACTCAGTTCGAGCGCGGGTACGAAGGATAAAAATAATATACAGTAGCTTTATACGATTGCCAGATTTTTTAACTTGGGACGTATTTATATCAACTCTAATAGTTGATTAGTGACGTAAATAAGTCTTTTCTTTATATAAATAACGTTATATAACAAACACCAAAATTTATACAATTATATTGTTTTGGTTTTTGTAAACAGAGTTCCTTAATAATATACATTATCAGTTTTGCAATCTTAATATATTTACGATTGAATAGTTGAATATATAGTTTATTATAAAGTAGGGAAAAAACATTTTATTGAAAATTATTAAAGTTAGCATTTTAAAACTGTTACTAACTTCCTCCTTTCAAAATGTCACGTTAATACAAGTTCAATATTTGATTATATTTTAAATATGTGAGAATAAATATAACATTAAATACACAATAGGAACTCAAAACAGAATTTATTTTGAAAATCAAATATTTTTATTAATAAACATTTTATTATTTGGTTTTCGATAATAATATATTATTATTAGTCTATGAATGTATACGTTACGATTTGTATGGATGTTACTGATATAGAGCATTAGTTATTGACACATTTGGATGGATGGAAACAGGAGTAGAGATTTGCAAGAAATTTTTCGGTGATGGACTGGTAACTGTTTGAGATATGGAGACAAACACGTTAAATCGAACAGGTTAACTCGGATTTATCAAACTTTTAATAACTCGGATGGGTATTGATAGAGCATTTTCATAAACTCGCCGGAATTATAATTTATATAAAATCATTGATGTTTGTCTATCGAATAAACTAATCAAAAATTTTCTGTAAAGCATACCACTAACAATAAACGTGGTGTCATATGACGTCACGCGGGGAGTGGTTCTCAGTGACCTAAAATTCCACATATGTGAGTGCATTCGAACTGGCAGAAATTATTTCCTGTTTTATTCCATTCCGATGGATTTTTTCGGACTAGCTGACAATAAATAAATGGATTTTTGACAAATTATTTTAAGAAACGATTATACTACGGTTCTAAATAAAATTTCGAAACATACACCAACCTTAGTGATATATTTATGATTAAAAAAATAAGAAACAGATCGATTCTTGGCGCGAAATATCGCAATTTGAAAAAAATTTTTATTAAATTTTGAAACTTATAATAAAAGAAATAATTGATCAAGAAACTATTGTTTATTAAAATAATAAACTAAACATATTAACATAATTTTAAATATTATTTCAAAGATGGTAAATATGAAAAGGATTGTAAATTTTTATTACAACTTTTGATGAAAAAAATAAAGTATGTAATTTTTCTGGTTTTATTCTATTTCTCCTTTCATTTCTTATCTGACCATCTTTCCAAAATACACTGCCCGTATTGAAAAGCAATTTCGAAAAATTAATACTAAGAAGGAACGATTTTGACATCGCAGGACTCTTGACTGTATCTTGCATTGAATCGTACTAAAAAATTCTAGACAAATCTTTAAATTTTTCGACCAGAAGCAATTCAATGCCGACAAGGAGAGGAGAAACGGTATTTCTACTTTCTGATTTCGTCGATATTTTTCGATAAATTAATAACAGGCGTGAATAATTTCGACGTCACAGATCTATTGACTGTATCTTAAATAAACTTTTTCCAGTCATGCTCATTATAATTCTCTGGTTTTACACGTGCGTTGACAATTCGGGAGACTCTTTTGTTTGTATTTGACCTCAGGTCATTCAGGTGTCAAGTTAAACCAGTTTCCTATTATATGAACAATGCTAAGCATTTCCTTGTTATAAAAATGCAGTGTACCGTATGTATGCACAGACGTATTTTACTCGTGCAAAAGTAACGTTTTTATAATTATTGGATGTTGTTTATGACATGAGAAAGTAGGTTAAAAAACTTTACCAAAGTGAAATATTATTTCAATATTATTTCAAAGATGGTAAATATGAAAAGGATTGTAAATTTTTATTACAACTTTTGATGAAAAAAATAAAGTATGTAATTTTTCTGGTTTTATTCTATTTCTCCTTTCATTTCTTATCTGACCAACAACGTGTGGCCGGGTCAGCTAGTAATCAATATATAAACAATTCCAGGAATCGTCTTGTAAAATAAGACGATTCAATGGAAACCATTATCGGATTATCTCTTTAAAAGCGTGAGCTAAATTTAAACAATGGTAACTGCACAATAATCATTAGGGAATGTGTACAACCACTTTCAAATGTTTAAATTGGATCGAATATAATATAATAATATAAATATTCTTTAATACAAGTAAGCAAAATTTTACATTAAAACTTTTTTTATTTACAGCGTAATAAAGGATACTTTCATAAACAGAAAGAAATTTGAGGGTTTAATCTTTATTTGGAAAGAATTTAAAATTAAAAAAATATATAATACAAAAAAGTAAAGAAAATTTATATTTTGTAGCTGTTCATTTCCTCTTTAATTTAAGCCCCCCCACAACGACCTGTCAATCTTCATTATCAATTACTTAGAGACGACAGCCATATAATAAAGTAATTCTCCGTTAATGGAGATTTCAAAAACTACGTGACTATAAGAATTCTGCGTTTCACGCTACATTTGTTTTGCAAATGCCTACTAATTACCTCATTTTTAAAATAAAATAACAAAGAATAACGCGAGGTTTATTAACCATTGTCAACGCAAAATTTTTACTAGTCTCATAGTAGCTTCCATCTTGTTTACTGAAGTGTGGAACAGTTTGCTGTCAAATATTAAAAATTGCCTACGGACATGGTGATAAGTGTTGGTAGCATGCTGAGATTTAGAATACGTTTAATGGTTTTCAGATAAGGATAAAAATGCTTGGTGAGGGCCCAAAGTGTGACGTTATAGAAAAGCTTACATATAAAGATTAACAAGCAATCTCTCACAGAAGTGAAAATTGGGTACAAGTATATGGAACATAAGACACCGTGGTTGGAAAACGTTTGGGTCTAACACGTGAGTAATGAAATTCATCTTGATTTTAGAAAAATTATTTGTTTGCTTTTATAGGTTAAAATCAATGATAATTATTTTTAGGTAATGCACCATTCTGTCTCTTAATTTTATTTAAAATCGAGACATAAATGATAGAAATTTCCTAAACAGAATTTTCGGCACTTGTGTAGCTTAAGAGGTACAGCAGTTTGAAAGGTTTTCTTCCATAATATTAATCGATTCTAGATTAATTTGACTCGAATATTTCCAAAACACGTATAATTTTTGGGGAACGATTTATATAAAATATTTTATAAAGAAAAAATTGTAGGAAGGTAATTATGCAGTTTAAGGGAATATGAGTTTTCCGGCACCGAGCGGATCGTTAAAATTTCGTTGGTGGATCTGTTGTTTAGTTGGATGTAGCTACCCGGGCCTTAATCTATGCGCCTGAGAGGGATTGGCCAGAATGGCAGTAATGCCTGTGGTGCCATACGTGAAGAGCACATCGAATGCATTTAAGGTCAGTAAGACCTGCAAATCTTCCTCTTTCATTTGTCACAACCTGTATAAAAAATATTTTATAAATTGAAAATCATTAAAAATATTATTTGTGAAATTTGTATAAATTTACATAAATTCGGCTTTTTTTGGGGTAATTACGAAAAAAAATAGTTGATTTATATTTTTAAAATTTTGTTTAAGTTTATGAATTAATAAGAAACATTCACAAAGCATTTATTTTTAATCTGTAGGTATATGCTTATTTATTTTTAGTGATTTTTACATTGTAATGGTTGACCTTTCGAACGTAAAGAATTGTCTTTTCGTGCTTATGTGGTGTTTATAACAATGTAACGTACTAAACGAGTCTTTCTGGGACACTTTCTGGGACACTTTCGGACACTGTTTTTGGTATAAACTGTTAAATACGACTTAGTAAAATGGCTAAATAATACGTAATAAATATAATTTGGCATAAGTTACACCATACTAAAAATTCGATTACATTCATTCGGACTACACTTGTAAACAGTCGACAGTGGAGACTATTAAAGCAATTTGCGTGTAAAATTAATTTAATTTTTTTCCCCTGCTGATTTTAACTATCTTAATGACGTTGTACAAACACACCAGTTCACTTATTTTGCATAAATTTGTGCTTAAAAGTCAATTAGTGTACGGTTCTTAACGTCTTCAAAAATTCGGTTAGGATAGGTTAAGCCCTGGTCACGCTACGCGATTTCCAGTCGCGCGGGCAACTGCAATTTCGACGGCTGTTCCCGTTAACTAGTAATTCCACCTCGAAATCCGGCGCGACTGCAACCACAACTAGAAACAAAAAGTTTGTTCTACTGGCAACGGTTGCAAACGCGCATCCAATTAGAAAACGTTTTTGTGCCACGTCATACTTTGTGTTGTACTGCACATTTGTCAACATATCTTGATTATAACATTTGTATTAATTCAGTTTCAGTACATTTAAATGATATATTTGATATAAATCAAATTTGAATTTATAAAAGTTATTGTTAGATTTATTTTAAAGTTCGATTACTTTTCATAATATACAATTGAGTAAAATAAATGCTGATATAAAGGAAAAAGTATATCGATTATAAATGAACTAAATCATTCAAGCTTTCCTCTAAACAACAATTACCCTCAAATATTCACTTTTATAAGATTGATAAATAGCATCCAAAACTTCTGAGATAATGACTGATAACGAATTATGGGCCACTCTAAATTGATATGTCAAACTACGAAACGTTTCGCCTAAATTATATATAAGTACTAGCTGACCCGGCCACGCGTTGTTGTGGCTCAAAATGTATCTATTATAAATGTATAACACTTCCCCCGTGGGGGAATTTCAAAAAATCCCTTCTTAGTGTACATTCTCTTGACATACCTATTAAAACGCAATCAAAATTGCATGAAAAATAGTATAAATAGAAGCCGAGTTCTTAACAGTAAGCCTTAATCCTGTCCCTCTCCCCCGCAATGAAATATCGAAAAATCCCTTTTTAGTGTATATTCTGTTGACGTAACCTATTAAAACGCAATTAAATACGAAAAAACCGGCATGTAAAATAGTATAATAGAAGCAGAGTTCTTCACGGTAAGCCTTAATCCTGTCCATCTCCCCCCAGTGGGGGGAATTTCGACATGTATATTATATAAAAACACGTGCATATTCGAATGCAACGTGGTGTCAAAATTTCAAAGGAATCGGTAGGAACAAACGAACGTTATATTTTATTTATATAGATAGATAGAAAATGATCTGCTTTACTCCATTCTCACAGAAAAGCAGAATGCCTCACAGAAAAGCAAACTTAGGTCGTCAGCGTTAGCGTTATTTGTTGGACATAAAAGCCTTAATCCATATATAAAGATATTTTTGGAAGGGGAGGGGGAAATGGTGGTCTTCACATATGCCACAAACTTTTGCGGGAGTGTATTAAACAACTTCCCAAAGTTTCATGGCAATCGGATAAATGGTATAGTAATGCATGAAGGACAAACAGACAGCCATACATTCGTTTTTATATATATAGATTGGTATTCATACGGATATATCCCCTATAACTTTGGCATCCAAAAAACTTATTTATTCTTCAGCTGGTGAAAGCACGATTGTTTAGCCCGTTGATTTTCATTTCGCCAAGTTTTTAACTCAGCATGAACGTTTTTTCTTATTTTTCTCTTCGTATATTCTTGCCAGCTCTAACAAAATTATCGCGTTTTTTCTTTTATTCATTCCAGCAAAGAAACTGCTTGCTATTTTAATAAGAAAAGTAACTAAAATTGCGTAAATACTCTGAAATAGAACGTAATATGTCGGTAAACTCACGAAAGTAAACAAATACAAGCTACTGCAATTTTATTGGTTTATTATAGGTTCACGTGTTTCCGAGTTGCAACGTCAACGAACAATGTGTGACCACGAGAAGACGCGCGCGACTCGCTCTTGTTGCAGTTGCAGTTGCAGTTGCAGTTGCAGTTGCTCGCGCGGCTGGAAATCGCATAGTGTGACCAGAACTTTAGAACGTGCGTCCCACTGTTTTCTTGCTGGAATCAGAGACGAGCCGCCATCTTGGCACGAAGAGTTACATTAACCAAAAATTCTTAAATATTATATCATTTTTGTTCAACAGATAAGAAACATAGTTAACTGACTTACGAACCATTTTGTCTTTTATACTAATACGTATATATATTGTATGAGTCGTTAAAAAGATCGAATTTGAAGCATCTCATACTCCGAACTTCTCTCTTGTCAGGTAAATTAGACTAATGCTGAAATGAGGGCCGAATTCCATAAATTTTCAAATCTACAAGACTTTTAATAATTGCAGCATGTTACTGATTACAAGTAACTTTATCGAATCATATCTGCTTGTAGCTATTATATATTGTTATAATTTGTAATTTGAAAAGTTTGCAACAGCGGCAAGCAACAGGGCATAGGTCTGTTACTAATTATAATGAAATAAGAATGATTTCTAAATTAGGAAAGATACTCCAATGGTAAAATATTAATAGTTTCATTATTTAATTTACTAAAATCTGGTGTTTGAACTCTGGATTTTAATCTATACCTTGTACAATACTATCATCTTTCTGTACAGTCATGCAAAATGTATGATTTACTACGTTATTTTTATTGAAAACTTTCACTTCTATTGATTCACGAAGATATATTGTTAATTACAGAATAAATATTGTAGAAAATAGACGTTTTGATAATGGATGAACCAGAAAGCAAGTGTGAATTAGTGTGTAAACGCCGTTCGAAGCAAAATTTGAATATTGCCTTCGTATACGATATAATGATTCGTATATTGAAAACTCTCGATAATTACGAAGTAGAGAATTGCATGCAAGTTTGCTCATTCTGGAAGGAAATAGGAGAATCCATACTGAGACGAAGGATAACGCTTGCAGTTGAGGTAAATTATACTTTAAGATAAGAATGAACAGCAAAACCTGCCTAAAACGTACGATTCCGGTTTACACAGGTTTTGCTGTATTTTTCGATATTGTAATATTGGAATTATCAAACCACCAGGTATGCCTTCATCCTTTTATTTACTATTCAGTTGATACGCGTTGGTTTACACGTTTCGGGCTCAATATTAACAACTTAAAGTGAAATATTTGTTTCTTTCTCATATGTAGATCTTACCAAGTGAGGTAACTGCAATCACAAACCTTTATCCAGAATATGTTGTTCGCTACTTCAAGACACGAAATGGCAACACTAACTTCTTGACAGGATATAATGGAGAATGGGAACAAAACAGAGAAAGAAGCGATAAAAATAAAACAAGACGACTTTTATTGCGGTTGGACGCTCAATATCGTAAGTATCTTATTAAAACATTAGCAAAATGCCCACCAGTGATCAATGATAAGCATATTATTGATGTTTAATATAAAAACGTAACGTTTTACAGGTAAAAATAATCATATAAACGACCGGCGATATTCTCAAAGGCCCATTAAACTTCATTCACATTCTCCACGAAATCTGTCACCAATGTGGATCGGTGTTTTTCCTCAACTTCCCGGACTGAAAATAAGTCGTTTCGTGTTTTCAAAAGATGAAATCAATGAGAAGCTGAAACCGGGTCCCACGTGGTTTACAGAATTGACACATATTTCTAAAAAAGCAACGAAATGCGTTCTATGGATCGTAAATGGAACACTGGACGACACCTTCAAGAATGTTATACCAAAATGCGCAGTAAGCGGTATATCAGATGAGAGTTTACCTCGAACATACAGATGTATTGTGTTTTCGGGAAAGATGGTACACGCATTATCATTTAAGGTGCCAAGAGATCATACATTACAACAAATGAAAGTTACAGAATTGAAGCAATACAACATTGCATGGAACAATTGTATTATGTTATATTTCAACCAATGCTACATGAATTGGTGCTACGATCGATACAAATTTTTCAATCTTGAGTTTTTTAGTAAAGAATTTTCCAACATTCCAATTTTGTTTTATAGTAGCTGCATCTCTTTTGGCGTGGAACACATCCCGAATATTTGTGAAAACACAAGTACTATAAAAGAGTGTATAAAAGATACATCGGATATTGCAACAATTGTTTTATTGTGGATTGCATAAATTATAATTAAGTAATTAAATGCAATTGTAAGGTACTTTGTTTTAAAAAAAATGTATGTCTCATATATTACATTTAACTTTTATTCAAATCATTCTGTGTATTTATTAAAGATCAATTGACATTAAAACTGTATAAAATATATGTGTAATTAAAATTATTTAAATATGATTTAATAAACTAATTTTTATTCAATTTTACTAATATTTTTTCTCTCTTCGCCCAAGTGCCTACCAGTGGCAGAGTGGCTAAAACAACTGAACATTACTTCTCGTTGGTTTGCATCTCAACAACTGGGTATTCTTCATGTGTGTAACATCCAAATAGGAACCAGGTTCCTGTTGAATATCTTTTCAGGAGACTCCCATGTGTCGCGATGTCATATTCCACAGAACCAAATATGAGCTCTGTGCAAACACTAAGAGGAATTCTTTTAGTAAGCCCATTATGATTTCAACCAGGCCCACAGTGGAATGGCTGGGTATTGAGGGACAGGGTGTCATATTTGGATCGATCACTCCTGAAAAATTCCTGAATTTTTGACCAATTCGGATCTGATTCCAGGTCCCAGAGCAGCAAACTGCCATCTTATTTCGGCTATCAAACTATGTTTACAAAGAGAGCCTTTTAATGAAGACCCGGCCAGGCCAACAGGTAAGGTAGGTGCCTGACAGATCACAGATGAAAACGTGTTGCTACTACACCTCCACAATATTTTCTTCGCGGGTTGCAAATTTCTCCAATTTTTGTCATGCATAGAAATTTGCAGAAATTCATGTAAATCCTGAAATATGTGGAATTCGTCTTCTCCCGCTTTTTTCAACAGTCGTGTGGCTTTTCTCGTAACGTTTCCCCCCCGATTTTGTAACGGTCATCGCATCGGATAGATGCACCTGTTGGTGTTCCGCTCTCCACCAGCAGATGGCACCTGTGGTGTTCCGCTCTCCACAAATATGTAAATTATTCCATTACGTACAATACCTAAGAAAATGACGTCTTTTTAAAAACGATTTTACAGTGTTTTCTTTATTTTTATTTTTAAAAATAAGTTTTTCCCTTTATTTCATAAAATATCTGCAAATACACACCAATTTCTCAGTACCGGCAAAGGAACCGAATTTTTCGCAATATGGGAAATTTCCTGCAGATAATAGCTCTGGTTTAAACGCGTATAATTTAAAGATCAATAAAAGCCTTAAAGGAATAATTTCATTGAATTATGATAAAAATTTCTAAGAAAAATACATTATATTTAAAACACTAAGACTCATTACCTAAGAATTAAATTTGTGGTTAGCGACATCTGTTATGGGATTTTATTTAAAATATTTTTTTATTATTAATTAATTATATAAAGTCAAAAGAATTAACTTTTAAGCTAGACATAAGTTTTGTTTTAAAAAAAAAGTGTAAATGCCAATAACGAGTAAAATGGTCATGTCCATTAAGTCGTATACAACTCTAGATACAATACAAGATCCCCCTCTCTCTCCGCCTCCTTAACCCTTAACCACCAAAATTTGTGCCTTGTGTATAGAACCTGTCAAATTTCATAATTTTTGGTTCATCTAGCTCCTCAATAAATCTGAACACTAGTCCCTCGTTAGTAAAATCTGGTAATTACTACTACAGTTTAGGAAAGTGTATTTAAGCTACCCCCCTCTTCAATTTGTAAAGAAATGTTTGATGTTTCGAATTCGAACACAATTTACCTGACAAGAGCTTATAAATAGAGCCGAAAAACGTTTAGTAAAGAAATTTAAATACCCCTGTGGTAAAGTGTGTGATTTATCAGTAATATTTAGTTATAACTAGGCATTTGACAGATAAGCTGGATTGAGAGTCAGAGTCGAATTTTTTTTATGGGAGTCTGGAGTCTATTTATTGTTTCCGCCGATTGTTTTCCCCATCCCTGTAGAAAAATATGGTTTTTCCAAAATGCCGAACCATAGTTTGGTTAAAAAATGTACACAACAAAGTCAATGTAGGGGCCAAATTTAATAAGTTTCTCGCTGAAGCAGCACAAGTACTAAGTTGTACAGAAATAGATACACAAAATAAGGAAAGCGATTCGTACTTGTGCCTAATGCACTCATAGTATTCACTGGTTTTCATTGTAGTTTTACCATAAGCAAGCGCTTCAAAATCGATGGGTATTAAGCTGTTTCAAGAAATTTTTAGGGTAGTAATATACAGTAGAGCGTCGATAAGTGGAACCAATTGGGGACTGGGGTCCTTCCAGTTAGTGATTTGTTCCAATTTCCGACTTTGTACGAAAAAATACATTAACCTGTCCGATGTTCAAATTTTTCTCAGTTGCGTATCGCTTCCTGTTGAATTTTTCTCCGTTGCGTGTCGCTTCGTGTTGAATTTTTCGTCGATTTTAAGCCTAACGAAAATTTTTATAATAATTATCGAGGCTATCGTATCGTTAAAAATTATTTCTGCATTTTGTACAAACAAAATAAATATATTAAAGAATATAAAAAACATGAAAATTATACTTTAGAAGTAAATTTAGTATCAAAAACATTCGATTCAGCACGACACAGTCCGACTGAAAATCGTTCCACTTTCCGGCCATTCCACTTACCGACGTTCCAGTTAACGACGCTCTACTGTAATTATAGCAGGTATTTATGTGCCGGACTAGGTTTAGGAGATATTAATCTCTAGTAATTTTATCTCGCGATCGAGCAACGTACGGTGTTCGGCGTTGAAGCGAACTTTGTGATCGCGACTCTTCAGAGTGGCTGAGTATTTTAAATCGAGATCTATTGATGTCTGCCTGTAGACACCTCTCTCTTCTTTTTAACTGTTTCCTGTACGACCAAGCAAGGAAACCTCTTATCACCGCTGCTTTAGCCACGGCCATAGCATGGCCATGCACTCCGGACACTCTGCTAAAGCACAAGGACATCTATCTTGAACTAATAAAGTATCTAAACGCCATCAAAATTCTCAGCTAAACTATCAGCTGTTGTGTACGTTATGTCCATCTTTTACTGACCCATCTACAAACTGTTTCTCCATGGGTCCCATCTGTTCAAATCATTTCATTATCGCCATGTTTAATTCGGACTTATCGGGATAATCCTGTATACCTGTATCTATTTGTTTATATTGTTATTTACTGTATGAATCCTTTAGCTACTCAATAAACGGTCCCCGTTCCGGCATTCATGACATCCTTCTCCCTTTTCTCGCTCTTAGCCCCACCCCGTTCCTGTCTCTATCTCCTCCACTCTTCTCCACAGGCTATGTTTCAGCTCGGCCGTTTTCTCTCTCATAAATGCCTATAGACACCATGGAAAGGTTAGGTGAGAAACCGTATGAAGTAAGGGTAAATGAGACTAATAAAAGAAACTGGCAAAGATGATCAAATAGGATCACTTTTGGCCGGATGGCCAAGCGGTCAAGGTTAGCAGCCTGCTGCCCTGCCGGACGGGTTTTTCGACCCGTCCAGCAGGGCAGCAGGCTGCTAACCTTGCGAAAAATCCCCACAAATTGTTCTGGGGGTGGTCCGGCCAGATATGTCGGTCCCTGTCCCTCACCACCCGGCCGAACCCATAATGGGCTTGCTATAAGAGGCCCTCTTGGTGCCCACAGGACGGAAAGAGTTACAAAAAAAAAAAAAAAAAAAAAAAAAAAAAAAAAATAGGAGCACTTTTCAGAATTAAGAAAGGGTTTATTTTTCAAAATTACGGTGAAAATTTACACAGTTTGGCTTACATAATACGCATTGTGAGAGAGAATTTACATTGTGAAAAGAAGTTTGGTAGATATGATCTTGCAGGAGTCCACTGGAGGCTCGCTTGTGATGTTTTCGAGACTCTTCTTTTTGATGTTGGACTAACTTTTAACAATATTCTAACAAACAAAATGCCAGAAAAATAAGACAGGCGACAGATCCGAAGGCTAGAAATAAATAGAATGAAATGGGACGAGCGTCAAAGATGACTAAGATGGATCTCATCAAAAGATAACTACGATAGAATCTGCACGATGACTGACTCGAGAAATATCAGAAAATCCAACTATCCCCTAATTGAGCCTCCTTGGTGGGGGAAATGTGAAGAATTTTACGCCAGCTTTTCTTCGGAGCATCCTGGTTCTCCATTCTACGTGTAAACTTCACTCCTTACTTATCGGAAATAATCTAAGTTTGCTGTCAATGCTTTTGCAGATGCAAATGTCCTGATTTCTTCTTATATCGCCGAATCGAAATGAACAGACGATGCAGATATGACAATTGTGTCGTGGCTATAATTTAGGTATGGGAGAGCGGCGGATACATTTCTGGTGAGAGGGCGTTTTTGTAGCATTGGAGCACAGGTGTGCTTGTAATCCATGTAGAGCTTGTGAGATCTTTGTAGTTAACAATAAAGTTGTTATGTTGTTAAAGAATTAGATTAATTGTGAATACAGATATCCTAGCATGCGAGAATAACGCAACAAATTGACTCTAATGTTTCTCGAATTTTTCTGTTATTTGAAATTAATTTTGGCCAAGCTATTTGCTTGTCTGTCTTTCCTTAATCTTGAAAACGGAGTTAGGTAGATAAAAGTCAGGTCCCCTACAAGTTCTACGACGTATGTAGTTGATTTTAATTCAAATAATTCATTGCATTTCAATGACAGCTTTAATCGTCTTCAATGCATTTAATGAGGTTTGGGCTCTAATCCTCCGTGTTGATGAGGTCTTCACAAGCCTCCATCTGTATCTGATTTTCTTGCGATGTCAAGTGGTGGAACACACGAATAGAACACACCTCACACCTTCCAAAACCCTTAGTCATAATGAAGCAGACAGTTTCACGATTGATATTGACTTCCGCCATAATTCGTACTGTGAAATTATGATTCTTGGCGCAGTGCGCCGTTCACGCAGAGTTGCCACAGCAGCATGCCAACATCTTTCAGAGAACTTTATTGTCAAAGGATACGCTTGTATTTAAATATATGGAACCAACTTATTTTGACATTTTAATTTTGTCTAGAAATGACTGGAAAAATGCAAATTACTGAAATGGAAAAAATGTTCTATTCCACAATGTTCGATGCAGAATAACGAGGGGGAATTTTATTACACATTTTAGTGGAAATAGATCCATCAGCAACATGTGAGAATACGGAACTTTCGAAAAAATCCATTCGCAGACTATTTCTCTAACAAAAAAGCCACAATGCAGCGAACCTGACGATCTCATCTGAAAAGCATTTGGAGAGGACACAGTCAGCAAGATGACCTTCAATTGATTTAAAAAGTTCAAGGATGGAGCTTTCTCGCTTTAAGATGAACTCCATCCAGTAGCGATTCCACGATTAATAAAGACGTTCTCCTGCAACTGAGACGATAACCCATGGTTGACCATCAAAGAATTAGCATACTCGAGTGTTCTAATACATTTCAAAAACTGAATGTGTCCAATACCACCACGCAATGCGCAAACATATAGAGCAACGGTGATCTTAGAGAAGCTTGCTAGTCTGGCCAGGAGGTTTAGCGTTATTCACTTACAGCCAAGACCTGGTTCCAGCTAACTGCCGTCTACTTCGCGCACTGTAGAATCATATTGTCAATTTCAATGACAACACCTAAAGCTTATAACTTTCTTCAAAGAAAACCGTAAGTCATTCTATGCTGACAGGATTGAAAGTTTGCAGCAGAGGTGGCAAGATGTGATTGATATTATTAGTGATTACCTGCCAGACTGAACTGTAATCTTTTGTCACTTAATTATCAATAATTTTCATTCAAAATGTCTAAATTTTATCTTTACAACCTGATGAATGCTAAGCAGCTGAAAACTTAAAGGAAATATCCTAATCAAAGGCTTTTGTAATAAAGAATTTATTTATATTTTATAAAAAATTATTAATTTTACTAAAGCTGAATAACACAAAATTTACTGTGTATAATTTAGATTGGAATGATGGTATTAGACAATCTGCAAAATGGAAAATGTCTTCCGAGAGCTTTTTATGGGAAATTAGACCCGATTAAGGTATTTAATATTAAGTATGAAGAATTGCTATATAATTTAGCAGGCTGTGAGACCGCACCTCCTACCAAATTATCCGAAACGCACAGTCATTAGTAGATGCCAATATACAGCACGTGTGTGTTCAATGCAATGAAAGGTGGGATTCACCTGTCCAAAACACTGGTTCCTGTGCAGTTTTTGATAAAGCTCACGTAGCTAATATTAATCTCTGTGCAGTATCTGCACAGAGATTAACCGGTAAAACCTGATGTGGTGATTGCAATTTGTATGGATACAGATTCACGACACCACGAAAGTTATACCGTTTGTAAGATGAAGGAATAGACAACCATCTTGCAACTTTAATGATTAGTGCTAGGGCCCAATAGCTATTTATAATGCCAGATCGCCAATTTCGGATGTCAAAGCACTTGTACAGGAATCTATTAACGATAGCATTCACTTCGTGCAAACTACCAATTTTTTCAAATCATTTGACATGGTTTAGTAATCTAGCAAGTATGATGAGATCTTTTCTTTTAACTTTTCTTTTTGCTTTTTATGGAATTTTTGCAACGCTTTTGATGTTGTTTCTCTACTCACGTAGAAGAGGCCGTAACAACTAAGAAAACTTCCAAAATAAAACAGTATGAGCATGCATAATTTGAGTACCATACAATGATATCAGTGGAATATATGCAATTAAAAAACATACTTAATGTATTACTCTTAACGCTTTCTTATGAAAGTGTGCTATTTTCTTTCAACATTTTATTACATATTTTGCCTTCGTAGGTTACACTTCTTAATTTCAGGAGCCCTGAGAATACGGTGTGAAGGGTACTTGCCATCTGAAAGTAGATCTAGTTACTTTTCACTTTAAGAAACTATCAATAAAAATTAGTTATGTAAAGTTACCCTAAGAGGAAATCTTTTTGTTACAAAGAAGAATCCTCCGACTGAAATTCTTATTGAAACTTTACCAAATCGTTTCATGAAATCCAGTATCTTGACAAAAGAAAAATCATTATTCATGTTTTATCTTAATGAAATCTAGCAAAGATTTACTTACGTTCAACTTAAGTTCGAGCTGTAGATTTGAAGTGGCAAATCTTCGAATGTCTTGAAAGGAGTTTTGCATCTATTGAGTGAAAAATACGTTAAAGTTCGACAAATTATTTACACCAGGAAATTTATTGCTTAATTTAAAAAGATAGATAAAGTTTTTCAGTTTTTACGTTTGTCTATTAATTGCTCCTACTTTTTCAATTTTTAACTATTTTGGCGTTGTAGACATTAAGTTGATTTGGTTTGGTTTGATTGGATAGGACAACAACACATGAATAATGATCTACTGATAGGATGTTACCCGGGCTCTAATTAGGCTGGCCACGTGTACTGCACACGTGGCCAGCCTTTGGTATGATGCGAACATGGAATAATCATCAGGTATTAGTAGTTATGTCCACTCGGTCAAGGACTAGGAGGGGCTTTTAAATCATACTCTTCTGGGTTTGGTGAGGCTCCAAATGAAGTAGCACGATAAAATGAGACAGGGTTTGATATATTCGAGGCAGACTGCCCATGAAGAATTGCTGGAGAGTTGCTAGCTCCGGATTCGGGTCCTTGCTCCTGGATGGATTAACTCCACTACTTGCATTTAAATGATTATTTTTACTTTTCCCTTTTCTGGCTGTTATATATAACAGAGTGAAGGTATAGCGATTGGTCAAAAAATGACAACCTCAAGATTTTTACATTTTTGGACTTAGCACGCCTTCAAACATCGAGAAATAAATAAATTGGGGGGTAATTTCTGTGTGGGGATAAGGATTTTGTACATCCTATGCTTTTTGTCAAAAATTTCAGAAACTTTGTAGTGAAGTTTACTTATTAGGGGAATTGATGCTGTTAAGTTTGTGAAAGGTCGAGGGAGTGGGGAGATAATGGGGGTCGTGATTATTTCCAGTAGGGTCAGATTTGATAAAGATTTTACCTGTTATTAGCATTTACAGCTTTTTTTTTTTTGTTGTTTTTATAAAACTCATCCATACTCTAAAATTAAGCTTTTTCTCGTTTTATAACAGTTAAAAATATAAAATGTTTTTAAATAAAATACATGACAGATGGCACCACCAGAATTATACATGTTGCCAGAAAAGTTGAGAAACTCGTTACTTGTTTATCTTAATTAGGGATGATATGCACGCGTGCTCGACATGCAAACACAAACATAAAAATGTGTGCCATAAAAATTAATCTTGTGTAAAACTTTATCTAACTTTATTAAATTAAGGGTTTAAATTCAGATTGAGAATCTTACGGCAAAGGTAAATGAGCACAGCAGAAAACCATACAATATACATGCAACCGTAGCCATAACGACCAATTTTAGCATCATATATCGAAATTCGTCATTCATATGCAAGAATAGAAACATGTAATAACAAAAACTTGTTCCTGATGTAAGAGTAAAGTAGAATGCTACAAATGGGTAATTCATTTTACTGTTTAGCTGTTCAACAACTTCCCACAGGGCGGCATGTTTACTAATCAGGCCTTTCAGTTTATATTTTAAGTTATAATCACTCCTCTTTATCAAATGCAATTCTTCTGATATATTCAAAAAACCTCTCTTTGTAATCCACAGGAATATTCCTCCTAAACAAATTACAGACACAATAATTCCAGCACAAATGATTATCAACAATCCAACTTCTATACTGCAAAACAGAGCTTCACCATAAAACAATTCTTTTGATCTCAAATTAGGAAATATGTAGAAGACGTTTAGTAACTGAGCGCTAACGATAAACAATGAAAAAGCACAGATTAATTTCGTTTGAAAGCTATGAATGAATGAGTGAATTTCTTCAATTTCACTTTTCTGAAAACACAGAACTTGTTCTGAGTGTATTACTGGGTCCAGTTTCCTACCTCTAAAATACCTAATAAGAAAATTGCAAGAAATCGCAAGAAGTGCAACTGCAAATTTAAACAGTGTGACACCAGTCTTGAGAAATTTAAACCATCCTGTGCATATTGCGAAATCTTTTACGTATGGAATCAGCTGCATCCACAAAATTATAAAATGCTCCCATAATAGTATTTCAATTAACCATAGATAAGCAATTTTCATAAAATTACGCCAAGAGTTTCTATTTTTGTGACTTTCGCATTGACAAGTAGAAAATGGGTCTACTCCAAAAATGAATGCTGTATCCAAGCTGGGCTTCAAGAAGAATTTTAAGCAGTAAATTGGAACCGGTTTGTTATTCATAATTATTTACTAATAATTGTATAATTTTTTTATTAAACCGACGTTTACTGTAAGATCAAAGTAGACGATGCTATACGTCTATGAATGCTGATGTAACAATGCTATTATACATGATACGCAGTACCTTATATAACAACATTAATCAATACGGATCGAATTGCACGATGAACACAATACTCCTCATTCTTTAATTCTAAATTTAGAATATCCTTGCAGGTGCATTTAAATATTCATCATTCATTCTACTCTGGTTTTGTTTGCAGAAATAGAAGTTTATCGATTATCCATTTTGTATTTGGTAATTTACAACCATAAGCAAGACCAATTAGATAACGTTTTGTTCCATAAGCTGCATACGTGCAACGTGACTTGAAATTCAAAATATTATTTCGTAAAATTTCTTATAGAATTTTATTGAACATATGTTACCGAATGGAATTTTGTAGGTGTTTTCAAAAAATTCCCAGTAAATTGTTTCTAGATTCAAAGTTTGACAGAAGTCATTTTTAATGATTTGGTTCGGTCTGATTGAATACATCCATGAAACTGTTGGAAGATGTGCCAAGGAGCATTCTTCACTGGAAGATTTTCTATCAGATAATGGCCGCTATTTAGGTGTTAGACCAGTACAGAAACCTATGGGTAAGCCAGTTGGTGAGGGGAGGGGACTTTAGAAATTATTTTATCCATTCGGTCACTAGAGGGAAATTTTAATGAAAATGCGTATTGATATATCATATTGTGGTTGTCCTAAGGTAACAAATTTCGTGTTGCACAACATACTAGGCTGACCTACAAGATGTTTTCATGTTTTAATTCTGTGGACCTTAAAACATTTAGAAATGCAAAAAAAAACTTGTTTCTTTGTATTCGTAGGTTTTAGTGGGTAAGAGCACCATTTTGTTCATTCAATTTCGAGATTAATAACTCCTGTGTTTTTTGTCGAAAATTTCTGAGATTTTGCAGAGAGGTTTGCGTATGAGAGAGAAATGTTTCCAGAATTTTCTTGATAAATTAGACCATTGATTCGAGAGATATGGCTTTCACTACCTTAAAATCTCCAGAACCAATCTGGACACCTAAAGGCAATTTTAGGAATTATTAGAGATGAAAACAAATGAAGAATACCTGAAAAGTCTAGCAGCAATATTGCCAGCTATTATATAATTTATATTACGAAACTATTTCTCTTCGATTTTGTTAAGATCGATGAGTGTTTGCAGAGTAACCGATAATCCATTCGAATATTAATGCTTTGTATTAAGATGGAAATAATATCCATTAAGAGTGTATGTTATAACACGATAAAAAATGCAAAAGTTGCATGTTATCGTGTATGCAATAGTTTATATCATGTAAATTTTTGTTAATGATATTAATAAGCGATAACTAATTAATAGTTCCATGAAATTCATTAATAATTTAAGGGTTTAGGCAAAAATAAACAAGCAATTATTTATTTTCAATGTTGACTCAGAATATTATTTCTTCATATTATTTCTTCATATCACAACGTCATGTTTCAATTTTTAATCATATTTTAATTTAAAAAAGAAAATCTGTATGTGGTCCGAATCTTCAATTATCCAACTCCATTCTCGAGAAAATTTTGAATCGATACCAGATGACTTTCAGTCCAAACTGTGATGTCTTATATAATTAATCGTGTCTTCTGACCTCTAAGCTTTCTATATCTGGTCTCGATTGTCATCGATATAACTCTTATTCTCGGGATTAACGAACGACGGATGGACGGGACAACAGTGGCAATGTGTAAATTTGCAATTTGAAAATTGTATCTTAGACAATGTTTCTCTTAGTGATCCTTATGAAACCTTTACAACAATAATAAAGGCAATTTGTTGTAATCGGTTGGGGCTGTTCAAGTTTCATAACATTCAAGAGCCAACTTGTAGTAACTGACAAGTGATGGTCTTTCATATGTTCGAGAAACAATTTGTTTCCTTTACTAAATATATTAATTAGTTCGTACTACTGCGTGTTTTCTTGCACAGATAAGACTCGTGAAACGAGGTGTATCTAGGCATTATGATGCAGTGTAATTATAGAACTATTGTGATTAAATATGAAAGGATATAAGCCGGAACTACGAATTTAAATATAGAAGAATACAGTTTGAAACTATAAATTTACATGTAGAAAAATATATGTGGGTGCTAGATAAAGATTCAGATGGAAAGTTTAACTGTACCTATGTGGGAGTTATGATTTATCTATGAAAGATCTCATGTGGGAAGTATAAAAACGTAGTTGGAAATTATACAAGAATGTAAGTCGGCAGTATACAAACTATGAAAGAATATACAAGGAGAACTGCAAGTATAATTAATTGAGGTAAAAAATATAAATGGTAACTTTTTCGTTTTAAAGATATATGTAGACGAGAATTTTATTTGGTATTTGAACGTTTATATTGAAATGACGGAAACCATCTCGACATTTTTAGTATATTACATTCCTGGTTATACGTAACAGAGGGAAAGTATGGCGATCGGTCAAGAAATGACTGCGCTTAAAGATTTTACTTTCTTAGACTCAGAGGTCTTCGAAATGTCTAAAAATGAAAAAAAAATCGAGTTTTTTGTATGTGTGGAGGTTCTTATTTGAGGGGACACAATTTTGTTCACCTCTTTAAAGCAATTTCGACAGGAAGCATAGGAGTTATTAAACTCCTATGCTTCCTGTCGAAAATTTCTGAAATTTTGCAGGAAGATTTGCTTATTAGAAGAATTGATGCGATTAAATTTTGGTGATTAAAGGTCGAGGGGTTCGTGTGTATCTCTAGTAGGGTCAGACTTAATGAATATTTTACTCCTAATATATGTTACTGGCAAAACCCGATTTTACGCCAAACTAGTTTTGCCTAGGGCCTAGGCCTAGCGTGACAGGCCAAACTAGTTTAAAATTATTATTCAAGTATATTAATGGTTAAATATATTAATGGCTAAAATAAAATTAAAAGGCAATCAATTAGATGAACAATATCTATTCAAACATAGTCTACTTAATTATAAAAAACGGGGTTAATGTTACCCTAGATATCGAAGGTGGCTGCTCGTCTTCGATTCCAGCAATCAAAAGACAGGGAACAGTGGGGACGCACGTTCTAACCTAACCTAACCTAGTCTAATAAATTACCATAATTATCAGAAACCAAATTATTAGAATAGGTTAGTTTAGGTTAGAACGTGAGTCCCCATTGTTCCCTGTCTTCTGATCGCTGGAATCGGAGACGAGCCGCCATCTTCGATACCTAGGGTCACATTAACCAAAAACGGTATTGATTAGAAGTGACACAACACTTGTACAAAACTATAAAATAAAAATAAGCTAATCAGTACTTATCAGTTTGTAGTTTTTTTTTTCTTTTTTGTTAAGCCATGCACTTTTAGAGGTAATTACCTTTCGAAAATATTTTCAAAAATTCAAACAAAATAATAAAAATAACTTTTTAAAATCAAACTAAAATTAAAAATAAACTTATTTGTGTTTTATGATGAACTTAAATTAACCATTAATATATTTAACCATTCATATACTTGAATAATAATTCTAAACTAGTTTGGCCTGACACGCTTATGCCAAACTAGTTTGGCGTAAAATCGGGTTTTGCCGGTAACATATACAATTTTTTTTTTAATAAAACCAATTCCTATCTTCAGGATTAAGCATTTTGTCGTTTTATAATAGTTAAAAATATAAATAATTTTTAAAATAAAATATGATAAGAGATGGAGCCACCAAATGTTGCCGGGAAAGTTAAGCGACTCTTTGCTGTATTGTTTTTTATATATGCTATTGTAAATACATGAAACTGCAGAAAGTATAATTGTAAGTTGTATTGCTTTTTAATATATATATAAAACAAGTGGCAGTTAAATAATTTTTTGACATCTAATACTAATCACGATGTCACAGAATTATTTCATTTTTTACTATTTGTATTTTTCGTAAGTTAAAAAACTTGAAATAATTGCAAATATTTCCGTTTGTTTTGAGTATATGTTGATCTATTGGTGATAATAATAAAGATTACAAAAAATTATCTTTTATTGAAAAATAATTTTATAATATAATCAAGATGGATTGATGATAATAATAAGCGCAGAGCCCTAACGGTTAGGAGTTAAAAGTTGAAATTTGGTATGCAGTTAAAATACGCCATTAGAATGTGTACTAAGAAGAAATTTTTGGAAATTCCGCCTGCGGGGAAGAGGGAGAGGGTTAAGTATTACCCTGAAGAACTATGCTCCTTCTACTGTACTAGTTTTGATGCGGTGTTTTGCGTTTTTGAGGAATTTAACATATTTTTAGATCATCTAAAAATTTTCTAATCGATCTCGGAAGAGGGTGAACCGAATTCTTGCACCCGGAAAAAACTGATGAGATCGGCTATAATCTAATAAATTTAATCTTTGCTATCGCTACTTTTTGCCCGAGCAACACCGAGCACATCTAGTTTTAAATAATTACAAGATGTTCTAAGTCATTATTTCATTCAAATTTATTAGCCAGAATATTATTACACGATATTAATACACAGTTTACAAGTTCATACACCTTTTCCTCTGTGAATGAAGCCATTCTGTACAAACTGTTATCAAAAGTAAATATTTTGTATGATATAGTTTACAAAATTTAACTTCTGTACACTAGTATAGTAACTTTAAACAGTTGGACTCACTTTACGACTGAATTGATTGTGAATACAGTAATTCTATTTCCCTTATCCTCGGTATTGTTATGAAGATTATGTTTATAAAAGAGATATAATTAATTATATAACATCTAATAGAGACGGCAATACTATATTAATAGCATTTATTATAAGGAAATACTTTTATAATCATACATTTATTGACTTAATTTACCAATTCAACAGTTAATTTCTCAGGTTAATGTAATGTAATTCGATGTAAAAAATAAAATATTACATTAATATCCAAATATAATTTAAGTGTTAACAAGTTTGCTCTAATAAAATACAATACTCTTAGCTATTTTTATAGCTAGTAATTGTAGTATATTATCTTTCGGATGAAACAGATAACGATTGTACCCACGAATGACTTCAATAACATTTATTTGTTTTTTTTTAAATTTGATGAATTATTGAGCAAAATTGGCCCAGTAATTATTCGCAAAAATACAACTTTTAGGAAAACTATTCCACCTGCTGAACAACTAGCACTGACATTAAAATTTGTAACATTAATCATGTTTTGTAGTCGAGTTTAAAAACACTATAATTGCAAATCTTGAAAATTTCACAAAGTTTGAATAGGCAACAGTATATGTAATGTACGTAAATATCTGCAGACATGTGATATAAGATGCCCAACCGAGGAAGGAGCTTATTGTACAGGTAGTTATGTTGATTCTGAAGGATTTGATGGAATAGTAAATCCAAGTCAACGGGACAATAAGATTAAAAAAAGGAATCAATGATAGAAAAAAACTATCGCTAACTTAAAATCAGTAGTAATATTGAAAAGAAAGCTTGTGATCTATAGCAAGACTACTTTATGAGTGAACAAGATCAACTCCCTTGGCAAACTGTAGTTGTGACAAGAGGAGCTACTCCAGAATTACATAAATAAAAAAAATTGATTCAAGTAAAAACTGAAAAATATAAAATTTTATTATTATGTGTCCTCTGCCTCTGTATCTTCTATTTTTACCGTATAATATTTCGCTTTATTTTCACATTTTATATCACGAAAACATTCTAAAAAAATGACATAAAAAAATAGTAATAACTCACACTTTTAACATGTCCTAGGGTTCCTCTTTCCAGTCACATCTTGTTCTCTTTTTTGTATTTCCATCTGAAATTACAAAATTAACTTTTATAGTAAAAAGATAAATTGTAGTGTAAATACGTGATAAATGAATATTTACTTACTTAAGCTTCTTGTACTTGGTTGTAAGCTTGTACTATCATTTTGTACTTCATAAATTTCATCTATTTGAATTGATAGTATAGTGTCTAAATTATTTAACTTGTCTTGACCAGAAAACTGTCTGTTAATGTCTAGAAATTTCGGTTCCTTAATCATGTCTTCTATAAAAATTTAAAAATATATATAAAATATACATTTAAAATGCTTGGTAAGAGTCATATTATATCATCAACGACAACATATCATAACTGAGGCACGGTTGTCTTTTGCGACCTCCAGACCTTCTAAGAAGATTATTTTCTTTATTTCTTCTTCTAAACTTGCCCTTGATGCTTTACTAATGATTCTGAAATATAAAAGTTAAACATGTTGACCAATAAGCCCTTATTAGCAGTAATTGATCAAGTACCATCAACATTCAATTTCTTGCAATTGCCGTCCATAAATTACTTTATTAATGAAATCTTTGTGACCTGCTCGATGTATGTCATGCAACCATGGATATTTTCTTACTTCGGTTATTAATTCTTTCAAAAAATATTTACTTTTTGCCATTTTTTCTGACTATGTAGATGAAACGTGGATTTGATAAGTCTAAACTGATTGGCTGTAGTTCCCACCCGACTACAAATATTTAACTTTTTAGGGGAAATTTCGCGCTGCTGTCTCTTTAATGTGCATATTACAAACCTCTTCTAATAACTTTTGGATTTTAAGAAACAAAGAATAGTAACTTTATGTGAAATTGACGGTTACGTCAAAGATTCATTGTATTGTCCCATGAAAAATTAACATCATGATTGTTCGACTGTCAGAAAATTGTAAAGTAAGTTTTGCTTTGCCCGAAATTCGTTACTTAATATAAGTTTAAGAGGATATCAGCGCCAAATTTCATTCTTGCTACTAAATTCGAAGTTAAATTTTTTGTTGGAAAATTGAAACGGCATACTCAGAACAATCTGTATACCCATTATTGGGTAAACATATTGTCCTAAGTATGCTGTTTGAGTTATGGTTTAAAACATCACAGAAATTTGAATATTTTTCATAGTTTTAATTGAAAATGAGACGTTTATCATAATTATAGTAAAAGATATAAAGATTTAATATTAAGAAACATGCAACATATATAAATTCCACGTATCTAATTTTCTTATCTCTGGCACTTAGTGTAAAATTACAAATGAGAAAATTAATTTATGCTTACAAGAATAAAAAATAATTCAAGTTTACATAAGTGTCATAAATCATATATTCATATACATGTATACTTAAGATGAATATAGTTCTGTATTGTTTAATTAATGAAAATACGGTAAAACAATTTAACACGGCACCAGCCAGAATTTTTGGTTTTGATTGTTTTTGTTTATAAAGGTTATCTTTTAATTGATTAATTCTTCTATAAAGTTTGGGAGGAACGGCGATGTTGTATTTCTACACGTACATTCTAGACAATATATGTGCAATGTTAACAAAGGAAAAATGAATAAGAGTTCAATTCTTTGTCGAAAACCTCCACTTTACTTGGTTTATATAATGCAAAGCATTAGACAAGTTTTCGGCTTTCAATATTATTTTACACAATGAATTGTTCGGTTCCGACATCTACCTTCTGTTTACACAACTTTGTGAGGGTCCGTTTTAGACAGGTTTTTACCGTATTTATTTTTAATAAACTTTAATATATAATAATTAATCTGTTAAACAGTTGAAATTTTCGAATATATTTAACATTATGAGAAGTTTAATTAATTATTTGGTAGCAGTTCCGTATATATGATACTGAAGAACAAATGTAATAGCAGGCAATCTGTAACTGTCTTCTTCAACCTCATGAAAACCAGCATTTTTAATGGAAGTTCCGATATCTCGAGTGATTTGGCATTTATGAAACATAAGACTCCAGATTGGCCTGAGTAATTTTTGATAGAAGTAAATTGATTCATTTGGATCCTTAACGTGTTCTAGAAAATAGTATTTTCCTCCCTACAACAAGAATAAATCCAAATTTTCATTCAAAATCTCATATTAACAGTATTTAAGAATGAATGTACTTACTTTCACTAGGACCCTTTTGATCTCGCTCAACGACTTATCTACGTCTTTCACCCAGCAAAGAACTGACGTTGCCACGACTATGTCAATACTTTCGTCTTTTATTTCGCTCATGTCTTCTACCTGAGTGCAACAAAAATTCTCCAAAAGTAGGCCTATTTCTTCAAATTTATTTTTGTGTCTGTCATAAAATGATCCAAATGAGTCATACGGATCCACACAAGTTAAAGAAACATCTTCGGGATAATATTCGAAGTTACTTCCATTCAATGGTCTTATTTCCAAAATCCTGAGTCTTTCTTTACGCGAACGATTAAAGTAAATGGATTTCTCTAATTTTAATACGCAAAGGGCTTTTCTTCTGACATCATCTAGAAAAAGATCCACTACGAACGTAAACGCACTTCTAAGTATCCATATTTTATTAGAGAGTTCAATTATTATTATAAAACTTACAAATAATGTCAAGCACGCTACACTATATGTCAATAGCATGTTTATCTATTAATAATTGGCGTAAAGTGGAATTTAGAGACGGAAACACAAGACGAGGTCACTTTTAATGTTTAGGTCAGAACGTAGATAATGACGAGTATTTGATTACAAAAAGAATGTAATCAATATATTATTTTTCCTAAATATTAAATATTTCGTTATAGTTATACAGAAAAATTAAAATAATTTATTATAAATTGCAATTTAAAGCACTAATTGCATTAAGCGACTCCTTCTTGAGAAAAACCAAATTTGCCGAGGCGTATCGACTTTCATTTTTCCTGTGATTAGTACTGTTGATTTTGAAAGCATTAGTGCTTCAATTTGATCGCAAATATAAGATTTTGTTAAACACTTTGGCGTTTGGGAATTAGTTATTGTATGTTATTGCCTCATTAATAACTTCAGCCTGCCGCTCTGGAGTACTCGGGTTGGAGTCTGAATTAGGAACTTCAGAAATCTCTCACCTTTTTATGCGCCTATTTGGTATGTTTTCTTTTTCTAATTTTTGCCCGTGTGCTCTAAGAGGGCTTTTTAATTAATCATACCCATTATGGGTTTGGCCAAATGTAGAATGAAGACAGCTGGGTGATGAGGAATTGCCTCATCCTTCATCATTTAGCCACTCCTGTGTGAACTGTGTGGATAATTGTTTATCCCAGTGTGGTAGCCTAATGGCTTAACAGCCTACGCAATCTAGCCATAATACTGACAGTTGTAACAGCTGTAGTATCTTAACTGTCGGTAACATAATACTGAAGTGTTAATTACAGGTTTAGATAGTTTAGCCTAATGTAATATGATGCTAAAAGATTACGAGCAATTATTTATTGTGACATCGTCAGAATGCCGGGATCCAATTTTAATCACATTTTAAATTTAAAAATAACAACAGCAAAAATTAAGATTATTAGATTATTTCGTATTATATTTGAATTATATTTATAAAGGTTATCTTACGTAAGTTTATCACACCGAGCGTCCAATCTAACACATTAGATTGAGCACTGGGTGTAATAATTTTTTACGTAAGATAACCTTTAAAATAAAACCAATACTGTAATATAACAAATATTAAAACGAAAACAACACATAGATTTTGGTTATTTAAGCCAACGATTGTCACGTTTATTGCGATACTCGGATGGTATGAAATGACACAAGTTTAATAGGCAGATAGACAGGAATTGGAAATATATCTTGGATTTTTCAGGCATCAAAACGTTTTCTATTGTTAACTCTAAGAAACTGCACCATTCACAGCCGAATATCAAACGGTAATCTGTCAATCAATCAAATTTTGCGAAAAACGGACCAGAAATTTAAATTCGGCACCCTCGAAAACCGCTTGAAACATATTTTGTGCAGGCCAGTAACCTCTTATTACGTCATTTTCCTATTCGAATGCAACAATACCGCTAGTCCAACAGAAATTTGGGACTGTGCAGAAGGGGGTCGGAGTTAATTCGACCAAAAGTAGTCGCTGACCTCTTCTCGGAGGAAAGGATTGTCAACTAATTAATATTGGTCTACTAATAATATTTGAAAACTGATCCGTGTTAGAGAAGTTGTGATGGGGACCATCACAACCTCTCTAACACGACTCACTTTTCAAATATTATTACAAGTTGCTAACCTTAACGTCCAAAAGACTTCGTATGACTTGTTTAAATAAAAGAAATCTTGTAAAAACGCTAAAAGAATTGTTTTTATACGATAATTAAGTGTTTAAATTTTGTTAACAGATTGTACAAACAGGTAGGAAGTATGTTCTCATAAATATTGCGTTTATATAGAAATTATTGGGCTGCAATTTAAAAAAATTGTAGACCCATGTCCTCCCGTCTGACTGTCTGTCCTTTAATCTCGAGAACGAAGTTAGATAGAGGAAAGTCGAGACCAGATAAAAAAGCTTAGGGAGATACGAAACCCAGATTAACTATATACGAACTTCCGATTTAAAATGAAAGTAACGTTACATCAGTTGAAAATTTTCTCTTTAACAGAGTTAGATATATGTCTGACAAGATTCTATTGTTAACAGGAAAAGTATGATGTACTGTACAGGGGCAAAACACTACTACACTCACGCAGTCAAGTGCTATGTGCTATCTGTCGCAGTAATGGCGTAATGGCGCATATATTTCGCGTTATATCATTGTCGCCGTAATTCGGGAAATATAATATATATATTTTTAAATTATATCCTTTTTTTGTAAGAATTATATTTACTTAATTATTTTAATTTTTCCCAGTAGATGGCGCTACATGTAATGCTACGATTAAACGTACACAGAAATTAATCGATGTATAGAAATCCTTTAACGAGAACAGTACTTATGTGGCGAAAGTTCAAAGGTCGTGTTACGAAAAAGATTTGCCGGCCACAGTGTAGGTATATATTAGGTATTCCGGTATTTACGATTTTAAACAGCTTTGTGGGACTTAGATGTAATTTTATTTATTGAAAAAAAAAAAGAAAAATGTTCGAAAAATTACACCTACTCGATAACAGACAAAGCAGACACCCCACCCCCACCCCGTTACCTTTAGTATAAAGGTAACGGGGTGGGGGTGGGGTGGGGTTATATCTCCAGAACCAAACGTCCGATTTTCCCAAAAAATTTCGTCATTTAAACACCTAAGCAAACCACCCTGCAACATTTCAGACATTTTCGACAAAATGCACAGGAGTTATTAAGCCTTAAAGCGGGTGAAAAATCATGCCACCACACATACTAACATCCATACAGAAAAACCTCTAACGTTTTTGAATTTCTCAATGTTTCAAGGTCATGAGGTAAAAATTATAAAAATGTTCTGGAGACAGTTTTTGGCCGATCGCGATACTATCTCTGTTTTATAACAGTAGGGAAAGTAAAACAACGTTATAAAGGCATTGTCCGATAAATTTCTACTTGATAGATGCTGTTATAAAACACTATTTTATTCTAATGATGTATTACAGGGCATGATTTCTAATTCGTCTCTACAGCTGTACCTCTGCCACCAGTGCTCGCCCATCTGGCCTTCTAACGTGCTAAGTTATTCATACCTAAGTTAAATCTTCTTTACATGGCAAATCAAATTCATTGTACAGTAAGCGATATTTAATTAAGTATCAGTATAATGTCTAGTAGTGTGACAGTTAAGTTTGTTTCGACTCCAACACCCAGATGATAATCTTATACCGGACTTCCAAATGACCCCCTTTGATCTCTCCATCCCTCGAATTCCCTATTGAAAAATTTAAGTGCCAATGCCCTTGTAAAAAGTTATCATGTCAAATTTCGTTTTGTAATCTTTACCCCATCCTGAAATACAGGGTGTCCGATTGTTTCCATACATACAAAAGTAAAATATAACTTTATTTACAAAACATTAAAATGTCAGCATTAAGATTTGTGTCAGTGGATTGACGGAGTAAGGCGACGGAACACGTGGGTGATCTGCCAATGGGGTAACTTCTAGCAGGACTTCCTATGTGGAAACTGGATTCTGTTTAAGTAAACCCAAAACACTGAATGGTAGCCAGCCCATTGGTCGGGCACAAACCAATGAAGAACTACAAATGTTCAATAGTTTCATTTATTCGGCCACTGATGGGCTTGATTTCTGTCACTGTATGGATATTTTTGAGACACCCTGTATTAAACGAAATAGACGCGAACATACATACATTCACACACGGACAAACATAGACATACATATCTGAAGCACTTTTCCCTGATTTTATCACTTTTTTGAGTTCTGGGGTCTCATAACATCGAGATTTGTAAAAATCACAGAGGATCAAATCTGACACAATAGTGATACGCTTGTGTCATAACGGCCGGGAAAGTAAGATAATTGTATGAGATTGGAATGAAGGAAGAAGGCAACAAATCATCACATGGATGATCTTTCAGAACATTTTATGAGAAATTTTCTATATCAAGGGTATTTGATATGTGAAGTAAACCCAGAAAACTTCGCGTGTTTAGTAATTATATCCAATCAGCCACGGTAAGTAACAAAAGAATGATACATTTAAATACTATAATACAGTCAAATTTGATTTTTATTAAAATATAATATATAAATGTGATTTAATTTTTCTACTTGTAAGTACAAATGCATCACATTTTGTACACTATGAGAAATGAATAGAAATTTGTTTAAATATAATATAGATTTTAGCAATTAATGTACAATTCTGTGAAAGTACTGTGCATGTGTAATTTAATGACCAGTTTCAGTATAATTTGATTTTAATACTTCAGTACAGTTGGTTTTAATTCTAGTAACACGTTTCAACTTCAATAATCCTGAGAAAACAGAATGCAGTGTACTTGCCATCTGCAATAAAAAATAATACTAAAATACGTGACAAAAAAATACATTTTAATAAACTAAGAACTAAAACTAACCTTCAGAATGATCTTCTTGTCAATGTGATAGAAACCAGCCATGGATAGTCTCAATGGAACTTTTCCAAATCTCTTCATAAAGTCAATTATCTGTAAAATAAATATCTTTTGATAAAGTCTTTTAAGAAACTAATAATCATCAGCAACTCTTCAATCCTACTTTTAGCTTCTCTTCAAGTTGTAAACTACAATCTGCAAATTGCCGAATGTCTTGGAAAGCATTTTGCATCTACAAATTATACAAGTATATACAAATGAGACAAAATTATATAAAAATTATATTAAATAATAAAAGTTTCTTACTGTAAATGCAAGAGAGCATAAGAGACAACCAGATATTACACAGAGCAATGTGCAGATGATTAATAATACGAATAAAAAGTACCTAATAGTTTCGAATATTTCTAAAAAAAGAAAAGCATAATATACAAAACTCGTTGACCAAAGGATACCAAAGTAAATAATCGCAAATAAATAATTGAGTTTCGTGTTAAACTGTTGTACGAAAATCCAAAGTTCTTCGTGATGCATCATGAAATTTTTCAGTTTCAGTTCTAAATTTATGTCGTCTTTTCTGATTGCGTACATTTCATTTAAAAGTTCTTCGTATTCTTTAACTGCAACGAAGAAACACAATGCACCCAGAAATAAGCCATAAAAGATTCCACCAGCAAGATAACACAAGGATAGATTAATTTCCACGGTACATAATAGAGCTTCACCTTCGAATTTCTGTTTGCTTACCAGAGCTGGATAAGAAATGACGAGAGTTAAGTACAGATACGCGACGAAGAAGAAAATTACAAAACATGAAACAAACAATGCTGCATTGTTGATTAATGCATTCTTTTCCGTTACCATTTTTTCACGAAAATACTTGTTTCTTAATTTGAACAACAGTTTAACTTTGTTTCTATTAACAAAAGAAAGGCTGAATGATGAAAACAAATACATTAAGAGAAAGAAAATTTTTACAATGGTTTTTTCTTTCTTCACTGTGTTAAAAATTCCAGAGCAAGGAGCTGTTTCATCCAAACCAGGAATTGTGTGCCATAATAACAGAAGGGTATGTCTCCAAAAATTAATTTCTACAAATTGAATGTATCTCTTTTTGATTTTGCTGATAAATGGTGCATTTGTCTCGTCACACTTACAAGTTTCGCAAGGATCTAAACCATAGATGAGTGCTAAAAGCCAGCATGGTTTCAGGAAGCAACTCATACAGATTGTTTCTTCCAAACCAGAATACATGCTTCTTCTTTAGATACAAGGTGTAGAATAACTAAAATGGAGAATTTTCAATAAGCAATTACACTGGTTTCACTTAACTGATTTCGATCAATTTGAACAATTTAATAAATGAAAATCAACAAATAAATTAATTTTATTCTTTCGTTTAGTGACATTTATTACAATTCGCTCGAACATCTGTATAATGAAACCGAAATTTGTATCATATTTTCGATCAGAAGTGATTGATTTAGTAGGAAAATTTGATTTAACATCGAGTTGTTTGTATTTTTAAGGCTTAAGGCTAGCTAATCTTTCGAATATAATTGGATATTGATTACATTTATACTCTTTGAATTGGATATGATGGATCAATAAATAGATTTTACTTAGCAACCGATCATTGAATTAGAAAAGTTTTGCTTCCTTTCTAAACAGTAAATGACAAATATAGAAAATAAACAAATATTTTCTGAGAAGTAATTTTCGTAATGTTTATTACTATTATTTATAATCTTGATACAAATATTGCTTAGTTATTGTTTGATAAAATATGACAACGTATTCTATTAAACGACAATCAAGCAATTATTCTAAATTAAATGTATTCACTTAAATCTTACTAATGTATAAAGGAAAGCATATCCGTTCTATTAATACAATATTTCATAAAATAATATTTTGAAATAAAGTAATTCACATACTGATTAGGTGGCAATCTATCGCTTATTGTGACTTGGATTGAATCTACGTGGTTGAGAATCTCTAGGAATATTTTGGGGACATGTCGAACCCAGTTTCTCACCCCTGGTTTCCTTGGCTAAACCTATAATGGGCTCTGACTCTACTCTGAGTGCAGGAAACAATGAAAGTCTCAGAGGGCGAGATCAGGGCTTTAAGATGTGGAACACAAGAGATACTTTTTGGCCAAATATTCCATCAAAACACTCGCCATTTGAAACTCCATTTTATTGCGGTGGAGTGGCCATCCTTGCAGATGCAGGCTCAAACTTTTCTTGGCGATATGTTGCCGGAAAGTGTCAATAACTGATACTTAATACTATCTGGTATCAGTAATGTTCGGTGGTACTATGCTATACCAGATGTTGGAAAATGTAATCATAACTTTGTCGGTGAATAGCATGACTTTTTCAAAATTGTGACAGAGGATGATTTTCAAACTGTGCTGGGTTTTTTTCTATTTTGGATCATTATGGTCTCTTTGCGATGTGCGGGGAAGAGAATGGTGCTAAATACTATCTCTTCAAATGTATAGGTCTTGAAGCCGAAATACTTGCAATCGAAATGACTGCGAACAGACTGAACATTCGTTGGTAGTGCCAATATCAGGACCTATTAAGGGGAGTAGTGGTTTGACACATACTGATCACAAAATTAATTTTATAATTACAAATTTCAATTAAATTAATTTTATTTTAACAATATTGGGAAGCTTTGATCACAAAATTAATTTTTCGAGTAAGATTAAAAATTATTATTTAATTTAATTAAAAAAATTATTGTTTAAAATAATAAAAATTTGTCGAGTGAACTAAGATTACAAACAATTTTTAAAATCTGATGAAATAATATTTTATAAAGTTGAACTGATAATTTTTAAAATAAAAATTTGTCGAATAAATTAAGATTACAAGTGAAAACTTGTGGGATAAAATTATTTCAAATCACAAAATTAATTTTTCAGATCAAAAATTTGCCAAATAAATTGAATTAAGATTACAAATAAAAATTTGTCGAGTAATAGATTTATTATCAATACCGGAATTGATTTTTTAAATTACGTTTTTAAATTAATTATTTTCTCCATTGATATTTATTATAAACATGTATTAAGTAAATTCCATTGTAAATTCCTTTGTTGACTCTTCCCTTCTTAACGCTTCCATTGTTGACACTTCTATTCTTACTTAACACTTCCATTGTTACTTAACACTTACATTGTTGATGGAAGTGTTAAGACTTAATCCTGTCCCTCTCCCCCGTGGGAAATAATTTCGAAAAATCCCTTCTTAGTGTGCGTCCTCGTGACGTCCCCTAACTGTGTACCAGATTACAACTTTCAACTCCTAACCGTTCAAACACGTCTCGATAATGTATATAGAAGCTTAATAAATTATTAATTCTTGGAAATAAGTCTTATCTATATATATAATCGAGACGAGTTGATAATAATAATAATAATAATAATAATCAACGCAGAGCCCAAACGGTTAGGAGTTGAAAGTTGAAATTTGGTACACAGTTAGGGTGCGTCATGAGAATACACACTAAGAAGAGATTTTTCGAAATTCCTCCCCACGGGGGAGAGGGACAGGATTAAGGCTTAACACTTCCATCAACAATGGAAGTGTTAAGTGACAATAAAAGTGTTAAGTAAGAATAAAGTGTCAACGACGGAAGCGTTACGTAACAATGAAATTTTTAAGAGAAAGCGACGTGCAAGACGCAGATGCAGTTTTTTTCGTTTTTGCGGGAAATCGAACATATTTTTAGACCCATCTAAAAATTCTCTAATTAGTCTGGAAACAGGGGGGCCAAATTCTTGCATTCTGTGAAAACGGGTAAGGTTGAATATAACATAATAATCTTAATCTTCGCTATTGTTACTTTTGCCCGAGCAACGCCAGGCCTACCTGCTAGTTTCTTATATTGCTGTTCAAGTTAATATCACAGATGAAGTTGATATTAAATATAGATATCAAAGAAGGATGGAAAGTAACTACTCATTAAGAAATCATCATAATTTTTGTAATAATAAAGCAATTATAATAAAATTTATGTGTGCATGTATACTAATTAATGGATTTTTATAAATAGTGCATTAACGATGTTGGCAGTAACCGAGAGAGGCTAAACGCGCAGTGGAATAAAGATGGCCGACTGCCTCTTCTAGCATAGCTTCTTCCTTTGCCACTATGTATTGTAGAAAAGGTTCTAAACTACTACATCAGAACTACAAACATCAAGGCTAAACAATGGTCTCTATTCCTATCTACGGCTGTTTATAGGCTATCACATTACAATTACCGTACTATCTCTGATCATCACCCTGTAAACAACGTTATTCTCAGGGTACATTTGGTGCCATCTGCTTCCTTTATAGATAACCATACAATATCTACACAGATGGGTCCAAAAGCCTCCTTCATATCCAATCAAGTATCTGTATCTTTCTTCAAACTGGTACAGATACGTCTCACACACCTCCATCTATTAAGCTGAATATGCTGTCTACCAAGATGTTCAGTGGACCACTTCACTACCAAACAAAACTCTGTTTATCAACATTTATAGCGATTTTCAGTCTGCCCTAAAAGCTCTATTAAATCCCAATTGCAATAGTAATAAAATCACATATATCCAGCTCCATATTAAAAATATTGTAAACTAGCAGATAAGCCCGGCATTGCTCGGGCAAAAGTAACGATAGCGAAGATTGAGATTATTACGTTATAGATCACATTGGTCTGCAATGTGATCACATTGAATTTACGTTATAGATCACATTTACCTTACCCGTTTTTACAGAATGCAATAATTGGGTTTGCCTGTTTCAAGACTAATTAGAGAATTTTAGGTGGGTCTAAAAATATTTCGATTTTCCGCAAAAACGAAAAAACCTGTAAAAAACCTAGATTTAATGTACGAAACTGCACGTTCCTTCTAGTTTGAGCCACAAAATTCCTTTTATAAATTTAGAGTATATATTTTCACTTAGAGGTCACTCTGAAATTTAATTAATTAAAGGCTTTAACTATACAGTCAAACCTGTTTTTATGCGAGGGATAGGGACCGCATAAAAAAACGCATTAAAAAAATCTCACGAAACTTCACGAATGGCTGTAAATAATAGTTTTCGCGACACAATTAAAAAAATACGTCAACGGTTCGTATAATACAGTTCGAGGATAAATTTATTTAGTTTTGAAATACAAAATTAGAGAACTTTGGAGATATCTAAAATTTATTTTGTATACTAGTACTTTCTATATATTAACAGGACTCATTATACTGGAATTGTGGATGCAGATATTTAGTCTTACAGGTCAGGAATAATATTTATTATATATTTATACATTAATAATAATTCCAGTATAATAAGTCCTGTTAATTGATAAAAAAAGTACTAGTATACAAGATAAATTTTAATTACGATAGAGAATACAAAGGCATAATAATTAATATCAAGTTCAACTTTATTTATAACTTATTTTATAATGAAATGATCATGAAATTACAAATGCAATGTGCAATTTGCGCTATGTTACATTGCTTTCAATTATTATGAAATATAATTTAAATGATTCAAATTTTTAATTTCCATTACTGTATTTGATTTTAAATTTTAAAATGCGTTTTCAATTCACCAACATTATAACATTTAAACATTACAACATTCATATTATAATATTTATTCTGTTAACCTCTCAAAGTACGAATTATTTAATAAGTTACATAACGTTGTTATACAACCTGTCAGGAAACTAAAACTTCACTACAAACAGTTTATAGACTAGTACTAATCTGAGAATCATATTTGAATGTTGTAATTTAAACAGGGTTAATTAAAATCACTTTAATGATTCATACTAAAAACATCTTAGAATAAGTATTACATATTAAAGCAGTTTATATAAGTTTATATACTGGATTTTAGTTTTAATCTAACAACATAAAATATTTTTAAAAATCTCTATTAGTAACCTGATACTGTATTTTTCAATCTCACTTAAAATTCTTTCAGAAATCTTTACAATAATTAGTAAATAATAATAATAATTTAATTAATATAAATAAGATGTTTTTGCACAGTCAAACCTGTTTTTATGCGGTCTTTTTTTATGCGATTTTTTATTTGTGCTGTTGGCGACTAGTCTCATGCGCTTTGTCATGTTTCACGTTGACTTATTATAGCTAAATAAACTTATTATAGCATAAATGAACTTATTATAGTAATATTATTACAAGAATATGCGAAGAATGAAATAATTTATTTTTTAAGTCAACAAAACACCACCTGGACAAAAATATGTAAAACAGACGATAGACAAGACGATGCAGTCAAGTGCTGACATCTGTTGTCAATAAATTCTACGTGTGTTTTAATTACGTTAATTAAACCTTCAGTGCTTTCACATTCCTGGACCATTAAGATAAGATTCATTTCAAAGCGTAAATTGAAGGTAAATGTACTGTACTGTATTATTTTTTCTATTTAGATATAAAATTTTAGGATTTTTATTTTATGTTTACACATAATCCCTGAAAATGAATAAGGGCAAAAACAAAGCGAAGAGGAAGGTAATTTCCTTAGAAACTAAGACTACGATTTTAAAACGAGTTATTTTCTATGTGAGACTTTTTTTATGCGGTCCCTATTCGCCGCATAAAAACAGGTTTGACTGTAATTGATTAGTCAATATTTCTTATGATAATATTATGTAGTTCCTATGATAAATATTTTTTTTTTTTAAATTTGAAAAAGTAATGTTTAATGCTCTAAAAACATTGTTAAAATAAACTTCTAAAATATAAGCAGAACATGTTTCTTTTTGTATTTAATATACTGTAGTATTGTGGAATAAGAAAGTATATAACCATTAATAAACCATTACTTATATTAACTCTTAACTCATCACTCTCAATGATCTGTCAGCGAGAAAATGGGACAAACGGAACACTTTTGGGTGACAAATTTTTACAATTCGGTGCTGAATACGAAATCATTAAAAAAAAATAGATTTCAAGAAATTCAAGTAATTGAGATCGAAAAAAACAAATAATCAAATTCGCTCTAGAAACACCGTACACAAAACCTCAAAGGACGTAATATGGTGACTGCCGGGATGCATCACGATATCGTGTCCAGACCTTGCGTTTATAGACCTTGAGAGTAGGGAAAGACAGTGATAAGACATAGAGTTTGAGATATCTGGGATAAGGCTGGATGAAATTGTATTGATGGAGTAAATTAACGTAACCTCTTGGCAATCTGCCAAAAAGAAATGTCTCCCGAGAAGACTCTCCGTATAAACTGACCTTTGTTTAAGTGTTAGACACCTATAAATCCGGAGAATTACACGTGATTAACCGTTCTCAGGAGCGTGTTCACTGCTTTTATATATTCGCCCACTGGTGAATTTATCAGAGACAGATCTCCCATTTGAAATTCTTGGAATGTTGCTCGACTCGATTTGATTCCAATTGCTCCAATCGATAGACTGGCGCATGAATTGATATTTACCGAGAATGCAGATAAACACAACAAGCATCCACTAAAAATACAAACGGAATAAAAATTAATTATCAATGCCAACAAAAGAAATCGTGTCTTTTAATTTACGATTAGAAAAATAGTGCCTAATAGATGAAAATCACAGTCCAAAGGTTACAGAAGTAAGCAAGTTAACACATAATTAAATTTGGTGTTGAACTGTAGAACAAATCTCCACAATTCTTCAAATATTTCATGAGTTCTTTAAATTTAAATGCCAAATTTTTATCGTTTCCGTTAATTACAGAGAGTTTTCAATGGAATTTTTCGAATTCCTTTTGGTTTGGTTTATTTGGTTACAGCAACACGCCACTTGGGCTATCTACCGAGAATGCCTCCTGGCAGGATTTTTATGGAAAACTGACCCTATTTTGGTGTTAAAAACATAAAAGATCTTACAAGACTTCACATGGTCATCCGGTTGGCAAGCTACGAACCCACAATCGAATTTTTTCTGTGTAACAATGAATACCAAAGATTTCAAAAGGAAGTCATACGGCACAAATAAGCTTGCTCCTGCATAATGCGATGTGCTTAATACATAGTAAGGACGCCTGGAAATAGTTCATTTCTTGATATTGATGGATGATAACAATCCACATTTACGATCTCAATCAAAATGGTGAGATTCGAAATAACCATGGATGCTTACCACTCAGCGCAATGCGTTACTGATGAATTTCGGTATCGTTTGCCATATCGGAACAATGAAAAATAATTTCTGTAAATCGAATATTTTTAGGAATGAATTTGTTATTTTCAAATGTGTTGAGACCTTAATCGGGCTTACGAATCGTAACCGGATTCAAATCATAGAGAAACGTATTTATGAAACAAGGTCTTAAGTAACAATACATACAAATCTGTTTTCTTGACATAGTTATTCTGTAATAATTACTAAAAAGTACAATAAATAAAATACTTTGTAAAATTTTACACCAAAAGAACATCAAAATTTTTTCAAAAGCTTCTTATACTTAAATGTCTGTTCTTTATTAAACTAACAATTACATGTTTTACATTCACACTTTATATAATTCACGGAACAATAGGTTTATGAATTTTAGAAACTGGATAGATTCAACAATTTGTGAAATTCATTTTCTTTTCTAAATGTCTCTTAGATTTTCATATATCTCTTATACTCTTATACTTCCATGACTTAGTTTCTCTTCATTATTGAAGTAAACACGAAGCAATTACATATTTCGTATGCATACTTTAAATATTAAGACTATCCATTTTCAAGTAATGTGTTTACCTAACTTACAAATTTGATAAATCCGTCAATCTACTCAATTTGTTAGATAGGTAAACACATTAGGGACATTCTTCCCTACAGAAGTTATTATTAGTAAATGGGATGTATAATGTATTCTTCAAAGTTGTTTACAAAATTTAGTACATGTCTACTAATCTGGAAACATAAGTTACACTGTGGTATTGCTCAAAGTCCTTTGCGTATTCAGAAAATACAGCTTTATGAATATCACCATCACATTAATGCCATATTTTAAGTATAAATATTAAAAAATTACTTTCCTTAAAATTGAAAAAGACCACTAGAAGATGTCTCCAGGAAGGTGTTTTATCAAGAACTTGCACTTATTTAGGTGTTACTAGCAGTGTTCAGAGCTAGTCGATTGTGAGTTTCTGAATATCGGAACAATACCTTTCAGTAATATCTTCTTTAGTAACTATAATTTTATTACTTTTATTTTATAATAAAGTTTAAATTTATAACCATATATAATTATAATATCTATAATTATTAAATGAGCATACACGCAATCGTTAGCATTTAATGCATTACATAAATGACGGCAACAAACATGTTAAATGTATGAAGGTAAAATGCAACACGAAATCCATTAACATTAACTTCGGTTTTAAGAAACTTACGTAAACATGAAGATGATATCTTCTGGGAGATATTAAACATGATGTTCAGTACAAGCTATTTTAAGAATTTCGAATAAATATGATGAAATTTGCAGCTAAATTAATATCTGTGGAATTTTAATGTAAGTTTGCACTGTCATAAAAATATTGGAGTAATATGGAATTTCTTGAATTCTATACGAGAAGTGGTACAGAAGATCGAAGTGGTAGACACAGGACTGACCTATTTCCTTGTGATCAAAGTAGAAATATTAAGTGACTTTGGTTATATTATTAATTATAAATGGTTGAATATATTAATAAGAGTCATGGGTCACCGGAAGAGTGAAAATTGAGTTTTCCATTAAAAATCGATCAGTTAATTAGCTTAAGTTAATTAAAGATATATTAAGGATTTGTGATATAATTATTAAGGGTTAGTTATCTAGATGTACAAAATGCCTTTAGATTTAAAAAGAGAGATTTGTTTAAATTGTTTCCTGAAACCAATTCTGAATTTGGCGTTGATCTTTGGATTGGAACTTCAAATTCCTTGTAATTGTGAGGTCAAAAGATCACTTTCAACTGTTGAAAAGCTAGCGAAAAAATGGTATTTTAGTATAGTTGAGTTTTTTGCCTGGGTACAGTTTTTTATTGTTATGTTCCAAAATATTTTAATCAGACTTTGCGCTGGTACTTATTCAATGGCCGAAACTTCATTCACTGTGATGAACATTGCTGGTATAATTTTATCACTTGTTAGTGCTTCGACATTTACTTTTATCAAAAATAACAAAATTTCTCTACAAATTTCATTGAAGCATAATATCTTTCAAAGTCAGAGAGCATACAAAGCAATCAAATACGTTTCTCTAATTGTGTCATTCATTGTCGTAATGTTAATCTTTTGCATGGCATTACTAAATATCTTCGTTTTCTATCAACTATGGCATAAAACAAGACACTTTGAATACGAAGCATTATTCTGCTGCATAAAGTTTACTTTATGGACAAGTTATACCATCGGAGGAATGGCTTCTGTTCTATTATTAGTTGGAATACTTCTATTAGTGTTCGTAGCCGAATTTCAACAACTGTCGAAAGAATTGGTGTCATTACGAAGAAACGAATGGAAACTGAAAGAATTCATGAATCATCACGAAGAATTATGGAAATATGTTTCAGAGTTCAACAGTAAAATGGATTTCCTAATTGTTATTATGTACGGTGGTCTAGTATCGGGAACTAGCTTCAGCTATTACTTATACCTGTTTATAAAATTAAATAAAGCAGTAGAATACATTGTTTTGGGATTAGTTATTATTTTAACATTCGTATGTTTCGTTTCTGCCTTCCTTGTAAGCTGTTTTGCATTTACGGTAAGAAAACTGTTAAAAAAATTTTCAAAATTTTGATATTCAACGTTGCAACGTTTGTTCTTTTTTCTGTTTTCAGATGGAAAACACATTTCAAGATGTTCGGCAATTTGCTGCTTGTAATACGTCGCTGGAATCAAAGTTAAAAGTATGTCCATTGATAACTAAGAGCCGATCAGGATGATCATAATAAAAGATTAGGTGTTCGGAAAGCACTCAATAGAAAAAACTATTGGGCAAATCTCAAAGAAGTTCGGAATTTTATTGCTTTGAGTATAAAGTTTTAAATTTTGTCAGTGAAATTTCACTTCATAACTCAACGACAAGTGCGAAATTTTCTCCAGTAGAAGAAATGTAATCCAAATTTTGCTTCGAAAATCGAAACAGCGTAACGAATACGGTATGTGTCCAAATTTGGCTAAAATTTTGTCAACAGTTGTTTCAATAGAGCTTTCTGAAAAACCTACTCGTTATGATCACCCTGTACTAAAGTATTAAGAAACAATAATATATTCAATATATCATAATTTAGATTGTAGATTTCATGAAACGATTCGGGAAAGTGGGTTTGAGACTTTCTATTGGAGGATTCTTTTGCATTAATAAGAGATTTCCAATCAGAGTAGGTACTTCTTTTTCTTATTCTTACCTACAATGTTGTTATAATCAGAAAAAGTATTTTTAAATGAGTTAATAACAATATCAATGTCTATTTTAGATGATGAAGTCATTACATTCTGTATTCTCCGGATTACTGAAATTGAGGAATGTATCACACGGATCTCAAAAGTGTGATGATATATTAATTGGAAATACAACAAGCATCTAATCATCGCTGTACAGAGCGCAGATTGAACAGAGCTGCATAAAAAATATTACTACAGCATTAACATGTTGAATGTTAGTTAATGCTCTAATAATATCGTTAAATACATTGATAAAGATTATACTTTGGATACAGGACTTAAATGTATCTCGATTACTGGAACGGGATATATATACTACATCCCTCACAATGCGATTGCACTTTAAGAGATATAGGATATAATACTAACAAGGGAACTGTCGGAGTATCTTCTAATAGATTTTAATAAAATTTAGTTAATAATTACGTTAAAAGTATACAAACTCTATGACAAATTTGTAATGTTTACTAAAAGTGTTCATCAAGATTAATGGCAATCAAATTTCGTACTATTTTATAGTAGTTTAACACAAATATAAAAATTTTAAGTAGTGAAAGGGTCGAGGAGGAAGATACAGTAACACCTCGATTTTCGTTGACTTTGGTTTTCGTCGATTTTTTTGCAAAAAATTTGCCTCGGATTTTGTCGGCGTGCCACATGATCTCGTTGGTAATTTTGCGAAAACAAAGAGCGACCCACGCGTTTTTCTGCTCACAAGTCATCGTGGCGTTGTTTCTTGCTGTATGAGCATTACTCTGCGCGTCTAGCCAAAAATTTCATTGCTTCCCTTCCTTTTAGTTCCATCGTGAGACCAAAGAAAGTTTCTAGAGCCAGCAGCCCTTCGAACAAGGCCAGGAACACGATCGAGTTGAAGGAAATCATTAAAAAATACTAGAGCGGCATTAAGATTGCTGAAGTCAGTCGCATGTACGGGTACTATACGGAAAGTCGCCATCCACGATAAGTTTCGTTGTGGCGAAAAACGAAGCAAAAAGGAGGCTAATGTAGCGAAAGGCGTAAGTGTGCTAACGAAACAGAGACCGCAAACAATTGAAGAAGCGAACAGATATTATTAATTCCGAACAATCAAAAACAGTTAGATGGCGATTCTGTTCCGGAGACCATTGTATTAGTTTTTTACACTCATTTTATATTAATTTCTTATTTTTTTTAGTATTAAACACTACGATAACCGAGGTATCACTGTATTACATTTACAGAGTAGAATCAGGAATAAACTCAAATACATGTTATAAAAGATTAGATAAATATATTACTTTAACAATGAAATTCAATATAAAAGTATTGATAGAATAAATATAAAGAAAACAATCGAAACGTAATAAATAAACACATTTTAATAGATATATTTAAAAGTTATTATATTCACAAAGAACCTGTTGGCATCGTGCACATTTAACAAATCGAAGATTTTGGCAATTACTCTCAACACAACTTAAACTGTCAGTGTTTAAAAAAGAAAAACAAACTTGCTTTACATTTAAGAATTGACACTTTTCATTTATGAGTCGGAAGCAAACCATGCATGTGTAATCAAATTACAGTAGAGCGTTGAAAATCGGAATCAATTGGGGACTGGGGTTGTTCCGATTAGTGATTTGTTTTCCGATTACCGATTATGTACGAAAAAATATATTAACCTGTCCGATGTTCAAACTTTTCTCCGTTGCGTGTCGCTTCGTGTTGAATTTTCGTCGATTTTAAGCCTAACGAAAATTTTTATAATAATAATCGAGGCTATCGTATCGTTAAAAATTATTTCTTCATTTTGTACAAACAAAATAAATATATTGAAGAATATAAAAAACATGAAAATTATACTTTAGAAGTAAATCTAGTATCAAAAATGTTCGATTCAGCACGACACAGTCCGACTGAAAATCGTTCCGATTTCCGGCCATTCCTATTACCGACGTTCCGATTAACGAGGCTCTACTGTATTACATATTGGCGCAGATAATTGATGATGAAGAATCGAAGGTAATTTTATAATGCCATTTCTAGTTGTCCAAAACAATTTCATCGAAGAATCATTACAGAATAATTGTATAGCATTTAAAACTTCTTTAGCTAAAAGTTTTAATTGTTTATGAAATCCAACATCTAAAGGTTGGCATGTAGATGTACACTTTGGTGGAATAATTAATATTTCGCATGAATTTTGATTTGTAGATGTTTGAAATACTGTATTATAAATATTAATATTTGTTTGTCCACTCCACGAGTCAATTATTAATAAAGAGTTTTCTGTTATATTTGAAGATAATACATGTTTTACATAGTTTGTAATAATTGCTGTAGATAATTTGCGAGATGAGCTGTTCCGCAACTGTTACGTTTGGGACATTAAACAGCAATGTTTGAACTATAGATCCAAAGGTTCCATGAGCCTCTTGTAAGCAAATATCGATAAATACATTACCTACAACTTGTCCGTTAGCATTAAAACCCCTTTTTTCCTGTTTTATGTTTTTAATTATTAATTTTAATGTAATTAAACATAAAACCGAAAAAAAACGAAAGAAATGTGTAAATTTTGAAGAAAAACCTTCAAAGTACAATTTCTTTTGTCTTGCCTTTCCACGAAATCTGACACCGATGAGTCATTGTGTTTACAGCTGGATGACCTTGAGAACAGCTGGTATCGTCTTTCGCGGGACATTCTCATGAAAGTCTCAAGAGGAGAAGGGTAAAAAGTAGGGTGAACACTAGATGACGGTATATTTCTAAATATTTTTTTAAAATTACGATTTTAATTAAAATTTCCCGACCCCCCGACTTAATTAAACGTATATATAATAAAATCTATTAATTAAAATAATTAAAAAACTATTGGATGTTGTTTTTGAGATCAGAAAATAGCTTTAAATAACTTTACCAAAGTAAAATTCGCGCACTAGAACTTTAGAACAATGAATGAAATTCCATAAAAAAAATCCCATAAAAGAAGAATTAAGCGTTAATCGCGCGTCATTAAAGGTTAATTAAAATCGCAATAAAATTTTTTCGCGCGGGTAAAAATTTTTCAAAAAATTTGGAGACAGGAAACGTCCGAAAAATCAAAACAAAATTATATTTTTTCCAGGGCCCAAATACCCGTTTTCTTTGTAACGCTATGGAACGTGCTCGAACTGAGTTCGAGCGCGGGTACGAAGGTTAATTATGTATTGAACAGTGTAGGAATGCGTAGCTTTATTACTTGGAGAATGTGTAAATCCAATAGTATTTTTTTTTTCTTTTATATAAAAGTGTTCTCGGTTAAATCATTTCGTATGGAAAACCATACTGATCCGTATTGAATATGAAGTTACGTGAATAAGATGGCAATAAATTTTTTACTGTTGTTTGAAATTGCGCAACTTTTACTAAAATATCCTTTTCGTTCACTATTTCTGTTTTATTTACAAGTTTTGTAATCTTTCGAGATACCAGTCTGTATTTTTTTTTTAATTTTGCAACCCAAGAATCACTAGCTGTAAACTTAATTGAACCATTCAGTTGAAGAAATTTTTGTAATGCTAATATTTTTAATTGATTTCCTTTAACAATTTTATAGCTGCCTCGAGCTTCGTCAAACATTCGTTTAGTATGTTCTTTAATGATTTTTAACGTTTCAATTATATGCTTTCGAGATTTAAATTGTTTTTCCCATTTATATAAATCACTAAAACGTTTTATTTCTTTAGCTCCTCTCTGCTGTAATGTGTGTAATTTCCATTTTGGGTGTTTCTTATGCAAGTTAAGAATTTTTTCTTTTCGTTTGTTAAGATTATATTCTTATCGGATTTTTCATTATCTGAATATCCTGATTCGCAGTCAGTGTCTGCGTTATCAATTTCTTTCTCTTGAAGCAGACGTGTTATTTTATCATCTGAAATAGGCCTATCTATAATCCAATTATTATTTTCCATCTGACAAAACTCTTCATCTCTACTTACATAACTACTTAAAATATCGCTATACGCATTAAAAAGCAGTATGGCTACCTGTGTATCAATGTCTGAAATATTAGGCCTACAAATCTTTTCTGTAGGCCAAACATCATCACATAAACATTTAAATTCTGCTATAATGTTTTGAATATTTACATTTAATTCTCCCATAAAATTTATTAGAAGATACTCGACAGTTCCCTTGTAAGTGTAAGCTATAAATAAAATTAATGAGATAAATATAGTATGAAGTTGTATCTTTATAACTATTGAAATTAAGCATATCTCGACAGCATAATTGAACTTTCAGTGTTTTATTTGAGTTAAATTGGATTGAAGAAATAAAGGGAAAAAACACATGGGCCAACTTCCTACTCACACGACAAAACTTTCTCCGAAAAATTGGCTGTTATTTAGGTATCAGATATGTGGAAAGACATGAAAAATTTCACTTTATGAATTAATGAGGCGGGAAGAAACGTTCTGTGCTTTCGGACTCTAAGTCACTGGCATGCTGAGGAAGGCGAAGAGTAGAAAGGAGCAAATTACCATTACACACTATAAAATATTTATTATTATTATTTTTTTACTTTATATAACACTGTAATTCAATTTCCCAATGCGTATTTTGCCCGATGTTACTGTGACATTCTGAGAGAGGGGGATAAAAGAAATTAAATAATTAAGAATTATGTTTATATGATTTTGAAATGGAGAGGAAAAGGTCAACGGAAAAATCCACATACATCCTATTTCTCCCGATTTCTTAACAGATAAAACCGAATAAATGTTTCTTCGATTTAAACAATTAATTCTAGGGTCTCCATATAACCCCTGACCTTAGTCACTACCGACAATTAATTTAGTATGTTTGATAGTTGTTATCTCGATTTTGAAATAAGACGAGTAACTATGCCGGATAGAAAGTGTCAATAATTCATCGACACGTCCGACTCTTGACAGTTCGTATGCACAACACCCGGACCTAAATCGACCTTAAAACACATTACATCGTGAGTTGCATCAGAATTCCCCCTGACAAAACGCGTATAAAAAGGGGTCGTACCCGATCCTCCAAGCGATCGTCCAAAGGAAGCCACCAGTCAAGAGACTCCATTCGAACCTTTACTCAGCTACCCTGCCGAAAGACTGTTCGGTACTTGATCGCCGCAGATTACAAGGTATTTACTTACAGAAATTATTCTCTCTCTTTGCCCGAATAGATTATAAGATAGACTAATGCTAAGGTAGCCACTAAATTCCTTAGACTCGTACAAAAGGTCAGATTCGTGACAGCTGGTCCATTAACTGTCGCACTGATAAGGAATTATTTAGATTTTGTATAATCTTACTATTTCTGTATTTCCCTATAATCGTTTTGATGTTTATTAAATATTTTCTTTTTATAATCTACTGTTGTCATCCTTAAGTACGGCCGACACCTTATCGTTACCGCGCTACTCGATTTATCGCCATCCAAAAGACACTGTGACGGAACTCGCCATCCCGTTGCCGGTAAGCGGGGTCAAGCTCGGAGCTCAACCCCCGCGGTTCTCACATTACTCACTGCGCGGCAATGGGTTTCAGTCTATTGTGTGTTAAACCAAAGGAAAATGAAAGTATAACCACAGAAATTGGAACATTTTTTAAAATCTTAATTGTTGTATCAGCATATAGTAATACGTGACAATTTTTTTAGTAAGGAATAATCTAAAAATGTGATACATCGGTTGTGTTATTTGACAGCAGTACCGTAGATAAAATACAGAGGTACAAATATAAAGAAATACGGTCTCGTACTGTTTTGTACCACTTGATTGAAACCTGCATTCTTGATAAAATTTTCGATAGGTCGAGTAAGTTGGCATTTGTGAAATACAACACTCCAGCAAGGTTCGATCAATTTTTGAAAGAAGCGAAGCAAATGATTCGGGTCCCTAACGTGTTCTAAATAATAGTATTTCCCTCCCTAAAATGATAATAAATATAAATTATAGTTTAGAATTTTACTTGTAATTTATAAAATAAAGAAAGAATAAACTTACTTTCACCAGAACTCTTTTAATCTCTTTCAAGCACTTTTCTACGTCTTGCACTGAGCAAAGTACAAATGTATCTACTACAATATCCACACTTTCGTCTTTTATTTCATTCATGTCTTCTGCTCCAGTACAGTAGAAATTCTCCAAATGAATACTTTTGAATTGACTTTTCTGTCGATTGAAAAAACGACCGAAAAAATTCGTTTGGTTCCACACAAATTAACGAACTCTTCTCAGGATAAAACGCAAAGTTTCTGCCACCTGCCGGTCCTATTTCTAAAATTCTCAGTCGACCTTCACGAGAACGTGTTGGATCTTTAGAAATTTCCAATTTTATATTTCGTAAGCATTGCTTTCTTACATTTCCGAGAAAAAACTCCGCAATACATTTCAAAACGATTTCGTACACATTTGCAAACCATATTTTACTGAATCTTTCTGACGTTTTCAACAGAATCAAGAACAGAATAAATGTAAAAATTATACCAAACACCAACGGCATTTTTTGTTTAAAGTGTCCAGCTTTTATTCACTACGTCAAAGGGAAATAAATTATTTTAAGCAAAACCTTATCGAGAATTACCACAAATATTTGAACTTTTTATCAGATAAAAAAATGTAATAGTTTATATAAGAATAAAGTCCACAACCGTTTCAACTGTTAGATAAGATTGAAACACTTAAAAAAGAAACAAAAAAAAACCCTTAAAAAAATGCGAAATATTTATCTTGAAGGTAATTAAAATAAGTTCAACTGTACTACAATTTATAGTTTTATTTATTGAATTATAGTTATAAAATTTTATTTGTAGAATTATAGATTCTTGCACAAACAACAGCCACACAATACAGCAATGATTTTCAACCACAGTATCGCCTAAAGAAGTTTCGTACAAATGTTAAAATCGTGTTGTATAAATAGTATAAGTATTGCAAAAGTATAAATAGAAGATTGTTTTCAAATAAACGTTCACATAGTCAATAAAATTGTATTATAGCAAATGTATATTATTTCGTAATATACGTAAGCCTTTAGTTTTTCCAACGAAGTGTGTTTTGAATGCTTCCATATTTTATAAGTGTTACATGACTAAAAAGGTCGAAAAACATTGCTATGTAGTAACACTTTTTTCCTAGCTTTTTAAATTTTGTTTTATACTTCTGTAATTGCAACAACCTTAATTTTGAAACTATGCATGAGTTAACACTCATGCATAGTTTCAAAATGGAGTCTCTTGTCTGGTGGCTTCCTTTGGACGATCGCTTGGAGGATCGAGTACCACCCCTTTTTATCGCGTTTTGTCAGGGGGAATTCTGATGCAACTCACGATGTAATGTGTTTTAAAATCGATTTAGGTCCGGGTGTCGTGCATACGAACTGTCAAGAGTCGGACGTGTCGATGAATTACTGACACTTTCTATCCGGCATAGTTACTCGTCTTACTTCAAAATCGAGATAACAACTATCAAACATATTAAATTAATTGTCGGTAGTGACTAAGGTCAGGGGTTATATGGAGACCTTAGTAATAATTGTTTAAATCGAAAAAACATTTATTCGGTTTTATCTGTTAAGAAATCGGGAGAAATAGGATGTGTGTGGGTTTCTCCGTTGACCTTTTCCTCTCCATTTCAAAATCGTATGAACATAATGAAACAAAATCTTAAATATAAACTAAAATTAATAATATAAAAACATTGTTTTCACAACAAAATCTCATAAAAGATGGCATAAGACAAGAATGCTATTTTTAAAAAATAACACTGCATAACACACGGGAGAATTACGCAACTCAATGTAGGAATTTCTTTCGGCTTTTCTGAATTGAAATCATCGAAAAATTGGCAAAAATCTCGGAAGGTCAAAGTTCATACGATTCCAATACTTTACCTTGTTATAAACACAAGAAGCCAACAAAGTAAGTTGAAACATTGGTTCAAGTTGCCTACAAACCAATAAAAATGAAAAGTTAAACTAATTAATACAAGGGTCCCTGATCTTTTTTGTGTATTGTCCCCTTTTAAAAAAGTATTTTTTCTGTCGGTTCATTCAATGTTATGTATTATATATATTATACAATATTATATTACATATAATATAACCTCTTATATAATTATTAAAAGACGTTTATTTAAGAGCAAGAAAAATGTGTAAAATTTTAAATATTTGCAAAGTCTTAGCTATCCCCGCAAGCTTTCATCGGCCTCTAAAGGGTCAATACCGACCCTATCAAGAAAACCGGAGTTAATATAATAGAATGTATTACGTAAATCGTAAATTACTTATCAGCAGTTTATAATAAACATAAATTTAATTTTGTTTTGACTTTTTCAACAAAACACCAATGCACTTTGGGTTTTCAACATCAAACGGCATAAGAAAATTACACAGCAAAACTGCTCGACAGCTTAGGCTGAATGGAGAAAAATGAAACAAGCAATTCCAAGTACGCCATTTTCTCTTGTTGGTGTTCTGGTTTGTTGCCTGTACAAAGTATTTTATAATATTAATCAAATGTTTAATGTATTTAATAAGTAAAACGTATATATGTTATTCTACGCCTGAAATATTATGAATTCGATTATTGAATTTATTTTAAATGTAATTTATATTTATTATTTTTAAAAGTATGCAAATAGAATTGAAAATAAAGTATAAATAATTTAAAATATGTAGTAATATTACATATGTTTATATATTTCTAAATTTTTTATTACATATTTCTGTTTGTTTCATACATGTTAGAGAGGTTGCGGCCGAAAACGTGTACGTCAGACGTTCAGCACCGCTTTCCTGTAAGCCTAGGAGTTTGACAATGGCGTTTGGAACATTGAGCATGATTCCACTGACCTTCCAAATGCCATTGTCAAACTTCTAAGATTACTGGAAGGCGGTGCTGAACGTCTTCCAGTATTTCTTTTCCAGTATTTCTTTTTTAATGTGTGGGTAGCTGCCCGGAAGTAGGACAAGGTCGTCTGGCGTACACGTTTTCGGGTTGAAAACGTCGGCCGCAACCTCTCTTTCTTCGATATGCATTTTTAGGTTTCGTAATGGAAAATTATAACAAAGGCATGACGAAGCTACATATTTAGATAATTAATTATAGTCATTCGTGAATAAAATTTAAAAAATAATATACTAATGGCTGAATGAATAATACCACTGAACACTGGTAGTTGGTCGTAGGCTTGCGATTCAACTGTCAAGTGAACTTTGTAACAATTCCCAGAAAAGACCTTCCGGGAGGCATCCCTATGGATGTCGCGTTGCTGTAACCAAATAAACCAATAAATTACCAAATAATTTTTATTTCATCAACATATTTTTCTGTATTTTCAATGTTTATAAAATTGTAATTAATCATACATTCTCTTAATTTTATATTGGCTATAACACAATAAACTAGTCAACTCCCATCTGTGTGGTAGCAGTAATCATATAACATAGAATTAATGCTCAGTTTCCTTTGCACATATTACTACATAGAAAGCAATCGCTTGTTAACAACTATATTAATTGTTTCCTATTCAAGAAATGATGTTTGCATTTTACACAGTCAGTAGTTTAGTTACATTTTAGAATAATAATTTATATTTTGAAACATCTGTTTGATATAGTAAAACATTATGTAATTTAACCTATTTGTATCTAGAATGGATATGGAAGGTCATTACTATCGATATAACCTGGTAATCTTATCAAGTACATACTAGAATGTACAGTGGTGATTTACGCAATATAGACTTCAATTATCGAAAATACAGTAGTGAACCGAAAATCGGAATCAATTGGGGACTGGGGTTGTTCAGATTAGGGATTTGTTCCGATTACGGATTATGTACGAAAAAATATATTAACCTGTCCGATGTTCAAATTTTTCTCTGTTGCGTGTCGCTTCGTGTTGAATTTTTCTCCGTTGCGTGTCGTTCGTGTTGAATTTTTCTCCGTTGCGTGTCGCTTCGTGTTGAATTTTCGTCGATTTTAAGCCTAACAAAAATTTTTATAATAATAATCGAGGCTATCGTATCGTTAAAAATTATTTCTGCATTTTGTACAAACAAAATAAATGTATTGAAGAATATAAAAACATGAAAATTATACTTTAGAAGTAAATTTAGTATCAAAAACGTTCGATTCAGCACGACACAGTCCGACTGAAAATCGTGCCGATTACCGGCGATTCCGATTACCGGGGTTCCGATTTACGAGTCTCTACTGTATAAACGAACTTTACTCTATTGATAAAGATAAAAACATGAAGTACAGATTTGTAAAAACAGTATTTTTCTTTATGTGTGGGTAGCCGCCCGGGGGTAGGACAAGGTCATACTTCTTTACGTCGGCAGCAGGTCGGTGAAACCCAAGGTCCTAGAATATAAGGTTACCTCATACAGTCAGTTTAGCCACTTCCTTCCAGATTCCGGATATACGTCATTCGTAGTCGAGCCGTCATCGAGTGACTGCTTCACAACAGTTTCCAACGGAAGAAAATTTAGGAATTTTACAATTTTTGTTACGTAGCTGAGAGCTTTTAGACTCTTAATCTTCGATGTTATTACTACTAATAAACACTATCGTTATTACTATTAATAAACATAATACACATAATCATAATTATATCGATAAAACTTGTACGGAAATAACAAAACTGTTTCTAGAGCCGTTTGATATTCTGTTATAGTCTTTACACTTCTTTCTGTAGAAATTACAGAATATGATTACAGATTAAATATATTTATTATTAAAATACTTTAAAATACAAGGAACAGTTTTCTACGTGTATAAAAATAGTATCTGCACGATGAAATGACGACTACATATAATAAGTTGGCCTATAACACTTTTAAAATAACTTGAGATGTAAAAAAAATATTGTTTATTATTAATTAATATAACTTAAAATATGCATATTTACGTAAAATGCATAGAAATGCGAAATATAAAAATGTTTTATACATAGGATAAATTTATTGTAGTGTTATTTATTTGTATAATAATTTTTATGTAAGAAACGGTAATGCAACTTTCTTCTACTTCAAAATATTATATCTTGATTAGATATATTTGGGCAAATAAAAAAATATATAAATTTTATTATTATTATTTTTAGATGCCCGGAACAACATGTGCTGTTGCAACTTGTAGTAACAGCTATCATAACACAAAGATTTCCTAAAGATCCAACAATAATAAGAAGAAAATGGATTCATAATTGTAAAATAAAAGACAAATTCAATATCGATTCTTGTCACGCTCGCTCTGATCATTTCACAGAAAATGATTTTGAGAGAAATTTAAAAGCCGAATTATTAGATTTATTGGCAAAACCTAAACTACAGAAAACTTCACTACCGACCGTAAATTTAAAAATATAGAAAATAGAAATATTAATCAGTCGGATCAAAGGAGGAATCGTTTATTAAAAAGAAATAGGAAAAAACCTAACAGAAAAACTTTTAAATGTAAATAAACAGGATAAACCAGAAGAATCTCTTTAATGTAATGATTCTAAACTTTAGATCTTAATTTTAAATTAAAATGAAAATTCTATTTTAAAAACTGTAATAACAATAGAAAATTTTAAAAAGTTTGTACCTGATTTCTTTTAATTCTGTTTGTACGTAACACTTAATTTGTATATATTGTTATCAAAAATATGTTTATAACATAAAAAATTGTTCTTTTGACAAAATTATTTTTATATATATACGAGTAAGTGATATCGTTTTCGGTACATGGGTATTAAAAATTAAAAAATAGACAAATATAGTTTTTGGTTTTAAAAAAGAAGTCCGTTTGACGATATAAATTAAATTAATTTACTTATTTATAAATCACGTACGTAGAATTTACGAAAATGAATTTTTTAAGTAACTATTGTTGTTATAATATCATGAAATAGATAAAATTGATTTCATTCACAGAGTAAAAAAGCGCATTTTAATTTCAACTTTACACGTAGAAATTACGAAGATTTGCTCAATATTCCAAATTTTTCTTATTTATAATCAAGTTTTATTTATATTTAATTAAGTACGAATCGTAATTAATGAAATGTTAGCGTGTAATTAAAGCTACGAGCTTCTGATCGGTAATGTTTTTACCATAAGGATATAGTAAGATGTTTCGTTTTCGACTATGAGTGACGTCAAATAAACAACCCATAAAATTTCCCAGCGATGTTGTTTTCCTTTTTGTTCGATTTCTCTAGGCAATAGAAAGGAAAATAATTAGGGAAAAATCGAGAAAAATTCCAGATCTCACAAATGCTTCTTTATCAAAGTTTGTATAAATATTTAACATATTATACACATTTGATTTTGTATATGATAGACTCACTGACTGATGCCTCGGTAAACTGGCAGTATTTGAACAGTAGTTGTGCAATGCGGCTGGTGCTTAATTTAATTAATGTTATATATTGATAGTGCTGAAAATCTAAAATTTAATGGTTTTACATTAACTGACACTTTTAAATTTGAAAATTTGAAAAAATTTAACAAATGAAATACCACCTCATCTTTTTTAAAAGGTGCAGAAACAAATTAAAGTAGATTAACTAAATGTAATGAAACAGCACAAATAATTGCAAAAACTGGAACTGCACCTATGGGAGCTGAAGAAACTATGGGAATATAACTATCAGCAATCAGTGACGTCCTCAACCTATAAAAATGGAGAGACACAAGATATAAAAAAAAGCATTATACATTACGCATAAAAGTTCAAACCAGGATTCAATGTCGACAGCACACCCACAAGATGGCACTCCTTGCAATTAGGGTAAACTTGACCTTGAAAACCAAGAACATTCTTTGTTATCAAGGCCACGTTTCGGTTAACATACGATGAAATTGCATGGGATTATGGACAAATATCGTTCATTATTTTGTTTATATTTGCAGAATAGACTAGAAGTGATGAATTTTCTATTGTTTTTTGATAATAAAATCTCGGGCAATTTGAAAATTAAGGAAAAACAACAGAAATGAGCAAGTGTCCGAAGTGCCCCAACGTACGGGTGCCCCTGGTAGGTTGCATTTAACTACGACGTCACATTCCCAAGTGATAAATCATTAAAAAAAAAGAGAGAAAGAGTTCATTTTAATTCGATTTAGTATACAAATATCAGAAACTTATCTAAACTTTACGAAAATGAAAGAAATAGAATTATCATATAAATGTCCAGCATTTTCATGTAGGACGCTTCTACTGTTTCCATGTGGCATATGCAGAAAGTTATCTGGAAAGTTAAGTAATCAACAGTCTAATTGTGGAGAGATAGTATATAAATTTATATAAATGTTATCAATTATAAATTTTCCAGTATATAAATTTCCCTAAAATTTAATCCTCTAGATTATAAGTTATAAAGTGAAAAGTTATGCTAAACTGTGCTAATTTCATGCCAGTTTACAAACTGATTAATATGAGATATTTTAATTTTTTAGTGAGAAATTTATTAGACTGAAAGTATTTTATGGTACAGTTTTTCTCGCTTCCATATTAAAAATGTTACAATTATTAATGTCTTAAATTTGTATAAATGGTATAAATATTAAATTTTGCAGAGGCTACATTAAAACAGTTTAGATTAATTTCATAATACTATTAATAAATTAAAGTTATCTCTTATAATTTTTAATAATGTAATAAATAAGCATTTGATTGTGTGCAATGCAATGAACAGAGGTCTTCACAGTCAATATAAATCCGATATTCTATCTATTTATCAGGTCATAATAGAAATGTAAATCCGTTAATCCGGATCTCACTCAGACGTTAACATCGATCTACTGGCCGACGGCCGATATACCGGCGAAACAGCATATCGCAGCCTTGGAAGCGTACAGTACAGTACAGTACATAAGGCAAACGGGCTGCTTTCTTTAACCGCCAGGCGGCAGCACTTCGGAGAAAATAGCCTAAGTGGCTGGAATCTCCAGATAAACAAAACAAATAAAGGAAGAAAGAAGAAAGAATAGAAATGTAACATATAATTACATAAACAAGGTTGTAATTATTCCAATTTTACATATTAAGTTTAAAAATGTGATTATTACTTATAAATTTGCGATGTACTCTTGTGAAATTATTAAAATGCCTTCGTACATAAGTTATTTGCCATCTTTTAGTAAATGTAGCAACTTTAATTAACAAGTGACGTACATTCAGATAATGTTACTAAATTGTAAGATGTAGCATGCATAATTTTTACGTATACTCTGTTAGCGCCATCTATGGGTTTTCAGAGGAACTATCGCGAAAATAACTGTACGCAGTGCTGACCAAAATATGTGTGTGAAAATTCAAACCCGCGGGAACAAAAATATAACAATAAAAATGTTTTATTCTGTGTTTCCCACGGAGGCAGAACTGAGGAACTAAATCCAAATTGTGCTGGTTGGTGAAGAAGAGTAACGTAACCAAGGAGATAAAAGGGGGAACAGAGAGGGAAAGGGGGCCGGTTACGCAGTGTCCGTCCGATCTTATCGAGTCCCGTTACGCAGTGTTTGTCCCGAAGGAAGCCGACGCCGGAGACGAAGACCGAGCCTAGAATACTCTTCCGAATTTCGTACGAGGACCCATCCACTCGAAAGTCGAGGTATGAGCCCCCAATCCTTGTGAACTCTCTCTCCGGGTACCCTAAACTTAGGCGAAGCGACGTATATCATTCCTTATTGTAGATGAAATTTTTAGTTATTAATAAACTGTTGTTGTTTATTCCATCGATGTCAATTATTCGAATATCGCTGTCGCTCTATCGTCGGACCTATCCTCTTTTTCCACTCGCGTAACGCGTAACAAACCCGAACCGCCATCTTGACCGTCGGCAGGTCTCACCGACCTGTTAGCCGAAAAAAGGAGGTACGACTCTGTCCACCTCCCGGTGAGCCCACATGTGTCATATAAATGTGCGTACATTGTAATTGTTAAGTAAAACAAAACGAAATATTTATAAAATATAACGAACATCTAGGCCATAAGTTACTACAGTACAGATCGTAACTACAATGTAGGGTCGAAAAATCCCCAGGAATTTTTGGTGGATGGTCCGTCCGAATATGTCGAGCCCCGTCCCTCACACCCGGCCTCCCCATTGTGGACTTGGCTGAACCCATAATAGGCTTGCTAAAAGAGGTCATCTAGTCCCCAATAGGTGGAAAGAGTGAAACAGAAAAAAAAACTACAAGGTAGTGTACGAGGTAAGTAACTTATTGCAGTTACTGAATTATAAAAGTAAGCCTAGATCTAGGCCTACTTTACTACGTAAATACAACGATTAGGCCTAGGTTTAGGCGAAAAATCAAATTGTTTTATTATATTAGTTACGAATTCCTGGTGAGAAACACAAAAATTGTGGTAAAGAACATTTCTACAATTAAAGCAACCGTATTATCACTCATTATTCATGAACTTTTGCGTATATGTGCAGCTAGGTAAAGTCGATGTCTTGACAAAGACGAAATTTTGAAATTCCATATTTAAGCTAAAGTCCATCATATAAAGTCTATGGACCAATTTCCAGTTGTTATCGGGTGAGTGCCACATGTCAATCGAGTTTTCGATTTCTGAGAATTTTTATTGATATCTACGACAAATTTTTATATTGAACTTTACAACGTGCGTTTAACATGCACGGCCTACTGTCGCACATTTTCGTATTTAAATTTATGCAGCTGGTAGGCCACTGGTTTCAGCCGTGGGCATTTTAAACGTTTCCTGGTGTTTTTTTTTTTTTTTTGGTCTGTTATGACGTTGCATATGCTTGTCCTTACACCGGAACCTGGGATTTTAAATGGCTTTAAAATCCCAGTTTCGGGTTTTAAACGTTAAAAATATATCACCTTATTTGTTAATATGTGTGAAACCAAAACAGAAACACCTACGTCGCGGAGCTCAGTTTCGTTTTCCTAGAAAGTATCGTATATTATGCAATTGTTTCATATACACTAATGATATTTCATGCTACAAAGTCTTTTCGATTTTTAAATCTCAGTGTGAATTTCCAATTGACGTTGCATTACATTGATTTGAATGGTGCGAAACATCCCTCAGCTTAAGCAATCCGGAGTAAACAGAGTGTAATGACTTCGCCATCTGAAAAAATAATGATATTGTTCATGAAATATTGCAAGCTTTAAACATTTATAAACATATGTAAAACGAAAAACGTACTTTGAACGGAAACATCTTATTAACGAAGAAAAGACCATCTATTGAAAGTCTCAATGCCACTTTCCCAAATCGTTTCATGAAATTTAAGATCTAAAATATAAAAATGTTAAACATCTCATTATTAAAATAGTATTTATATTAATAATATAACACGCAATTGCGAAACACTTACTTTTAAGTTCGACTCTAGTGGCAAATTGCATGCCGAAAACTGCCGAATATCTTGAAAAGTGTTTTCCATCTAAAATATAGACCAAGTATAATGTACTGTACAATTAATACAGTAGAGAGTCGTTAATCGGAACGTCGGTAATCGGAATGGCCGGTAATCGGAACGATTATCAGTCGGACTGTGTCGTGCTGAATCGAACGTTTTTGATACTAGATTTACTTCTAAAGTATAATTTTCCTTTTTTTTATATTCTTCAATGTATTTATTTTGTTTGTACAAAATGCAGAAATAATTTTTAACGATACGATAGCCTCGATTATTATTATAAAAATTTTCGTTAGGCTTAAAATTGACGAAAATTCAACACGAAGCGACACGCAACGGAGAAAAATTCAACACGAAGCGACACGCAAGGGAGAAAAATTTGAACATCGGACAGGTTAATATATTTTTTCGTACAAAGTCGGTAATGGGAACAAATGACTAATCTGAACACCCCCAGTCCCCAATTGATTCCGATTTACGACGCTCTACTGTATTCATTTTAAGTGGGACTGTATTTTTACTCACCGTAAATGCCAAACAGCTGAAAAGGAAACAACAAGTAAGACAGAGGAGTGTTAACAGGACAATTAATCCGAAAATAATGTATTTTAGTAGTTTATTCATTTCTACAAACAGGTATATGTAATAGCAGAAACTGGTTCCTGATACAAGACTGCCATATATAATGACGCTCATGAAACCAATTTTGTTGTTGAATTGTGAAATAAAATGCCACAATTTTTCGTGATGACTCATAAAATATTTTAGATCCAATTCCAGATTCAATTGTTTTCTTTTTATTGATGCCAGTTCTTTTGACAAATGTTGAAATTCTAATATTGCCACGAATATTACTACCCAAAATAATAATACAACATAAGCGATACTTCCAATTGTATAATTGATCCATAATGCAAACTTGATGCTACAGAATAACGCTTCGTATTCAAAATGTCTTGTTCGGTGCCATAATGGATATAAAACGACGATGTTATGTACCATTTCGCAAGAGATGAAAATTGTGACAATGACTGATACTAATAGACAAATGACATTGATTGCCTTATGCAGAATTAAGTTTTGAAAAATATCATTTCTCAATTGAATCTGGAAAGAAATTTTGTTGCGTTTGATCAATCCAATTGTTAAAGCACTAACAAATACTAAAATTAATTTAGCAGATTTCACCGTCATTAATGAATTTTTTACTTCTGAAAAAGAACTAATGCAAAGAGCCGTTTGATTTAGAAACGGTACAATTATCCACACTATCGTAAGAAATTCAATCCATGCCACAAACTCGATAATATTAAAATACCATTTTTTCAATACGTTTCGAATATAACTTGATTTCCGACTTTGGCAATTGCAAGGAATTTCCAGTTCCAAACCGAAGATTAATAAATAGTTAAGTATTGGCTTCAGAAAACAATTAAAGCAAACGTCTTGTGAATTGGAGGTCATTTCCAATTTTGTATATAAGCACACGCTGTTAGTTAATGTTGAGGAAGGAATTTAGTTATCTCTATCTAATATTAGTATGCAATCTATTAATCAGAACTCTTTGTGATTCAACTAACATATAATGCTATAGTGAACTGTGATATTGCATACAAAATAAATTCAAAATTCCATGGAACCGTTCGGTTGACACTTTCACTGCTCAGTCATTCGGTCGTACCTGTTTAGGTGTTAAACATGTACAAATACCTGGAACACATCTGATGGAATGCCCTTTGTTCATGTGCAAACCTTCCACCAATGTTTGAACCAAGAAGCGACAAATTCATTGGCAGGTAGATAAAACCAGTGTATGAAACTTTTCTTTCGTGCTTTCACAAATAAATACAACTGCTTACAATATATATGTTTGCAGTGCTTTTTAAACATTAATTTATGCATTTTTATGACATTCTTATTTATTAAAATATAACATTCATTTGATATTTATAGAGCAATGTTTTCTGAACATGCAAATGGCATAGTGCAACACACTTGCATAACTACATCAGTGGTTGTGCATTAACTTTTGCGAACATATTTGATAAAGACGAAATTGTGCTTTCTAGTTTCTAATAACAACTATAGTGAAAAATGTGCCTAATGTGTTTACCTACCTTACAGATTCAGTAAATTATACAATCTATTCAATTTGTACTGTGTAAAATACGTAAACACAATACCTGAATATTAATATTTTAAAGTACTTACCTAGTGTGTGCTTTGAAAATGAATAGAAATTCTTTAATGGAACTGTAAAAGTAAAGAGATATGAATATTTAAGACATTTGAAAATAAAAATGAATTGCAAAAGTTGAAGCTTCTATTCAGTTTTTCAAATTCATAAACTCATTATCTCATGAATAATATAAAATGGGGATGAGAATTACGTAATTTTAGTTTAAAAATACAGAAATTCGTTGAAAAAGGAAGTGTGGTACAGATCGATTAAAATTTTAAAAATTTGTTTTGTTTATTTTCTTGACGATTACTATAGAAAAAAATGTCAAGAAAAGAGTCTTGTACGTATTGTTACTTATGACTTTGTTCCTTGAATGAACTTTTTTATGGTTTGAATCCAGTTTTGATTTGTAAACGACAAAGAGGAGAAAACATCAAAACACATTTGAAAATCCCACATTTAAAACTAAATTTATTCGACTTATAGAAATTATTTTATGGTAATTTTCCTTTTTTTTTCTTTTGATATGGTAAACAATTTCCAAATTCGGTGACAATGCATTGTGATTTGGGTGGTACGAAGTATCAAAGAATGACAAAACCCTTACAAAAATTGCTCTAGCTCTTATTTATGTTATTTATTTGTTCGTTTTCACTTTCTTTGTAAAAATAGTCGATGTGTGTATAATGTACTGTACATTGAATACACATTGATTTTTACTGTTATTAAATATTTTATTTGCATAAAATCATACATGATGATAACCCAGGATATGTTCAATTGAGTTTTAATTAAGACAATTTACAAAAATTATACATTTTCGAGTCTTTTCTTTCACACTACCACAGAATTAAAGAATTAACAGTCTATTGGCTTGAATAAAACTTCATTAAAAAGACAATGATAAATTATTGAAAAATTTTTCACACAAAGTTAAAACTGAACAAAACGCCGGCCTATTATTTGAGGATTCGGCGTCTTTTAACATTAAAAACAATGGTTACAATTTCTCACGATAACTACCATGTTCTTTAGCTCAATATATAACTGGTTCTCGCCCTCTGGTAATGGTTTCGGGTATTCACAAAATTCATTTGCATAAAATCATGTATGATTTTATGCAAATGAATTTTGTGTCTAATGTGTTAATGTAAATTTTTTAATCTTTGTACAACAATATCAACATTCTTTCAAAAGTTTTTTAGACATCCATTATCAACGAATTTCTGATCGTTTGCAAACTAACCGTTGCATAATTTACAAATGGGTTCACAAAGTTCAAAACCAAAAAGGCGCTTCAGCTTGTATGATCCATCTCTATTTTCAAGTTTCTTAGACTATCATATCTCTTATATTCTTAGACTTATATCAGTGAATTTTTTTTTCTCATTACTAAAGTAAACACAAGATATTTACATACTTTGCAAGCTTACTTTCAATATAAAAGTTATTCAATTACTTACTTCAGGTAAATTTGATCGCTTCTTCAATCTACTCAATTTGTAAACTAGGTAAACACATTAAAGATATTCGTCATTAAAAATGTTATTAGTAATCTAGCAGATGAGCCTCGGGCAAAAAGTAACGAGAGCGAAGATTAAGATTATTAGATTATAGCCGAGCTAACCCGTTTACGCCGGGTGAAAGATTTAGGTTCACCCTATTAGAGAATTAGAGAATTTTTGGATGGGTCTAAAAATGTTCGATTTCCCGCAAAAACGCGAAAAACCGCATTTAAAATAGAACAGTAAAATCCGACTTTAGAATAATCTTTAATCCTCTCCTTCACCCCCGCGGGGGAAGAATTTCAAAAAATCTTTTAATGTGTATTCTCATGACGTACCCTAACTGTGTACCAAATTTTAAGTGTCAACTCTTAAGTGTTTAGGCTCTGCGCTTATTATTATTATTATTATGTTGGGTTAAGTGAGAGATACTCGGTTAACACCGGTGGTTGTGTACTATGCCGGACCAAAGTCAAGGCATAGTAACCAAAACAGAAATTAAAGAAGTGTATCAGTGTGTGTGTCTGTATTCAGGAATTTTCTCACAATATGACATGTATTCAATATAGTGGCCTTCTGTAGTGTGATGTATGTGTTTCTATTCAATTCTAATGTGCCCAGGCTTTTGTGTAGTGTGTGTGGTATGACACCTGTAGAGGAGAGAACAACAGGTACAATAAGCACCCTATCCATCCTCCACAGATGCCTTATTTCCTGGGCGAGTTCTGTGTACTTGCTAATTTTTTCAGTGCATGCGTTTTGTATATTGTGAGTGTTTGGAATGGATATGTCTATAATGTATGTGATTTTATTGTGTTTGTCAATGAGTGTGATGTCTGGTCTGTTGTGGTAAATTGTTTTATCTGTGATTATGGCTCTGTCGTAGTACATTTTGTGCGTGTTGTTTTCCAATACTGTCTGTGGAATGTATTTGTAGTATGGTTCGTGGATGTCTACTAATTTGTGTTTCTTTGCAAGCTCTTGGTGTATTATATTTGCTACTTGGTTATGTCTGTGTAAATAATCTGTCTGTGCCAAGAGCTTGCAACCAGAGGTGATGTGTTGTATAGTTTCTGACATGATGTGACATTTTCTGCATGTGTCATTTGTGAGTGTTGTATCTTTGAGTATGTGTTTTCTGTAGTTTTTAGTATGTATGACCTGATCCTGTATGGCAATCATGAATCCTTCCGTCTCCCCAAAGAGGCATCCCCGAGCTAACCAGCTGTTTGACGCAGTTTTGTCAACAAAATCCTGGGCCAGATCGTAAGGATGCCTGCCATGGAGTGCCTTTCGAGCCCACGATTGCTTAATGGTGTCTATGCTTTTTATATGTTGCGTTGTGTCCATATGATGTGAGTGTAAGTTTAATGGTGTGTTATTTGAGTCTGCTAGAGTTACTGCTTTATGTAATTGTGATGTTTCTTGTTTTTTGTAGAAAAACTCTCGCAGTGACTGTATTTGTTTGTAGTGAAGGTTAACTATGTCAATCAGGCCACGTCCGCCATCTTTACGTGGAAGGGTTAATCTTTCTGTGGCAGATTTAGGATGATGTTGTTTATGCTTAGTAAGTGTAGTTCTTGTTTTCCTTTGGAGTTGCTCGAGATCTGTGTGAGTCCAATGTATAACTCCAAAAGAATATGTGAGTACTGGGATGACATATGTGTTTATTGCTTTAACTGTGTGTTTTGCATTTAACTGTGTTCTGAGGATAGCATTTAACCTACTTTGGTATTCTTTAATCAATCTTTGCTTTATTTGTGCATGTTCTGTTAGTTTGGCCTGTTGGAATCCTAAATACTTGTAGAGCTCACCCTCTTCCATGGATTCAATAATGTCTCCATTTCCAAGTGCAAAATCTTCTTTCTTCAGGATTCCTTTTTCTATGTGAAGTGTTTTGCATTTATCTAGGCCAAATTTCATTTGTATGTCCTTGGTGTATGAATGTGTGATTTGTAGGAGTTGATGAAGTTGTTTTTGTGTGGATGCATAAAGTTTTATGTCATCCATGTACATGAGATGTGACAGTGTAAACTGTGTTGTTTTTTTGTGTCTGATATTGTAACCATATTGCCTGTTGTTTAACAAGTTGGATAATGGATTCAAGGCTAGGCAGAACCAGAGAGGACTCAAGGAATCTCCTTGAAAAATTCCTCGCCTAATAAAAATTTGGTTTGTTTGTATGGAAGTGTTATGGGCCCTGAGATGTAGTGTTGTTCTCCAGTGCTGCATAGTGTTTTGAAAGAATGCAATGAGTGATGGATGTATTTTGTACATGTGTAGGATATGTAGCAGCCAACTGTGTGGAACACTGTCGAATGCTTTTCTGTAGTCTATATATGCCATGTGTATGTTTCTGTGTTGTCTGTGTGCTTGCCGTAGAATGACTGAATCTATGAGTAACTGTTCTTTGCATCCCCTGTGGTTTCTACGACAACCTTTTTGTTGTTCTGTTAGAATGTCGTGTTCTTCAACATGTTTGTATATTTTGTTTGCAATACAGGATGTCAATAATTTGTACAGTGTTGGAAGACATGTAATTGGTCTGTATTGTGTGGGGTCTGTGGTATTGTTGTTTTTAGGTTTCATGTAGGTGATGCCCTGAGTAAGAAAATTTGGCATGTCTTGTGGATTGATGATGATGTGTGTTAGGTGTTTAGCTAGTTCCTGGTGCAGTGATGTGAACTTTTTGTACCAGAAATTGTGAATGTTGTCTACACCAGGTGTCTTCCAGTTGTGTGTTCTGTTAACAGTGTATTGGAAATCATGTATGTTTATTTCAGCACAGGGCATAGTTGGTATGTTGTGCAAGTTTCTGTTCTCCTCCTCGATCCAGCCTGCATCGGCATTGTGCGTGACAGCACTGGACCAAAGAGAAGACCAATATGTTGTGAGTTCTTCTTCTGTTGGTGTGCCACTGTGCTGTGTATCAGTGTTTGCTTTGTTATTAATTTGTCTGTAAAAGAGTTTTTCATTGTTTGTAAATAATTTATTTTGTTGTTTTCGTAGTGTACATGTTTTGTATCGTTTGAGTCTACGTGCTTTGGCAGCAAGTTTTTGTTTTAGTGTATCAATGTATTCTGTAATGCGTGTGTTGTGATGTTCGTGTTTTGTGTGTGTTTTTATTTTCTTGAAAATGTTTTTGAGCTGTTTCCTTAATTTGGGTGTTATGTTGTTTTTAGTGTATTGTGTCAGCCTGCCTAATTGCTGTCTAATGTCATTTATTTGTGTTTCTATTCTTCTCTGCCAGGCAGGTTTGTGATAGAATTGTGTTTTCTGTGTATTTGTCTGTGATTGTACTTTCAGTCCATGTTGTGTCACTACTGTGACTGCCCCAGCATAAACTAATGTATGAATGTCTGAGAGTGTAGAAATTGAATGAATGTAGTGTGGTAGTAAGTGAGTGTTTACATAATTTAGTGTTTTTCCTACTTTCTTTGACGTGTTGATTTTTGGTATTCGTGGTCGTTGTGTGGGATCTGTACCTGTATATTTAGTGAGTGTTTCCTGAAATATAAGTGAGAGCGTATTAACTAAATCCAAGTCTATGTTATCAGTGATGGATGAGGAAGTGTCTGTAGTATCATTAGTGGTAATTGTTGTATGTGTGTTATTATCAATGCTTGTTGCTGGATTATCCTGACAGGTTACATGATCTTCATTAATGTTAGATGTTTCTGTCTGTTGATGTATTTGATCAGCAACCTGTTGTTTGATAAGTTCAAGTGTTGTTTGTGGAATAAGGTTGTTGTGTATAATTGTTCTTTTTTGATCAACAACCCTTTGTTCGGTGACAGTGAGATGAGGATACTGTTGTGTGAATCTATGGTGTAGTTGTTGTCTGTATGCTGTCATGTTTGTTTCGAGTTTTGTGATGGTGTAATAAGTACGGATGATAAACTCGTTCATTTCTACTGTTCATTTCATCCGTTGGCGTGGTTTTCCAGCCTTTGTGGTCTGTGGATGCATTGCCACAGAAACACCAAGGCTGGGTTGGTTCCTCACATCTGTTGAGGGCGTTGCAGTAGCCATGCTTGGGCCGGTGCTGCTTTCGCCACCGGTAACCAAGGGAGACTGTGACCTATTTTTCGAACGTGAGCCTCTGCCTAACCCACGAACGCGGACCTTGTTAACCCGGGCGACGTCCGAGCCGGTATCACACTTTGATCTAGTTATTACCATGATGAATATCTCCACAGAATGTGGGCGTGGTCACTCTTAGCTTCATTTCTCCCCATAGACCTTACTGGCATGGGTGTCCCTACCAGGAGCTTATGCTGCAGCCTGCATTGCCCTATGGATCAGTAAAATTACTGGGCTCTCCCACCACGACCAGGTGGTGACCACGGGAGAGTTATTATTATTATTATTATTATTATTATCAATCCATCTCGATTATATTATAAGATGGAATTTTTATTTATTTGTTTATGAAAGTTAATGCATGTCCGGTGATGTAACAACGTAACTTATGCAATGCTATGCTCAAAGTTTTTTGTGAATTCAGAAAAATACTAATATATTTTTATATAAATGTCAATTGTATAATATACTAGTCGCATTAAAAACTGCTAATCGTATATATTTAGAGCATTTATTTCTGCAATGCACGAAAGAAAGTTTCGTAAATCAAAAGATGAAAGTGGATAAAACCACTAAACACTACTTTTACCCACTTGCCATTGAATTTGGTCGTGTCGTGGTACCCTAATTGGCCAAAGATTCGCGCTGGACATCGGACAGACACGTGGAATATTCCGGTTTTCTTTATTTATCTAACACTAAATAGGGACGGCCAAATGGCCTAGCGGTTGATCTCAGCCTACCTGTCTCGTGAAATCGGAACGAATCCACATCTGTCAGAAATTCCCATAAAGGTTTGAAGGGATTGGCAATTCCGATATGTCAGTTTTTCGTTTATCAGCCCGCCACCAAATTCGGTGCGTGGCCGAACCCACGATAGGCTTGACAAGAAAAGAAATAGTAAAACAAAGCTAACTAGGGCCAGTTTTCCATAGAAAGTCTTGCCAAATATCTAAATTGTGTCACTTCTGCGAATATAAACAACCGATTTAATAGTATAGCAGACAGTATCATTCCCAATTGTGTAATTAATAAATATTCAAAATTTTATGCCGCTAGATAAAACTTCGTATTCAGTGTCTTGCTTTATGCTACAGTGAATAGTAATAAGCGGAGATTCATAATATACAATGATAACAATAGATAGTAAAGATATCTGAATAATTGCTTTTTGTACCATTTCTTTTTGGTTGATGAGATATAAAAACAATACACGGCTGCGATCTACAGTGGAAACGTCTGCCTGGAGGGCATTATATGAAAAATTAATCTCCATTTAGGTGTTAGAGCGTGAAGAGAGCCCAAAGCATTCTATGAGGCCACTTCATTGGTCAGACACGAATCCATTCTCAATAAATGAAACCAACGAGCGAGTGTCCATTGGTTTCATCTATTCGGCTTCTTGTGAACTCGCGCCATTTTGGAAAAGGGCATGTTTTAATGGAATTTTTAGAAGTACAATAAAATTTCAATTTAGCGGACTAATTCAAGCGAGAGGTGTCCGTTAAAGCCAAAAGACCATTATATTATAAAGTATGTTTTCCGAATATGTGTATTAAAAATTGAAAAATGTGTTAGTATATATGTTTTTACTTATGTACCAATAGATTCGTTTGTGTAATTAAAATTATGTATAAGTTTAATTTTCCATAAATGTTATCTATGTGTATTATTGTGTGAGATCCCAGGCTACAGGTTGTTAAATTAAAATATTAATTCAATAAATTTGTTAGATAAAAAGCACAAAATTTGGAAAAATTAACAAGGAAGTGACCAGATTCTTTTTATGATAACACTTCCTTTTTAAACGACCCCTCTTCTTGGAGCAATGATTCACCCAGGAAAGTAGAGAGTAAAATACAGAATTGGATGACAAAAGAGCTATCCATCCGATATTGTCTTTTTTTTTTTTTTTTTGGTAACATTATGAGTCGGAAAGAAACGAAAACATATAAAATGACCAGAAAAAGTCGTCCAATTTGGCAGTTATCCCTCAGTTCAGTTCAGTTAGTTCTTCAACTTCACTCCAGTTCGGATGCCCAGTTTTAACCAATCCAGCCGCCGCTCCGCAATAAAAGACAATGGTCTTTAACCAGTTGTGAGCATTAATATTACGGATTATTTCCAAGGCTCTTTGATAGAAGTAAAAGACTCTCCTTCTCCTCTCTAGGATGACTAAGCCAGCCGCGATCACCGAACATCAAGAAACCAGCTATTTTGATCGACCCGGAAAGGTTATTCCACTTTTTATCCCGCGGATGGATTATAGATTCAATTCAACTCAATTACATATAAAAGGCATTTTAGAATTAACCGGATATTAAGTTTTACTTATACCAACTGGAATTTTTGTTCGTTAAGTCAAGGTTTTGCTGTATTTCGCGATTTTTGATAAACGATATGACGAAGCAGCAAAAATTCTAAAATTATACTTGTTAGTAGTAGAGTAGTCTTAGAGTAGACTTAGTAGAAATTAGTAGTTCTACTTAGTAGAATTCCTACTCAGTGAATGTGGAGACCGAAGCAATGAGAAGTTAGCTTGAAGAACGAAACATTTTTCCACATAATCATTAGAAATAATTTTCGGGTTGAACACTATACAAGTAACTGAAAGTATAATTTCTGTTCTAGTTTTGAATACTTGAAATTCGTTTTTTCTTTGACAATTACAGTTTATTTGAATTTCCAAACAAAAGAATTAAAACTGATGAAAGAAGAAATATCTTTCGAGGGGATTTTATGAGAAGATGGTTCCTATTTACGTATTGAACACGTGATTAAAACCTGAAAAACTACAATTGCCATCTTATTGGTCAGGCTCGACCCTTCCTTCCATTAGAATGTTTAATGGTTTTATCCAGTAAGCTACTGGTAGGCATTTTATGTAAAAAAAAAAAATAATAATATCATTAATTAAAATTTTTCAAATGTTTTGTAATTATACACTGTAATATTTAGCAATATTCAGAAATATGGATTTTTCGAATTTTTTTTGTCTATATTATGTTTGAAGTGGATACGGTTATACAAGTGCACTACAATATATATATACGAAGAAAACGAAAACGGTTATGAAAGAACTGTATTGTGAGGTTCTCCAGGGTGATAGACACGTTAAGTAAAACCTGTTCACCACTTACGGACCCTGTTGCAAAACAGTTACTCGGAAGTACAGGATGGCTTCCTAGAGTTATTATATTTTTATCCGGTGTTCGCAAAAACCCCTGGATGACGACTTTTCCTGACACCAGTTATTTATTCTTAATATACTGGGAATAACACGCGTATTTAAATCTATCTCGCGGAATAACGAGTGGGAGGGACGTGAGCAAGTTTGGAAAGGACCTACTAAAAATTTGAGTCAGAGATGTATCAATTTATAACAATAACAAAATTATATATTTAATCAAACAAATAAAATGATTACAAAGGACATTTGTAATATATTCGATCGGATCTATATCTATCTTAATCTATTTCCTATCACCGAGAGAGAGAGAGAGCTTACAACAATATTCTAGGATCATAATACCTCATTAAAGATGAATCTAGATGATTTTCTATTCGGCACATAATATTAAGCCTTTTTCTTCCACTTTATGCATGAGCTCCTATATCTATATTGGAAGACCAACCCTTGCTTCTACTTCGAAAGCTTTAGGCAGACTAGACTATTTATTGGAGACCTCTTCTCGCTGTGTCTTCTCAATCGAAATCTTCAGGCGGTCTCGTATCTATTGGAGAACCCAAAAGACTTTCTCTTACGACGAAAGTTTTCAGCGAACTCCTCGATTTCGGCGTAAATTTCGATAATATTCTATTGCCTTATCCAATCAAAATTTTTCAATATTACATTATAATAGGGGTAAAACAAGGGGTAAGACAATTGACGTCAACCCGTTTTTGTCAACGATAAAGATCTTAAAAACAGAACTCTATTTCCTTTGTTATGAAAAGAGGGTGAAATCCTCTCCTTTCTATCTTTGCAATTTTAATATATCTGTTGTCTTCTTACATCCAAATAAATATAACAGTTAGGTTAGAAATTGATCTGTTAACGTTCTGTTATAAACAAAGGAGTTTTCTTAAGGTAACCACTTGGTAATAATTAAGTTTAACAATGGTGAGGGGGATGAACTGGTGTGTGGGAAAGTTCCGTTAACATCTGCAAGGAAGTTCTAAACGAAAACATCGTCCTTTCACCAAATGTATGTTTTAACATAGATAAAATTATATGATATTTTATAAAATAATATAAATCACAATTAGAAAATTATATCAATCTTATAATAAAAGGGGAGAGAAAAGAGAGGACTTCCGGTCCTCACAGTATAATTAATGCTGTTTCCGTAATTTATGACATTTATTTATATTATACAATATATTTTAATAGTCGAAAAGTTGTGTCAAATTATAAATCAGTATAATCGATACAGATACAGTAATTAAATTTAATTTACTTGTTTTATCATGGTTCTTCTACACAACTGCAGTCCTCAACTATTAGTAAAGAAGAAAATCATTTAAAAATTAAAAACTGTATTGTGTTCACAATTAATTAAGAAAACAAGTAATTATGTTAAGTGCAATCTGGTTCTCAGGTGACCTTCACGATTATCAGGAACTTTTGGGAGTTATATGTTACGAATGTGTTTTGCACAACGTTTGAATCTATCAAAGGTCTACTTAGCTTCTTCAGTCAATTTGAGTTTTATAGGTACGAAGCGGAGGGAAATACTCCGAAAAAGCGTATAGAAAACTAAAATAGTATTAAACACCTAATTACTGGAAGTTGTTCTAAATTATACATTGAATGAACTATATAGATATATAAATTTCTTAAAGAAAAACGTAGTAGATGACTAAAATACGAGTATTAATTAATATAAAAAGAAATGGGACACACATTTTCCTTTTACAGAAACGATGTTAAAATTATGAAACCAACGTTTCGTTTATTTTGTAAGTTTTATTACTTAATATGAGGAAACAGAATATTTCGTAAAATTGCCTTATTAAATTTGTTTGATGAAATATCAGACAAAGTAAGATACAAGTATATATTAAATACATCTAAAACAACTTAAGAAAACATTATATATTAATATGGTTATTTAACAGCAATACCGTATATATTATACTGAACTACGTATGTAAAGATGGGCACTCTTATACTGTTTTCTATAACTTGACTAAAACCAGCATTCCTGACGTAACTTCCGGTATGTCGAGTAAGTTGACAATTGTGAAATATTAGACTCCAGAAAGGTTCGACTAATTTTTGAATGAAGTAAACCCGTGGCTTCGGATCTAAAACGTGTTCCATATAATAATATTTCCCTCCCTAAAATAAAAATAAACGCACGACTCGATTAATTTATCAAGATTTTAAATTATAAACTCAAGTACTTACGTTAGTTAGGACCCTTTTGATCTCACTCAAAGACTTTTCTACGTCTTGCACCGAGCAAAGTACATACGACCCTACGACTACATCGATACTTTGGTCTTTTATTTCTTTCATGTCTTCTACTTCAGAACAGTACAAACCTTGTAAATGGATATTCGGATATTTCGTTATGTTATTCTGAAGAAATGTTCGGTAAAATTCGTTCGGTTCCACACAAATTAATGAAGTTTTCTCGGGAAAATATTCAAAGTTTCTTCCACCACCCGGTCCTATTTCCAAAATCCTCAGTCGACCTTCACGCGAACGTTGAATGTCATTAGATACTTCTAATTTTAAATTTCGTAAACAACATTTTCTGATCTTACTGAAAGATAGTTCTACAAAAAATTTGAGTAAAAATTCGTAAATAATTACAAACCACAATTTACTGACTCGTTCCGAAGTTTTCAGAGAAATAATTAATAATATTAATGACAGAAGAAAAATAGAAACGTACATCCTAATCGTTTGCAAGAGAATTTCGATTAATCAGTTCCTTGCTGGCATACCTATTTATTTGTAGGGTTATATATTGATCAACACTAAGAATAGTTCTGGGAAATCAATATAGGTCTACCACCTCTCGTTTGATGCTCCGGTTTGAATTTGTGTCGAGCGGATGTTAACTAATTATATCGTTTCTGACATTTGAAAATGAACTAAATAATTCCTGTTATTCTTCCGCTGTTACATATAACAGAGGGAAAGCATGGCGCATTTACACTTTTGGATTTAGGACACCTTGAAACGTCGAGAAAAACAAAAAAATTCGGAGTTTTTTCTGTTTGTATGAATTTTAGGTTAATGTGTACCACGATTTTGTTCATCCTCTTTGAAGCTTAATAATTCCTGTTCTTTCTGTCGAAAATTTCTGAAATTTCGCAGAGAGGTCTGTTTATTAGGGGAATTGATACTATGAATTTTGATGATTAAACATCGAGAGAGAGGGGAGATAAAGGGGTGTGTGTTACATCTGGAGTAATTGTCAGATTTGATGACGATTATACTCGTTATTAGAGTTTACGACGTTTTTATAAAACCCATCCATATCCTAAGAAGTGAGCTTTTTGCCATTTTATAATAGTTAAAAATATAAAAGATTTTTTAATAAAATATGATAACAGATGTCGTCACCAAATGTTGCCGGAAAAGTTAGGCAACTTGTTGCTGGTTGTTTTCCTGTAGTAAACGAGGTTTGTTTATACTTGGTTTCCAAATTCTCTAACTTCAAAGTTTCACGTGTCTGGTAAAATTCCATATTTGTCGAAGTTTTGCTTCACTAAAAATGAAAATTCGAACTATTTCGGATTTTCTTTCGGAAAAAAAGTCTTTCACATTTCAAATTCTAAGAATTAAAGAGTTTATGTGTGTTCTATTGATATTGAAATGATCAATCAAACAATGAGGATCACAAAAAAGAAAAGAATATTGATAAAAAAAAACACCGTAAAATCCTGCTTGACGAACAGTTGCCTTACAATATTCACTTCACTTAGTGATTAATAAATTGAATATATTTCTAAATATGGAAAAACGGTCTATTTACTATTAAAAGAATATAGTGAATTTTTCTATCCTTTAACATTACAGTTGTCAGCAATCTTCCCATTCCAAAGTAAATGCAGTACCCAAGTGTAAAAAGAGTTGTACTGTAATAAAGTATTTTCTAAAAGTACAGAAAACCTCTGTCCTATTATTAACATTTATTAACAACTTTTATGAATAATTTGGCTAGTTTAAAGGCGATTTCGTACATTTTGCATTAAGGAAATATCACCTCTGAATCAGAATGTCTTATTTAATCGTTCATTACAATGATATCATTAGACACATTTTTTAAAACACGTGAATATTTTATTAACGGGACTACACAAGATGCACGTTTGTTTAATAATTCATTACAGGTAGAAATACAAATTATTATGGTTATTAAGTGGATATACAGTAAATGAAAACACTTTTAAAAATCTTCTCCTGTGAAATGTGAATATTCATATATTGAAGATTGTTTTTATTCAGAACTCAATTGTGTTGTACTAAACTGCATTGGACAACTGTAGTCGATACAGAATTGTACACTAGTTTTTATATAAATTCATTCTGAACATTGGGCTTTTTGAAGTGGTTTGCTATCTTCCTGCGCGAGTTTTGCGCTAATGAAACATTACCTCTTCTTATATATGCAGAAATATTCGTCATTAAAATCAAAATTTTCAAAAACGAAAACTGTTATTTAATTATTATTAGCATTATTTTGTATAACTTCTATCTTAAAGAATTCATTTTAAATTAATTTCTTGAATGATAACTATTTTATTGTTTTAAAAATTATTTTCGCTTATTTTTCCAATTTTAAGGATTACCTTTTCTAAACTTTTGCAATGTAAATTGAAATAATAAAAAGAAAATAAATTAGAATAATAAATTATTAGTTGATTGTCATTAATCTTATAACATTATGAAAAAAAGAATGGGATAACAGCTGTTTTCCCCTTTTCAATTAGTGTTAAGTGACAGTTGTTACCTTATCTACATCATCTGAATACATATAATTTATACTGGACAATACAAAAATAGGACTAAAAATAACCGATCAAGCTTATCTTTCATTATATGAAATTCCTCCGAAATAAATTCATTATAAAAAAAACCAAAATAGAATGACAAAAAGAGGCTAGAAGAGACGAAAGTAAAGCCAAATCAAATCAAGAGAGATAACTCTGAAAAAAAAAAGTCAATACAAGAGAAGAATGTCAACTCCGGAGGAGGCAAGAGGCGAAGTCAGAACAAAAAGAGAAAGAGAGAGAAAGGAAAAGAACTTTTCATAAACTGTCAACTGAGACCGAGTGGATAAAGCCGCTGAAAATTAATCAGGGGTTCTCGCCTCACCAACGGGCAAACCACGAGGTTTCGGGATTTTTCCTTTATATGTAACTCGCTAATAAGTACCAATTGACCATGAGACCATGTTCGCTTTTGGCAGATAGCCAACATGTGGCCTTGCTTTATTTCATCAATCCAATCCAATTCAATTCACAGGAGAGAAGTTAATAAAAAACAAAACACAGCACCACACGTTTCTTTAAAATACAGTTTATATTTTATAAAGTAGGTAAATTAAAATATGTACTTAAACTATTATGAAATTACTAATTAAGTTTTGGATCTCAGAGTTGAAATTTCATTAAATGTTAATGCAAATCTCAAAGTGAAGTTTACTTAATTTTTATGTTAAAGCTCTTTTTATTATATTAAGCTTCGTTATTATTATCTCATAAATTTCTTCTGTCACAATATATTGTGCATGTTATTTAATCAATACTCCACCATTCGAATAATTGATAAGTCTACTTCAGAATAAGGAACGATAAACACATATAATTTATATTTCAGCAATCATGTAAATGAAATATAAATTTTCATTTAATTTCCATTTCTTGTCATTTTAATTTTCGTATATGTATTATCATATTAAAATAATTCATTTCGAGGAATTATTACTTTATTAAGTAAGCCAAATATCATGTTAGAATAGTTTACTTCCATGAATTATTACTTTATTAAGTAAGAGGAATAATTCATTACAAGAATTTCTGAAATTGAAGTATAATTTTTCATCTCTCTTCCATCTCTGAACATGTTCAATTATCACGAACTCAAACATCAGAATTTACCACAGCATTAGATCTTCGTTAAGGCACTGTGAAAACTGTTCGATGAATTGCACAGAGGCATTTCATTTCTTTCCTCTGTTGATCAAGATTATTTAGTACCACATAATTAAATCTAACGTTGAAAAATGACTTCGAATTCACGAGAAGTTTGTCTGAACTGTTTTCTGAAACCAATACTAAATTATGCATTAATCTTCGGTTTGGAACCTGAAATTCCTTGCAACTGCCAAGTTAAAAAATCAACTTACAATATTGGAAATATATTGAAAAAATGGTATTTTAATATTATAGAGTTTTCGGCATGGACTAAATTTCTTACGATACTGTGGATAATTGTACCATTTCTAAACCAAACCGCCCTTTGCATTGGTTCTTATTCAGTAGTGAAAAATTCATTAATGATGATCAAATTTGTTAGACTAATTATAATATTCGTTGATACTTCAACAATCAGTTTTATCAAACGCAACAAGATTTCTTTGCAGATTCTATTGAGGCATGATATTTTCCAAAATGTAATGATACACAAGGCAGTTAACATTACTTCTCTACTTGTATCATTCATCGTTATTATCGTAATCTCTTGCGTAACTATACATAACAGCGTCGTTTTATATCCATTATGGCACAAAGCAAGACATTTTGAATACAAAGCGTTGTTTTGCAGCATCAAGTTTGCATCATGGATAAATTATACAATTGGAGGTATTGCATATGCTGTATTATTCTATGCTGCAGTTATACTCGTGGCGATATTAGAATTTCAACATCTATCAAAAGAATTTGCATCAGTAAAAAGAAAAGAATTGAATATGGAATTGAAATTGAAAGATTTCATGGATCATCACGAAGAATTGTGGAAGTTTATTTCACAGTTCAACTACAATGTCAACTTCATGACTGTCATTATATACGGCAGTCTAGTATCAGGTACTAGTTTCTGCTCTTACATGTACAGTACCTGTTTATTAAAATGAATGAAATACTGGAATATCTTGTTCTCGGATTAATTGTTTTGTTAACATTCATCTGTCTTGTTTGTTGTTTTCTTGTAAGCTGTTTGGCATTTTCGGTGAGTACAAATATTAGAAAAATGTAAAACAAAATTTAAATTGTAAACATTACGTTTTATACTTTTCAGATGGAAATTACTTTTCAAGAGATTCGCCAATTTTCGGCTTGCAGTATGCCTGTAGAGTCGAAATTGAAAGTATGTTTTTGGTCATTCATGTAAATGCTATAATATTAATTAAATATGATTTTAAAGAAATTAATGTCCCTCATACGTTTATTTCAGATCTTAAATTTTATGAAACGATTTGGAAAAGTGGCATTGAAAATTTCAATGATGGGTTATTTTTATGTTAATAAGAGATTTCCGATCAGAGTAAGTTCGCATTTTACATATCACTCTATCAATCATTAATATGTTATGAAGAATATTAATGTTTTTGCAGATGGCTAAGTCTTTGCTTTCCGTCTACTCTGGATTGCTGAAGCTGAGGGACTTTTCCCACCATTCAAAAATATGCAATGAAATGTCAATTAGAAATTATACTGAAATATAATTATCCGAATGAGATTTTATAGCTAAAGATATCATTACAATTCTGTATTAAAATCTCCCTTTAGTGAAACATTTTTCCTTACTAGATATTACCATAGGTTTAAACACAATATTATCAGAAGTGAGTTTTATAGTTTTATCGATACCTCTAAAAAAGCGTTCTAAATAAATTTTTCATGTAATAGCAATTTGAGAAATTGGCATATCTACTAATCTTTTCTGCCAGTACATTTTATTTACGATCCACAGTGAGTGGCCACTGTCTTAGGTAGCGGTAAACGAACCACTCCTTAAAAATTGTGTAGACATGACACTCTTGACACGAAATTATGTGACTGCTGATCAGTTTTATGTCATTGGCTAACTGCTTTAATCCGATTTACTATCAGAACAGAAAGAGAAAACGATTGAAATGAGTGTTATACATAGTGTATGTGGTATAACCGCCGAATCCGAATTGTGGGTTACGAATATCGACAAGCATCTGGACTATTCTTGACCGATCGTTTCTAGCGTATACGGAGAAATCTGCAATGCAGAAACAATTTCTAAATTGACCCGAATCTGAATTTCTCATTAAATCACAGAGCATTTCATCACCGGTATGGAGAGTAGGACCTCTGAAACACTCTTCTTGCACATTCTTATGTATGATCATAAAAATGATCCTCACGAGTTTTACTTATGACAGCGGAAAACAAGACATTGCGGTTTCGGTGGGCTTATAACTACTCACAATGGAACCATTGACATCTTGAAGAATGTTTTATGACTCGGTAAATCGAACATTCTAATGCGTGGACGAACGAGTCTGGATAAGGCGAAGATACTTTTTCATTTGTGTGGAGAAAACATTATGGTGTGAGGGATGTTTTCCTTTTACTCTCTAGGACCTCGTTTCAATAAAATTCACCGAAAACGGTACAGCTTATCTTGACATTGTTGTTGACCACGAGCACCAGTTCATGCATGGTCTTTCTCCAGGAGACAAAGAATATTTCAGAAAGAAAATGTCTGTTGACAGGTTTCTGAATACTTCCACAAGCAGCATCGACAGTTTGGCACTGTAGAAGAGTTGTAAAAATTCTCAGCTTTTTAATCTCACCTGGAATCTTTCAGATGTTTTTGGAAGAACTGTTTATGCGAAATATTTCAGACTTGCTTTTTAAACTATGTACGATGCAGTGTAAAAATTAAACAGTGGTCAAAGAACGAGTATCACTACAGTGATATACGTCCTTCATTTAAGGGGACAGTTTTTTTCATTACTCTGTTCTTTAGATTTTTTTAAAATAGCCAATTTTTCGTTTATTTTGCGAATTTAAATAGTAAAATGTTCATCATCATAGTTTTAAACAAAAAAAAAGTTGATTTTGTATTTTCTAAATGGTTTTCCATTATATTTTATTACACAATCTATATTTGTGACAGCTCCATACAAATTTGTTTAGGTTTTATTTTGGAAATCCTTCATACAATACTTTGCATATGACATTCTATATTAATTTTTCTTGTGTTAATATTATACTAAAATTGTTTAGTTGCTTTGTAACTTCACACAAGATCAGTGTTTTAAAAGATTGTCGCTCACCAGTTACTGAGTGGATAAAACCACTGAACACTACCAGTTCGCTCCTCGGCAACGGGCTGGCCACTTGCAGTTTTCCGGGTTTTCTTCACGTCAGTAACACCTAAATAGGGCCAGTTATTCATAAAATACCTCTCGGGAGGCATTCTCCTTTGACATATCGTCCATGTGTCGCGTTGCCTTAATCGAATAAAACTAAACTAAAAGATTGTCAGCAGCCGCCCGAAATTCATTCTGCAATGACAATTCTACGTGATTAATTCTGCTGCACCATTTCTGGTATGATAAGTCCTAAAATTATCAAGTTGTAAGCTTTAAGAATACAATAATCGTTAGGAACATAAATTTCGAGCACATCAGTAAATTTAATACGGAACCAATATTTAATTTAGGTAATTGCTTTTACGCAATTTATAAGTAGTACTAAACTTGCATTTACTGTTTAAATAGCTGGATTATCTCTTCGTTCAAATGAACTTATTTGAATGGATCCTACAACGAGAAAACCCTGTGTGGATGAAAAGATCGAGGAAATGCTTTGTTTATTTCTGGTTACATGAACTTACATATAAGTGATGGCAACCTATTTGACGAAGTTTCGTGCATTAATTGAAAGTTATGTCACCAGATCTAAAAATGTCGCAAAGTCCTGTCAATGTAGATGGGTTGAATTTTTAAGTATTTCACGTATATTTTAAAATAAAATTAAAAATGATTTAATTTTGCTTATGTCTGTCTGTATGAGCTATTTTCATTAGTGTACAATATGTAAACCAGTGAAAAATGTAAAAATCCAATTAAAAATGTAATCATACTAAAGAAAACCTTAACGTAAATTGTGTACAGTTTTTAACAATTTTAAAAACATAAATCTAATTTATTACAAAAGTTCATTCTCGTAAATAGTATCAAACTTAAAATTTTTAAATTAAAATAATAATATGATTGTATGTTACGTAAATGCTTACATTTTACAATAGATGTTATAAAGCTTTTTAGTTTACTGAAACAAATAAATGCAACTTGCTACTTTATTATGAAACAATTTCTGATTTGTCCTTTATTTTACAAAAAGTATGGCCGTCGTAATTATAACTATAGATTTTGGTAAAAAGCTAAATAATGTGGGGCCCACCATTTCTCTTTCCCCCAAAAATTTTATTGTTATTGTATCTATATATATATTCATGTTATTATTTACTATATCTGTAAAACTTTAATTTTAATCACTTTACTTTAATCCTTTAACTAATAGTGTATTTTCATTAATTAGTTAAAAATTTTATTGTATTTTAAACTCTACATGTCTTTTATATCCCTGTTTTTTTGTTCTGTCTGAAGCAATTGTTAACTACCAGACAGGACGCCCTTTGGACCCACATTGAAGATGTATGTAAACACGATATCGAGATTTTTATATCTATCAACCAACGTTGTAAAAGAACTTCGCCTACTTTTCCAATTTTAGGGATCCCCTTTTCGAAATTTTTAGTAATATCGACTTAAAATAATTTAAAGAAACAAATTGAAACAAAAAAATATCAATTACAGTATAACCTCGATTATCCGGATTGTTCAAAATAAACAAAAATTTTACAAATTTGCTGATTTGCACTTGGCGATTGCGACACTGTTTATAAACGTGATGGAATGCATAACTTTTTTTTTATCCCAACAACGTCTCACCCGACACATTGGTCCTAAACTTTTTAATACATTTTGCGTCGTAATAAAAATGTAACTTGACATACATATTTATAAATAATTTATATTCAAATTACATTATTTCTATGGCCAAGAGCAGTGTAAGGCATGGGCGACGTTGGCCACCGCCTATGGCCTCGCGCCTCGAAGGTTTATGCATTACTGAAAAGCCGTGAACGCGACGAAAAAATGTTACTCGTCATAAAACGATAAATAGTTTGCATTTTTATGAATAAAAATTTGACAGTTTCAATTGCTTTTTATTTTATAAAATCCGTCTTCTTGCGCCACCAGAGGGCCTTTAAACAATAGGCAGTGTTAGTGCTGGTCAGTAGTACTCCAAATTCAAAACGAACGTTTGTTTCTTGAAAATTTGATCACGATTTAAATACAATACTGTATTATTATTTTACGATTATCCGGATTTTTCCTTATCCGGGCTACCTTCTTCCCCAATTAGTCCGGATAATCGAGGTTATACTGTAATTGTCATAAATCTCAAAACATGCGAAGGAAAAGACAAAGGAGATGACCGTCGTTTCCCACTTTTTCGAATTGGTGACCGATGATATTCAATCCACGTTCATATCATTCTTCATTGACAAGAGAGAAGGAGGACCACTAGATGACCAATCGTGCTTTTTACAAATCACTTCACCTCCGGAACAAAAGTATAATTGGTCAAAAATCAAGAATAAAATGGAAAGAAGTGGCGAAATTAGCAGACTAGACCAACAGTGACTGACTGACCGGACAAGAAACGGTCAGTCAGTCAGCTGTTAACAGTCAACAGCTGACCGACTTAGCAAAGAACGGGGAGTCTGTGAAACCCAGTGAGAGACGGGCCTAGTGTAAGACTGAGTGAGGGTAAAGGAGAAAGAAGACAAAGAGGAAAAGAGCACAAGGAGAGAAAGTGAAGAGAGAAGAGAAAACAACTCTTTTTGTGATGTGATGTCAGTCGCTCTGTTCGGATACTTCCGTCTAGATACCCCACCGTTTTATAGATAGAAGTAGGCCAACTCCCTAAATCGAATTTTAAAATTTTCGTTTAAAATTTTGTTTTCTGATCTAAACTCTCTTTGTTATTTGTACTTCATTCATCCGCCAGAGAGGCTCGTTCCTGGACTTCGCAGTAACTCTTGCCCTTGCGCCTTAACCATTTGTATTTTTTTCGGAGGTGTGTCAGACAAAACACACCTGGTTGCAGGGCCCTACCGTAATGTTGCAAAACCTTATTTTTCACGGCCCCCGAGCCCCCACAATAACAATGACGCAAAATGTGATGCGTCGTTTTGAAAACAGCTGATGTGTACAGAAAATTCAATACTTATAGCACGTCTATTATTAATATCTCATAAATTCTTCTCATATTTGAATTATATACCACATAATTAGCTCTACAACTAAGAAACGACCATAAATCTGCTTTAATTGTGTTTACAAATAATGAACGTTACGAGGATTTTAATTAACTTATTTTACGCAATAGACTTAATTTATATATTCTTTCAAAAATCCAAAGTAGTGGTATTTTGAATTATCGTGTATGCAACGTCTTTGAATAGAACTTAATAATAAATCAGCCATATTCTATAAGTTGCACACCGATATTAGACAGACATGTAGAATATTAGCAAACTTTTCTCAGAAACACATTCAAGTGTTATATACATTCAAAACTAAAAATGATATCGAATTCACGAAAAGTTTGCTTAAATTGTTTTATTCAACCCATACTAAATTTTGCATTGCTGTTTAGTTTGGAACTGGAAATTCCTTGCAGTTGCCATTGCAGAAAACCAATTCACGGTATTCTAATAGCATTGAAGAAATGGTATTTTGGTATCATCGAAATTGCAGCTTGGATTCAATTCCTGATGTTAACGTGGCAACACGTACCGTTTCTAAAGCAAATTGCTCCTTGCGTTGGTGCTTATTCAGCAGCCAAAAATTCGTTGAACATGGTCAAAATTGTAACATTAATTATAGCATTTGTTGCGGCTTTAACAATTAGTTTTGTCAAACGCAACAAAATTCGTTTACAAATTCAATTAAGAAATGATATTTTTCAAAATGTATGGGTAAACAAGGTAGTCAATATTATTTCCTTACTAATTTCATTCGTTGTGATTATCGTGATCTCCCTCATAACATTAATGAATACATTCATTTCATATCCGTTATGGTACAAAGGAAGACATTTTGAATATGAAGCGTTATTCTGCAGCATCAAGTTTGCATTATGGATGAATTATATAATTGGAGGAATCGCTTTTATTCTACTATTCTATGCTGCACTTACAGTCGTGTCGATATTAGAATTTCAACACCTTTCAAAAGAGTTGTCATCATTAAAAAGAAGACGATTGAATCTGGAATTAGAACTGGAAAATTTTATGAATCATCACGAAGAATTATGGAATTTTATTTCACAATTCAACAACAAAATTGGTTTCATGAGTGTCATTATATATGGAATACAGGAACCAGTTTCTGCTATTACACGTACCTGTTTATAGATATGAATAAAACATGGAAATACATGATTTTCGGATTAATTGTTTTGTTAACATTCGTTTGCCTCTTTTGCTGTTTTCTTCTCAGCTGTTTGGCATTTTCAGTGAGTACAATTATTAATACAATTTAAAGTCAAAAGTTTTAATTGTAAACATTGTATTTGATGTTTTTCAGATGGAAAACACTTTTCAAGAGATTCGCCAATTTTCGGCTTGCAGTATGCCTCTAGAGTCGAAATTGAAAGTATGTCTTTTGTAACTTCATAGAATTGTTTATTATACTATTCATTAAATACCATTTTTATACTGAAATGTTCAATATTTCTATATTTTAGCTTCTAAATTTCATGAAAAGATTTGGGAAAGTGGCATTGAGAGTTTCTATAGGGAGTCTTTTCTTTATTAATAAGAAGTTTCCGTTTAGAGTCTGTTTTAATTCTATATATTTTGTGAATTTAAAAAGTTTGAAATTGTCAATATGTTATAAACAATGTTAATATTTTTGCAGATGGCAAAATCATTACACTCTGTGTACTCCGGACTGCTAAAGATGAGGGATGTTTCGCACCATTCAAAACAATGTAATGAAACGTCAATTGGAAATTACACTGAAAATTAATGTTCGAAAAGACGTTTTGAAGCTTGAAACAGCATTGTTTTGTTCTAAACAATTGCATAATAGGATCTCTTAGTGATGAAACTTTGCTCAATAACGCAAGAGAACGACGTAGGATCAACTTTAAAAAATTTTGTTAATAATATGTGTAATTATTTCATTGTAATTTATTTTATTTATTTTAATGCTTTCATTTAAAAAATACGTAAATTATTTGTTTGTAGACCTTTTAAAATAAAAAATAAAGACTTTATGTATTTTTTTATTTAAAAATAGCGGTTATAGTTCTACTATTAGAAATCATTCTTTAGTTTGTATTTTAATACGTTTTCAACTGGAAGCAGACCTCTGAACGGGATCGAAAATGTTTGTTTTTGATTAAACTAGTGCTGAAAAAGTGTATAAGGTGAAGTGTGATTAGTATATTTGTTTCCAGTTTTTCTACAAGTGCTTTCTTATTAAGCATCCTAAATCAGCAATACACCTGCAAAACGAATGGTTAAATTTAGTGTGAATATACAAAAATTTCTCAATTATCATATTAACAATTTCTCATAAGTTATATTCCTAATTAAGAAAGTAATTTATTAATGCATTACTATTATTTAAGTAAATAACTACATTCGCTGTGTAAATCGGCCGCTGCGATATTATAAAATATTTGTATGTAAATTTTCATAGACACAAATAAAATTTCTGGAGAACTTCACTTGAAGTATCAAATTTAACAATTTTAATATAGTATATTAAATGCCAGCTGAAGCAGAGTGGACAAAATAACTGATCATTGGTTATGTGTTTACGCATTACCACGTAAAACTTTCTACTTTGTCCTCCTTACATGTAACACCGAGATATGTTGCAGTTTCCCATAAAAGTTCACCATAGGAAGATCGCCCGAATGTTTCATTAGTATACTTCACCAATTCAATCTTATTTTATTCACTGACTGAAGCAGGACACACTTTGCTTTAAAATGGACCACTTGTTTATATTTTAAAAAGTATACTCAGTTGAGAATGTACAGTATCCTAGTATAAATTGAGAGCTAATGGAATAGTTTGAAAAAATCTTAATGAAATGAATAGTATAATGAATTAATTTAATTCGCATACACTAATAATATATATTAGAGTATTCAAATATTATAGAAAAAACTATGAGATCGAAAATGGTTTCAAAATTAATAGAAATAGTAATGAATTATTAAATAATACACAGAAAATTGAATTACGTATTAAACACGCTTATGATGATTTCATCATCAAGGCGTGTTTACGTTGGGTTATTAATCAGGTACAGTACATACCCAGTACCGCTTGGCACAAGTGCGTGGGAAAATACATACAGTCGTCATTGTACAAAAGAGATGTTAAATACGCGTAACAGTAAATGAATGGTATGGGCGAGAGTGAATTCTGTCACTACTCCAACGCGTGACACCACAATAAGGAGCAGGGTAGCTTCTCGTACTATATAATAACCTTAAAATAAGGCAAACCAGTGGCTGAGTGGATAAAACTACTAAACAATAATAGATGGTAGTAGATTTTCACCTAGCCAAGTGAAATTCTCCGGGTTCTCCTCAAGTTTACAACGCTTAAACAGGCGCCAGTTTCCCATAGAAACTCCTCAAGGGAGACCTATTCCCTAGTCAGATGGCCCATGTATCGCGTTTCCGTAAGAAAATAAACAAAACCTTAAAATAAATAATAAAAATACATTAACCGTAATAGGAAATTAAACTGACCACATATAAGCATTAATAATAATCTAGAATAATTCAATTTTGCAATGTAGATATTGAGCTGCAATTTGAAAAAAATTGTAGACCTATAAATTCCACTGTAGTACGTCTGTCGGTCCTTCCTTAACCTTCCGAACAGAGTTACGCAGATGAAAGGCGAAACAAAATATGGAAACCACAGGGGAAGGAGCCCCGCTAACTATATAGAAACTACCGACACAAACCGAAAGTCACGAAATTTCAATTGAAATTTTTCCTCTGAAACGTATTAGATAGATCACTGGCACAACTCTATTGTTTAAAGAAAATTACGGTCTATACAGATAAGTCACAAGTCACTACTAATTTGAGGTGGAGAGCATAAATTTTGAAGTAAACAATTAAAAATTATATAAAAAAAATTGCATCCTGCCATTACGACTATGTAACAATAAATAATTTCTCGTTACAATTAACTTTAAGTAATGATGTTAGATAAGTATGAAAAAGAGTATTTATATTACAAAATTAGGGAAAATATATACAAGAATAACAAATATAAAATATAAGAAATTACTGTATTTACATTTAAAAAATGAATTAAAAAAATTAACCCAAAATAATTTTTTAAGAAATAGCATGAACAATTTTGTCTTGTAACATATTTGAGGAATGAAGAAATCTGCAGAAAACCTCACCACACTTCAAAACGTAACATATGTTTAATTAATAGAATTTAATAAAATGATTTGATTAATATTAAATTTCAAATAAATTTCAAGGAAAGTGCAGTATAATTACGTATATAGATTATAAATACACGCTAATATACTTTTATTAAGAAACTAAAAATATATATAATTTTAAAAAATTGAAAGTTAGAGCCGCTATCGTTAATATCTCTTACGTACCGAAGCCATTTTATATTACTTTCTACCATCTTAGATGTAGTGTGGCAATAATTGGGAGAATTTTGCTTATAATGTAATAAAAATCAATGAATTTCTTTCTTTACGTACAAAATATGAGAAAAATAAATGGTAAATACTAAAATGCACTAATAGGTATAATCTAAATTTAGAATTAAAGAACGAAAGATATCGTATTCATCGTGCAATTCGATCCGTATTGATTCATGTTGTTATATAATGTACTGCGTATCATGTATGATAGCATTGTTACGTCAGTATTCATAGCTCTATAGCATCGTCTATTTTGATCTTACATTGAACGTCGGTTTAATTAACAATTTATACAGTTATTAGCGAAGAATTATGAATAACAGACCGGTGTCAATTAACTGCTTAAAATTCTTCTTGAAGCCTTGCTTGGATACAGCATTCATTTTTGGAATCGACCCATTTTCTGCTTGTCAATGCGAGAGTCACAAAAATAGAAACTCTTGGCGTAATTTCATAAAACTTGCTTATTTATGGGTTATTCAGATAGTACTATGGGAGCATTTTGTAATTTTGTGGATGCAGCTGATTCCATACGTGAAAGATTTCGCAATATGCAAAGGATGGTTTAAACTTCTTAAAACTGGTGTCACACTGTTTAAATTAGTACTCACACTTCTTATACTTGCTTGCAATATTCTTGTCTTATATTTTAGAAGTAACAAACTGGATCCAGTAATACACTCAGAACAAGTTCTCTGTTTTCAGAAAAGTGAAATTAAAGAAATTCACTCATTCATTCATAGCTTTCATACGAAATTAATCTGTGCTTTTTCATTGTTCATCGTTTGCTTTCAGTTACTAAACGTCTTCTACATGTTTCCTAATTTGAGATCACAAGAATTGTACGATGGCGAAGCTCTGTATTGCAGTATAGAAGCAGGATTGCTGACAATTATTTCTTGTGGAATTCTTATGTCTGTAATTTGTTTAGGAGGAATATTCCTGTGGATTACAAAAAGAGGCTTCTTGAATATATCAGAAGAATTGTATTTGACAAAGATGAATGATTATAACTTAAAACGTAAACTGAAATACCTGATTAATAGACATGCCGCTCTGTGGGAAGTTGTTGAACAGCTAAACAGCAAAATGAATTACCCATTTGTAGCATTTTACTTTACTCTTACATCAGGAACAAGTTTTTGTTATTACATGATTCTATTCTTACATATGAATGACGAATTACGATATATGATATTAGGAGCTGTTGTTTTACTTACAGTTGCATGTATATATTATGGTTTGTTGCTGAGTTCATTTACTTTTGCCGTAAGTCTATCAATTTTAATTTATATTTATAATTTTATAAAGTTGGATAAAGTTTTTCAGAAGATAAATTTTTACGGTAAACATTTTTGTTTGATATGCATGTGGATTATGCATGAAGGTCATCCTGATTTAGTAAATGCTTATTACTCACATTTAATCGTGAATAGTAAGGATATAACATTTAAGTGCTGCGCAGCGCCATAACAATTTTTATTTATATTACTTAATGTACGAAAAGCAAAATGGAACTACATTAATAAAGAAGTAGGATGCTTTCAGTAAAAATTTTGCATGCAAAATTTACCAAAACATTTAAAAGTCAGGTTTGGTATTTAATTGAATAATATATTGCTTTTAGCCTTTGATAGTGTTTTATTTATAGTCTGTATTAATTATGCACGCATATACACGAGAGCTTATGACACCGGTGAACAGATTAAATTACAAAATGTTTAACAATAATTTTTACAATAAGATACGGCTCTCTATCACTGTATATAACACAATAAACTCTTAAAATGCATTTAAGACTATACGTCCCTTTTAAAGTGTGCAACAAAATGTAACTTTATACAAAATATAAAAAATATAAAAAGTGATGTTCTTGGAAAATTTTACATTTGTTAAACATCACTCTCATTATTGAACATCGTTGTTAATTTTACGTCTGCCGACTAATGTATATTTTTAATTTCAATTTGTTATTTTTTCATATTTTGTGTAAATTTACATTTTGTTGAACAGTAACTTGAAGAGGGACGTCCGAAATGCATTTTAACTGTTCATTGTGTTATATATTGTCATAGAGAGCCGTACCTGATTGTAAAACGTATTGTTAAAAATTTTGTAATCTAACCTGTTCACCGGTGTCATAAGCCCTCATATATATACGTGTATAATTAATACAGACTTTAAACTAAATGTATTTGGTATGATTAAAAGTATCAATTTTTTATCTATCCTAAAAAGTCCTTTTAAAATTACGTAATGAATTAACACACTTTCTAATAGACCAGAAATCTCATGTAGGACTAGCAACTTTGCAGGAATTTTAAATGCGCAATCTATCCAGAATATGTCAAGCCTGATCCAATACCACCTGCCATTCCATTTTGTGCCTAGCCCCAATTCACAAACAATATGATTTAAAAGACTCGCTTATTGATCAACCGAATAAATGCACTACTGAACGCTGGTGGTTGCTTGCAGATTTGCTTTTCATAGATGAATTGGTCACGTAAATATTTTGGATTTTACTTTCATATACCTAAATAGACACGTTTTCTGGTAAAAGTTTTTTCCGGGAGGCATTTTCCAATAGCTGATAACCCACTTGGTGTTGCCGTATCCCATAAAACGAAACCAGGCCCAATTAATGCCAAGGCCAAAAATCCATACGTTGAAAGAGTGGATTATGGGGCATGAAATATTCTTCTTAAAAACTAAACAATGTTATTTAAGTTCCAAAAGTTAAACAGTAAGTTTAGTGATGTAGGAAATTTGTTATATTCTAACGTATTTTTAATTGACTAGATGCAGAATTCCTTTCAGGACATTCGAAGATTCACCACTGAAAATTTACATCTCAAACTTAAGTTAAACGTAAGTAACTAAATTTTGTACGATTTCGTGGAGTTAAATATGAATAATAATTTTTCTCTTTTTTCAAGATACTGAACTTCATGAAACGATTTGGTAAAGTTTCGTTAAGACTTTCAGTCGGAGGATTCTTCTTTGTAACAAAAAGATTTCCTCTTAGGGTAACTTCACATAACTAATTTATATTGATAGTTTCTTAAAGTGAAAAGTAACTAGATCTACTTTCAGATGGCAAGTACCCTTCACACCGTATTCTCAGGGCTCCTAAAATTGAGAAGTGTAAAATATAAACGAAAAATGTGTAGCGATATGTTAACTGAAAATAGCACAGTTTCATAACAAGCATTAAGAGTAATATATTAAACACGCCATTTAATTGCATAAATTCCGTTGATATCAGGTACGTACACAAATTATGCATGATCATGTTTTAACAAGTTCGTGTATCCCACTCCCGAAAGGAGGTAGATACGTGTACGTACTTATTTGCTATCAGGAAAAGTATGATATACAGGGACAAGACTCTACTACGTTCAAATTGATAGCATATTTTTTTGAATGAAATAAATTAAAAATACGATTAAAATTTCAGCCGGGCACTGCGACGTTGTCACAATAATTATTTGATCGTTTCTGATTTATATTTTTGTTTATTTCGTTATAATTTTTGTAATATTTTCCGATTTTTTAAAAATGAGTCTCTTGGCATAATAAACATCTTTTGATTCAATTACAAACTACTTTTTTTAAACGGTAACATAAATAACCTAACTCAGACTATGAGAATGAGGAAATTTTTTAACATTGCACTTTTTACTTAAAAATGATCGATTTTCCTTAAAAACATGCTAATTTTGTTACATTTTTAAACTGATTTTTGCTGCTTTTGGATTTTTTCATTCGCATAAAACTGTGCTAGAACCAATTTAATTTTACTACTTTAATGATAAGTGATTTTAATTCATTTCAGTTGTTTCAATTGGTTTTAAATGACACGTGTAAAAGTTAAATGACGTAAATGCAACCAACTCTTTTAAAATCTGTAACAATTAAAATTAAATGACTTTACGATATGCAGAAATTAATTGATTTTAAATATTTTATATCATTTGATTTCTATTGTTTTTATTTTACTAATACTTCTAACTTAGATAATACCGTACATCTCATTGCAAATTATCGATTGGATTTCTATATATCGATTAATTTCTGTCTACATTTGATCGCTAGCTTTACATATAGCGCCAGCTATTAGAAAACATTTAAAATATTTAACTAAATATAATTTTTACAAAAAAGATATATTATTAAAAAATGTATATTACATTTACCGAATTACTGCGACAATAATATAGCGCTAAATAGATGCGCCATTTCCCCATTACTTAGAAAGGTAGCACATAGCACTTGCTTGCCTGGAATGTAGCATATTTTACTCACGTACAGTACATCATACTTTTCGCGTTAGCTATAGAGTCGTGCCGGTTATGTATCTAACACCGTTTAGAGGAAAACTTTTGAATTGAAGTAACGTGACTCGCGAAGTTCATATATAGTTAAATTAATTTGGTTCACTTTCTTTTACGATTTCCATGTCTGTTCTCGACTTTCATCTATCAAACTCCGCTTTCGAGATTAAGGAAGGACAGAGACGAATGGACGACAGTGGAAATTTATTGATCTACAATTGTTTGAAATTGCAGCCTAATAAGTATACCGAGTGGATGAAACCGCCGAAAACCGGTAGTCTGTCGTGGGGTTCGCGGATGGCCAACGTGGAGTTTTCTGGGTTTTCTTAGCGTTAGTATATTTAAATTGGGACAGCTTTACATAAAGTCTTTCCGCGATGTATCATCCTTGCCAGATCGCTCACGTGTCGCGTTGCCATAAGCAAATAAACCAAATCAGTTTTAGTAATTTTTCCATGAATGCGATATTTACGAGGATTTGCTTAACTACCAGGAAACCTAGATTTTTCACCCCCACTCGTCCTCTGATTTCATCATTTCTTAGTAACTCATGAGCCCAAAGCTCCAAACTTCTTTCACTACTACTGCTTAAGATGTTCTAACATTTAGCCAAATAAATATACAGTACGTGCAACGATTTTAAAGCACAGAGTAGAGCTAGAAGTTATTTTCTGTTCTATTGTTCATTTTTCCTATTTTTTGTCATGGTAACATTTCTTTATTCGACATTTCCTGTATTTGTAGTCTATGTACTGTATACTTTAATCACATGTTGAGTCTTCATGTCAAATCTATTTATGCCACAAGTTTCGAAAATTTCCTTTACTTAGATGTTTTTTCTGACCTTTAATTTTTTAATCTGGTTTCACCAGTCTTTTTACGAGACCACATAATAGCAATCATTCTCGGATTTTTATAGGATATTTTTATTTAAACAAGTCTTATATCAAGTCTTTGAGATGTTAAGGTTAGCAACTTCGATCACATGCAAGGCCAACACAACCTATTCAACGCGGATGACTTTTCAAATATTAATAATATACCAGTATTAATGGGTAGTCGTTGATCATTCTTTCTCCCAAGAGGAGTACAATTACCTCTGTTGATCGAATTAACTTCAATATCCATCTGCAACTGCCCCTTCTTTCTATCCTACCAGCTTTATATTTGCATTCGTATAAGAAAATTACATAATACAAAGTTACCCGCCTGCAGAAAATATAATTTAAGTGGTTTTCGAGGGTCCCAAGTGTAAATATTTGGTCTGTATTTTGCGGAATCTGAGTCTTAGGCAGATCACGATTTGATATTCGGCTGTGAATTAAACAGTTTATTAGTGTTAACATTAGAAAAAATACAATACCTTAATTTTTTTAAGATACGGTATCTACTGGTGGGACCAGTGAAACTCTGCCATTTCGTACTGTCCGAGTATGGCGATAAACATGAAAATATTATGAAAATAACCAAACCTTTTATATAATTTTCATTTTAATATTAGTTATTTCACAGTATTTGGTTTATGTAACTAAAAACGTTATCTTATGTAAGAGTTTATCATACCAAGTGACCAACCTAAAACATTTTTAAAATTTTCTTTTTTTATTGAATACAATTTAATGAATTTTAAAATGTGTAGATTGGTCAATTAGTGTGATAAACCCTTACGTAAGATAACGTTTGTAATTTTATAAATTAAATACTGTGATATAATGGAAGGGTTAGAAATACGAAATAATCTAATTATCTTAATGCTTGTACTTATTTTTGCCGGGCTTACCTGCTGGTTTTTTTTCGGTTTTCGAACATAATTTGTTCCTAAAACTTGTTGTACAACAGAAACAAATCTTCTCACTAAGAAAAGAATATAAGATTCATTAATTCGTTCCTGACCTCAAAATAAATTCCTTTCTTAATTTTATATATGTATTTTATGCACGAAATGGCTGCAAATGCAATGTAATATTATATATAATATAGTACTGTATTATAGTCTATAATAAATTTCTGTTGTTCAATTTGACTTAAGTAACTTTAATCACGAATTCTTGGATTGCCATTTATGTTACGCAAATGTCAATTAACGCAATTTTCATTAATTAATTTGATTTAAATTTAACTCTAGCGCGTACCGAAAAACGGAATAAGTATCAGACCCGCATGCGAATTGAAATCTGATTTGAATAACAACTTCGTCGATGATTCCTGTCGTGACGTCTAATGACGCGAGGCGATCTGGGCGCCACTAACTTCTGAATCGGTAGTTCCATCGTTGATTGGTCGGGCCGTGAACTTTCTTTAACACAGGAAGTATATGAAGTTGATCGTCTTTGTCTCTTTAATCCGTAACCGGTCCTCGCCGAGTAGCTCGTTCGACAACCGATTTTGCGTACGGAAACCGAAAAAAATAATGGCGTTCTAAATTTTGTTCGAAAAGCGAGGCATTCGAAACTCGTTGTTTCACTGTACATCATTCACCCAGCAGTGCAATGCGGAATCGGGGCATGTACTGATTTTGTACATAATAAATGATATTGACTGACAATTGACTTCACAGTACTGTACATCATTCAGTAAAATATACTTAATAGAATTTAATACGGTAATTTAATTAATGATCACGGTTAAATAACTTTAAAATTATAAAGTTGAAACAGCTGTGTCGGAATAATTTTCCATAACATTTTTGCTATATCGACAGTCAAACCATCAGTACCAGGTGCTTTGCCTGTTTTTAACTCTCTGAAGGCTGAGTCTATCTCATTATGTGTAAAAAAAGGGATCAATCTTAGAGGAAGAGAATGGAAGTGACCTAGCATCTCGCAAACGTTTATGCCATATAGAATCTTCATCTTCAGTGTCATCCACACAAAACTTGTCAAGTAAGGTCTCTACGGTATCTTCTAAGTTTGTAGTGTTATAATTTCCAGCGCAAATTGTCGTAAGAATAGTACTCTTTTTTAGTTTACCAGTACACATTTTTGTTAGATAGCCCCAAGGGTTCTCTGAGGAACGAGAGCAGTAGTCTTTCCAAGATTGCAATTTGATGTTTATAATCCGATCTTTGTAAATACGTTGATGTTGCAAGTATTCAGAACGACACCTTTGTCTGAGAGAAGGATTGCGACAGCGTTTGTATTTACGGCGTAAATGAGTATTAGTTCTGCGTAGTGCAGATAACTCTTCATTCCACCAGGGAACTAGTCTACGCTTAGGAATGGTCTTGGGGATAAAAGTGTTACATGCTAAGTTGATATGCCCAATAACTTGATTTATAGCAAGTCTAGCCTCCTCTCTTACATCACAATCCGAAAAAATAATCTTAGATGAAAGATGATCAAAAATTTCAGACCATTTTGCACGTGAGGGACTAAACCGTGCCCTGCAAGCAAGGGGTGGACAAAAAGCTCTATTACAGATCTTGAAAACAATATATGCATGATCAGAAAAGTTGTGCTTTTCTAATACTTGCCAATCGGTAATAAATGTAAAGCAAGAACTGGAGCATGTGGTAACATAGACCCAAGAAAAATGCCGTTCATTATTAAAAGTCGGAGGAGAGCCTGGATCATTAATGAGAAGCATGTTATTCAGAGCCAGGAACTCCTCAAAAGCCTTGCCCCTATCGTCAAGCATATCTCCACCCCAAAATGGTGAATGAGAATTAATGTCTCCAGCAATAATAAAATTGCAAGATGGGTAAGATTCCACTATGTTTTGGAGATCTTAAAGAATGATATTAATATTCTGAGGCTTGGGACAATAAATATTAATTATAATGTATCTAATATCACCAATGAATATCTCGATGCACACCATATATTCAATGCAGAAAGATGTCAGATGAAGTATAGGAATATTACTATGTGGAGCAATAATCACAGCCCACGGAGTATTAGTAGAACCTTTAATTATAGAACAATAGGCAGGAACTCTATCAATATTATATGAAACCAATACTGAGGCTGTTTTTGAAACAAAATATATTTACCACTAAAAATTTTTCACGTTGCGGTCGTATATTGTTCGGCCGTTAATAGTGTCTTTTGCATACAATATTTCATTCCGGGAGACTGTTGTTGTGAAAAGGTTGTGAAAAATAGTAAACTTTTTAAACTATTTTCTTTACTTCCTGGGTGTGGCAGTTAAATATTGTTTATAATGTGATTATTTTCATCTGTTAAATGTTGTATATTGAACCTATTTATTTATTTAGCAAATTTGTTTTCATATCTTCTATGTGTTAGTACTGTTACGCAGAATTCATTTGCAGAAAACGATATTAATAGCATTTGTAGTTAATTAAAATTGCAGCATTCTTTCTCAAACTACACAAAATTCGTTTGCTCGTGACTTTAGACAGAACACCTGTGTAATTTCAAAAATCGCTAAAACATTTTTTTTCTTCTTATTTTTAAATGGCGACGACTATTCATTCCGAGTTTTTGGGTTTATTGAAGTTGAGGAATGCATCGGATTTTCGTAGAAGCTGTGATCAAAACTTCACAAACTCACTGAAAAAACAACTAAATTTTATTCCTATTTAACAAATGAATCTTAGGACGTAAAAATTGCAAACATAAATAATTTAAATACTTAAATTTGAGATTAATTAAAGAAACGATTTAGTGTAATGTTTTTATTTTTTATTTATATTATAAACTGTGTTTTTATTTCTAGTGCGTTAAGTATATTAGTATTATTATTATACTAACTTATACCGCAACCTCTTTGTATTACTGAATTAATATTAGATATATTACACAATAAATATAATTAATATTATAATAAACGATGAATTATTTTTTGTGACATCGTCACAATGATGGACAAATTTTTCGTCACAATGCGCTCAATTTTAGCACTGATTTTCCCTGTACAACTTATTTTTCCTTGTTAACATTGGAGTAATGCCGGTTATCTGTCTAACTTTATTCAGGAGAAAATTTTAAATTGAAATAACGTGACTTCCGTTCCGAAATAGAAGTTTTCATACAGTTATTCGGTGTCTCATTCCCGTAAAATTTCCACATCTTGTGTCGACTTACATCTATATAACTTCGTTCTGGAGGTTAAGAAATGACACAGACTTTAGTGCAAATTTATAGGTCTAAAATCTTTGAAAATTGCAGAAATTTTATTAATGGCATGTGTTTATTAACTGCACTTATGTCGTTTGCATCAGTCAATTTAAATAAACAATTTATTAGACAAATTCTTGTTAACTCGGGAAATCCCGCAAATTTCTTAAAAGGTTATTTTTTTCTTATTTTGTGTTAAGATTGAAGAAATTTTCCAAATAGAAAGTATAATTATCTCATAAACTGTCATAATACATTTGTATTTATTAATTTTAAGCCCGCTTATTGCTTTTTATATTTTTTCTTGTTATGACGTGTCAGAGATTGTCAATAATCAATATGTCGCCTATTTGTGGCAGGACTGAAAATTAGTTACTTGTCAGAACCTGTAATATCTGGAATAATTACGCAGATGCTGTCTTAAATTTTAACCATGCCCAGCAGTAGCTTGTATAAATGCATTATGCCGGATTGTGCAAAGATACAAAAACGAGTACGAAGTCTGCAAGTATGAAGTTTTTCTTCATAAACCCGATTATTAAAGCTATACGAACTGCCGAATTATCGGACTATAAGCTCGATGCCGCTATTAAAACAGCAGTTATTAAACAGTATTAAACAGGTTAAGGTGAGAAAACACATGTCATCCGTCTTCTCTTAAAAGCATTAAAGACGATATCACCCACGTCAATTGAATCGGAAAGGGCATTTTCGGTAGCATGACTTTCTATTACTAAAATAAGAATCGGATTGAGTACACTTAGTATTGACCATCTTTGCTTTTTGAAATCTTATTTAAAAATATTCAATAATATTTTGTATTATGTTTTATTTAAAAAAAGAAATTAGCTTTTAAGTTAAAAGTTTGATCTAAGTTAATTTTTTCTTTGAATTTTCACTTGATTCAAAGGCATTTTTTTTTGTAAACAGTTTTTAACAAACTTCAATAATTTTTTTTTCTATTTGTGAAAATTTCTACGTAATTCAAAGGTAATTTTTAATAATACAGTAGAGCGTCGATAAGTGGAACGTCGGTAAGTGGAATGGCCGGAAAGTGGAACGATTTTCAGTCGGACTGTGCCGTGCTGAATCGAATGTTTTTGATACTGAATTTACTTCTAAAGTATAATTTTTATGTTTTTTTTTTATATTCTTTAATATATTTATTTTGTTTGTACAAAATGCAGAAATAATTTTTAACGATACGATAGCCTCGATGATTATTATAAAAATTTTCGTTAGGCTTAAAATCGACGAAAATTCAACACGAAGCGACACGCAACGGAGAAAAATTTGAACATCGGACAGGTTAATGTATTTTTTCGTACAAAGTCGGAAACTGGAACAAATCATTAACTGGAAGGACCCCAGTCCCCAATTGGTTCCACTTATCGACGCTCTACTGTATATCTTACACAGCATTATTATTATTATTATTATTAAATTACTTAAAAACTTAAAAATAATTATATCATTTGATTTCGAAATTTATTTTATATCTTAAAAATCATTAATTATATCTTGGGATTTCCCGGAATCCTGGAAAATAAAGCACTTTTTCTCGAAATTCCGGGACAAGCAAACGACTGAAAAATGAGAAATTCTAATAAAAATGGAACACCACAAATTTGATATTAGAATGACTTAGAATGGTTTTACTAATTTTGTAAAGCAACGGAATAGGTTTTCCAAAGGCGCAGTTATCTCAAAAGTGCGAAGTATTACGGCTAAATCATTATCCTCCCCACAAACAATTATAAAATAGCTATTGTATGATATCTTGAGCCCATCAGTGGTTGAGTGGCTATGTCTACTAAACACTGTCCGGGAATTTTCTGGGATTTCATACAGTATCTAATAAATAAATAGAGGCGAGTTTTCCATGGAAAGTTCTTCTACGCAGATGTGTTGCGTTATCTTGTCCACACCAAACCATGCAATAGAAGTGAAAGAGTAAAACAAACGTTTAGTATTGCAATAAGTCTGGATAATACAGAATTGTCTACTACTTTTTGTAAAAAATTTTGATTAAAATTCAGTTATTTTTAAGTGTTTCCTTCAACTTTCCTCGAGATTATTAGGCAAATGTAAAATTACTTTTCTTTAAATATGCAGAAATATTCATCAATAAATTTAAACATAGACAAATTTTGTTTACGAGCATTTACCAGAATGGTAGTCAATATACCCAACTTGGTCGTATGAGAGTTTATTAATAATTTATCTCGTATATTACCATAAATCTTACTTTGAAATTGAAATATTTTAATGTTTAATAGCCGTTCCATTAGAATTTATTCATATCTTTCATTGCTACTCAATAAAGTAATGTATTAATGCATTATTATTGATTCAGCAAATAACTGCAATTTCCTTTAACCATTTGCTTCTTACCGCGTTACGTCATATTAATAAGTTGATTTACAAAATAAATGGTAATAAGATTGGAAGTAATCTGCTTCCGATAGCAATTTTTGGCAATGTTTTCGTATAATGTATTGAAAAATATATTCAAATTTTAGATTCGGCTTGTCATTCAAAACGTACGATAAAATAATGTAATTTTTCATGAAATCCGACAACTAAAGTTGAGCATTGCTTATAGCAATGAGCAACAGATAACCCAGAGTAGTTACGGAGCAGTTGACAAATTTGAATTAACGATTCAAAAAACGTACTAGGTTTAAGTCAACGAAAAGGGCATAGAAATTTTTTCGGATATTTTTGTATGTAAAACAGAAATGAATCGCAGTTTCTGGTGAAAGTTCGTCTTTTGAGACCGCTCGTGTGTTGCATCATCTTATTTCATGAATCCAATCCAATTTATTCATTGGGTAAAAGTTAATAGTACCAAAGCAAGGAACAATATAAAAGTAGACTCATTCATTCAAATTTTGTAAAGTAAATTCTTTCGGATAATACTGTGAAAGTTCGAACCCACCGGAATTAAGCCGGTAATGATACATCCTTTTCCGCGCCTGTAGAAGGAAAAGGGATATGAGTCAAAAGAAAGAAAAAATGAATCAGGAGGAACAAGAGTCGAAAAACCGCGGGTTGGCGAACCTGGAACTCGTGACCGAGAGAATAAAAGAGCGACGGACGGAGAAAGGGGGGTCGGTTACGTTTATCTCTTAGCCTGTGCGCGTGCGACCAAAAAGACGAGGGGAACCGCCTGAAATCCACAAAAGGGTGTCAACTGGGAAGATCGACCCGGATCACGAGGTATGACCCGAATTTTTGTAAACTCTCCCTCCGCGAATACGAACTCAGGCGACCGACGCTCGCCGTATCTGTAATTGTCAAGTTAGCTTTAATAAATCTTTGTTATTGTTTTATCCGTTGTAATGTCCTTTATTCGAATGTCGTCATCCGCCGCTCTACCGTCGAACCCATTCACTTCCTCCACTCGCATCCACTCGCGTAACGCGTAACTCCTCCGAACCGCCATCTTGACGTGGGCAGGTCTCACGGACCTGTTAGCCGACAAAAAGGAGGAACGAGAAATCGGCCGCCTCCCGGCACCCACAATACTGTAAAAAATTATGGCGTCATTATAATCAAAACCTAGATTTGAGGTTTTTTAGATGTTATGAAATTAAATTGCTAATTAGAATGCGTAATTTTACTTTCATTTCTACGTTAAAGCTGACTTTATCTATAGCAGTTTAATTATTAAAATCTCATAAACTTTCTTATGTCACTAACATTATATAACGTATAAAGATCACTAAACAACAATTACCATAAATCACATTAATATTTGCAAATAACAAACGGTAAACAAATACTAATTACATAACAATTATTTACATCACATTTTTCATTTGGCATTTTAAATTTATTACGTATGCAATATCAAAGCTCATTTAGCCTCAGAACTTTGCTAAGACACTAAGAATTCTATAAAATGGACTGACTACACAGAGATATCATACAGACATTAACCAGTTTTGTGCTTTTTTCATCAGTAGTTACTAGCATTATAATATTATATTTAATTTTGAAAATGAGCTCGAATTCTCGAGAAGTTTGCTTAAACTGTTATATAAAACCAATACTAAACTTTTTGTTAATTTTCGCTTTGCAACCCGAAATCCCATGCAAATGTCGAAGAAGGAAAAAACCACTTTCCAGCATTAAAAAATTATTGAAAACTTGGTATTTTAGTATTATCGAGTTTGTAGCATGGATTCAATTTTTCATGATAATGTGGCAAATGATACCGATTCTAAAGCAATCCGCTTTTTGCATTGGAATGTATTCAGCAGTGAAAAACTCACTGATGATGGTTAAGTTTGTTAGATTAATTTTAACATTTGTTGTTGCTTCAACAATTACATTTATCAAATGGAACAAAATTTCTTTTCAGATTTCACTGAGAAATGAGATCTTTCAAAATATAATGGCACATAAGGCAGTCAACATCATTTGTTTACTAGTATCATTCATCGCTATTATCGTCATGTCTTGCGAGACAATGCATAGCAGTGTCGTTATATATCCATTATGGCAGAAAGCTAGACATTTTGAATACGAAGCGTTATTCTGCAGCATCAAGTTTGCATTATGGATCAATTATACAATTGGAGGTATCGCTTATGTTCTACTATTATGTGCTGTAATCATAGTCGTGTCGATATTAGAATTTCAACACCTGTCAGAAGAGTTAGTGTTACTAAAAAGAAGAGGATTGAATATGGAATTAGAACTGAAAAATTTCATGAATCATCACGAAGATTTGTGGTATTTTATTTCACAATTCAACAACAAAATCGGTTTCATGAGTGTCATTATATATGGCAGTCTTGTATCAGCAACCAGTTTCTGCTATTACATGTACCTGTTTATAGAAATGAATATAAATCTAAAAAATATAATTTTTGGATTTATTATTCTGTCAACATTCCTTTGTCTTGTTTGTTGTTTACTTTTCAGCTGTTTGGCATTTTCGGTGAGTATAAATAAAAACATAATTTACAAATATATTTCAATTGTAAGCATTGTATTTGCTGTTTTTCAGATGGAGAACACTTTTCAAGATATTCGGCAATTTTCGGCATGCAATTTGCCACTACAGTCGAAACTGAAAGTAAGAAATTTTCACAATTGATATAATTCTGTATTAATGAAAATCTACTATTTGAAAAAAGAAATGTTTAATATTTTTATATTTTAGATCTTAAATTTCATGAAACGATTTGGGAAAGTGGCATTGAGACTTTCAATAGGTGGTCTTTTCTTCGTTAATAAGAGGTTTCCCTTCAGAGTATGCTTTTTGTTTTACATAATTATGTAGATCTAGGATGCATTTCTAGTAAACAATATGTCATGAAGAACGTTAATATCTTTGCAGATGGCGAAGTCGTTGCACTCTGTATACTCCGGATTGCTGAAGCTGAGAGATGTTTCGCATCAATCAGAAAAATGTAATGAAGTATCAATTGGAAACTACACTGAAATATAATTTCCTAGCTTGCACTTTCTAGTTTAAATAGTACTTGAAATGCGTTAGATAATGTTTTACTAATGAAGTGACGATTCGACTGATTTGTCACTTTACACAGACCACATGTTGAGAAATTAGCTTGTACAGAAATGAGACAATGAAAGAAAGTTACTATAGATATTGAGGTTTGGAATTTATATCATTACGTAACTGCTTTAATTTGCACGAATTTAAGAATCGAAATAGAAAAGGAAAAGATTTGAGTTTTAAACTTTGTGAATGTTTACAGTCACGGTAATTTGTGAGTCGCACATATCGCCAAACTTGTGGACTGTACACGAACGACAGCGTGTAATATGCAGAGAGTGACACCATACACAAACTCAATCGAGCCAGATCTGACGCATAGTTTTCTATTAAATCATGGAATATTATATCATCGGGTTGCAGAATAATATCTCTGAACAAAATAATTTCGGACATTGTTATTTATGATGTATAACAGCTGATGACTCGTACGATTTGTACTTATGTAAGCGAAAAACAAGATATTCTGGGGTTGTAATCACTCACTGTGGAGAATTGACAACTGAAGAAAGCTCTCACTATCTATTGCGTTTTTTAGATGAAATAGTCAGGATATGACATAGATATCGCGAATCAGTTTCGTCATCATATAATGTTGCAATGGTGTTCAGGTAGGTTGCGGCTCTCATAGTGTAAGTGTTTGGCTTTCACATTTCAGGACCACTGATATCAACAAAATGCTCTTTAAAACGAACATAAAAATGTTGCATACTTCTGGTTTGCAATTCTGTTGCGTGAACCGCTTTTTAAAGGACATCCCAAAAACACTTAATGAAGTAAATTTGACTATTCCGGCAAGTCAAACTGCTCGTCATGCTTGTGAAAGCATTCAACTTCAAGCATTCCGAGATCGGCTTGTGAAACCAGCCGATCTCGGAATCAAACTTCATTACGGCAGTGATTCTCAAAGTGGGGGTCGTTAAAAATTTTTGGGAGTCGCTGAAAAATTGATGCCAGATCAATTTTTTTCAAATATTTTATAAATTTACTATGGATTCATGTTTAGAAATAATAGAAATAAAAAATATATAAAATAATTTTTACTTAAATAAATTGCATATATAAATAATAAAAACAATATAAATATTTAAATACGAGCCTGAATATAATATTCATAAATTTGTGCGCTATTGGGGAATCCGCCGAGTTCCACTCTCCGCGTAAACTATGATAGAACAGCATTGTCATTTGGAAACGGTTTTCGCTAGCAGCGTTGCGTTTGTAAGCAAGTCGAGTTAGAAATACAGTAGAGCGTCGTTTATCTGAAAACCGATCAACCGAAAGCGTTTCTGTCAGCAAATTCGAATTTTCGCTAGTGCTGTGGCGCTGCAATATTTGGCTATATCTTGGGATACTCCGATATTATTTTAGTTAATGCGCGTTTTTAGCTGGCAACACTGATGCGACCATGAGAGGGTACTTAAGGACGCGCCAGTATTTGAACGAGTCTTTTTTCCCATCGTGAGTGGTAAGTTTTGCTTGTTTTTCTCAGGACTGTGTTGTGCTGAATCGTAATGTTTTGAGGCTAGATTAACTTCCGAAATATAATGTTTTTTGTTTTTATATTTTTCAATATATTTGTTTTGTTTGTGAAAAATAAAGAAATAATTTCTAAAAAAATTTCGTTAGTCTTAACGTTGACAAAAATTTAACGCAAAGCGACACGTAACGGAGAGAAATTTCAACATGGAATAGATTAATTAAACAAAAGAAATTAACTTATCCTGAATTTAACCCCTTCCCTCCGAAATGCTTTTCTGCACATACTCATTCTTCGGGGGTTATTTGAAATTTTTAAGTGCAAAAGGGAGTCGCGGACCAAAAAGTTTGAGAAACACTGCATTACTCTACTGAAAGTACTCTTGTTCTCGGGAGAAAAAGTGCATAGACCGATGAACGTGGTTAACAAAATTGTTCAGATGATGGCATGACATTTTCAATACGAAGCGTTATTCTTCAGCAGCAAATGTGTAATGTGTATCGGTTATGTAAATGGAGAAATCGGTTCTGTCCTATTGCTGTGGAATTTACAGTTATTATATGTTAGAATATCTTTCATCAGAAGAATTATCATCACTAAAAAAAGTGGAAAACAAATTGAAAAATTTAATGAATCATCAATGATTTGTGGAATTTTATTTCATAATTCGATACGAAAATCAGCTAATGAGTGTATGAACGGAAATTTAGTACCAAGGACTAGTTTAGTAATTGCCTTTATCTATTTACAGAAATGAATTAGATACACGAACACGAGTGTTTTGGAACAATTGTGTAAGATGTGTGGACTTGGAAACGGCGCATTAGTTAAACTCGCGTCAGGATGTAGGAGTGGTTTAGTACAGTAAGTGGGTAGTATCATTGGAGATATTAACGCAAGCACCATTATAAATTAAACCCGTTTATTTTACATACAGTGGGCGTTTAATTTCTCAATTTAGGTATCACTTTATCAAAGTTCGTGGTGAATCTCGCTGGTGTCGGAGAGATGGGTCGTAGGAGTCGACGGTTCCAGAGCTGTGTCTTGCACAAGTTTGGCGGACGAAGGACGATGGCGAAGCGAACACAGGAACGATGCATGGAAAGCGAAATCAGGAACTTCGGCGAGGAGGATGGCACAGAAAACAACAAGATAAAAGTGCACGGGTCACTTTGACCGTAAAAATGGCAGAAATCCGCGTTTTGTCCATAAAAATTGGAATATTTATAGGATTTTATCCTCAAATTTCCTACTTTGATTGGTTTTGAACCGCGATTGAACTTATCTCTTGTTTTTATGTGAAAATAATTTCGAATGAGTAACGAGAAAGGCCGATCTTAGGCGTTAAACCGTCTCTCGACTCTGAACGGGAAATGCTAATGGAACTTCGAAATCAGCGCTCTTTGTTGATTGTTATGTTGTATATTCTAACATTTTAGAATGCTAACTAATTCATTATATTTAATACGTGTGTGAGTCACATTCGGACTGACATTGTTTACGTACGCGTCGTGTTCATTTATTACAAAATTTGGATTGTTAACATCGCATTTGCTGTTTTTCATATGAAAACATTTTTCAAAATATTCGGCAATTTTGGGCTTACAATTTGTCTGCAGAGTCCAAAATTAAAGTAACTTTTTTTGCTAATTAATATAATTAATTATATGTTATACTATTAATGAAATGTTATTTTAAACAAAACAGTTTAACATTTTTATTTTTCAGATGTCCAAATTCATGAAACGATTTGGGAAAGCAGCATTGAAAATTTTAATATGTGGACTTTTGTATATTGTGATAATAAGAGGTTTTCGTTCAGTGTGTGATCATTTTCAGTTTTGTAGATTTAGAAAGGTCTTCCAATCAATAATATAGTAAACAATGTTAATATCTTTGCAGATGGCCAAGTGATTGCATTCTGTATACCTTGGATTGGGTCTACCAGTGGCCAACGGTTCCTTTCCCCGAACACTGGCATTTCGGTCGTGGATTCGCACCTCACCCGGACGGACGGTCTGGCCACGTGGAGTTTTCCGGGTTTTCTCCACGTCGATGATGCCTGAATAGGGGCCAGTTACCTTTAAATCACTTCCCGGAGGCACTGTTCCTCGCGAAACAAGTATCATAAACGCATACAACTATTATATCACATAACAATTTCGTCACACTTTACTACGGGGCAATATATTTGAGTAGTTCATACGCAACAAGCCGATATAAGACAACACGTTTGATTGCTGTAGATAAGAGATAATTCACACCATTCGAAACAAGGTAATGCAATGTCAAGTGGAAATTACACTGAAATTTAATAATCGAAATTTTGTACCTTGACAGAATTATTGTATCTGAAACACTTGCATAGAATGATCCCTTAATAATGTTTTAAGCTTTTTCTTTACTGAATGTCACCACGCATTTTAATGTCATACAGTCATGTAATATAATCTTGTCGAAAAATTAATGTAAAATTAATAAAAATAAATATATTTTTAAAATTGTTACGAGAATTTTAATTAAACTTATCTTAATTTAACAATGATTTTAATATTAATATATTTTCCAAAAAGTAATAATTCATAACGAAGTCAAAGTTTGTTCTCTTTGTTATTAACGTGATTACCTGCTTGGCATTAATGAATTTATTCATTTCATATACATGATGGCACAAAGAAAAACATTTTGCATACGAGCATTAAGTTTGCAATAAGGATCGATTATACAATTGGCAAAATCGCGTATGCTCTTTTATTATATACCGTAGTTATAGTCGTGTCGATATTAGAATTTTATCACCAATCAAAAAATTGGTGTTACTGAAAAGAAAATAATTGAATTTGGAATTGAAACTAAAAGATTACACGAATAATCACGAAGAATTGTGAAAGTTTATTTCACAATTCAACGATAAAACGAATTTTGTGTTTGTCATTATATACGGCAGTCTTGTATCAGGAACCATTTTCTACTGTTACATGTATTTGTTTATAAGAATTACTAAAGAATTCGAATACATTGCTTTCGAATTAATTCTTTTGTTAACATCCGTTTGTCTTCTTTGCTGTTTTCTTCTCAGCTGTTTGGAATTGGTAAGTAGAAATATAAACATAATTTAAAGTCATAATTATTATTGTTATTATTGTATTTGATGTTTTTCAGATGGAAAACACTTTTCAAGATATTAGGCAATCTTTGGTTTGCACTTTGCCTTTACAGTCGAAACTGAAAGTAAGTCTTTTGTTACTTCTTATACTTTTGTATTATTCTTTTCGTTAAATACTATTTTTAAACAGATATTTTTAACATTTCTATTTTTAGCTCTTGAATTTGAAACGATTTGGGAAACTGGTGTTGAGAATTTCTGTAGAGAATCTTTCTATCATTAATAAAAGGTTTCCATTCAGAGTATGGTGTTTGTATTATAAATTTTTTTATTTAGAAAGTTTATGAGAATCTGCAATGTTTTACAAATAATATTGATATATTTATAGATAGAGAAATCACTACATTCTGTAAACTGCGAATTGCTGAAGCTGAGGGGTGTTTCGCAACCATTCAAAACAATATAATGAAATGCCAATTAAAAATTATATTAATATTTAATAATTGAAACACATCTTTTAGCTTGAGATGGAATTATTTATCTCAAACAAGATCATAAAATAATTTTCTATGGCAGTAATATTTTGTTATATAGAATATTTCAACACATTTAAATGTTATAAAAATTTCCTGCAGTGGTGTTTCATTTAGATATGACTTGGTATTCAAAAAACAGTGATGTGCCTGTTTGAAGCAGCCAATACCTGGAGAGAATTGAGCACAAGTTTTCTGAAAGTGTAAAATTTCTCTTAATTATTTAATAATTATTATGCTATTTATTTTCTATTTGATGCTGTAAAATAAACGGATGAAGAAAAACACTCACAAATGAAAAAGCTTAACTTCGTAACCGCATACCAACGGGAAAATTGAATTTTTTCATTATGTATAACGATATATTTTATTTCCTGTCTAAGAAACTTTACTGAATATAAACTCTACATTAAAAGAAAAAGTAATTATGCTCTCCAAATCTCATGTTTAGTGTTTTTTGTTATTAATGTGCCGTTAAATAACATACAAAAGTACAAGTTATATAAAATCATTTGTTATAAACTTCTGCTCATTAAAAAAATAATTTCAAGTTTCTATCGGCATAAAAGATTTTTGTAAGATTTCTGAAGCCCGCCTTTCTTCGATTTAATTTTTTGAATTGTGTATAATTGCCGTTATCATAATAGATTTGGTAAATTAGCACGTAAACTTTCAATACAATAGAAACAGTTTAAAATAAATATAGTAGTAAAGATATAACTATAAATTGGCAGAGTGGTGTTTTTCTCTCTAATTGAATTGTAATTATGCTTTGGATTTAAAACGAATAGAAATTGTCTTCACACCTATCGTGAATTTGACCTAGTCTAAAAGGTGTAAACTAAATAATGACAAACGTGCGAATATTCGGATAGACAACCAATAAAAAATGCCAAGCGTGTTTCGACTGCTAGAGATGAACTCTGGGTTCCTCAGAGCTGAAGCTGCATCTGTTTTACGGTTGACATACGGCCTATGTTCTGGGATATTTCTGTTGATCAAGCAGAAGTTACAGATATTACAACTTCTGCTTGATCTTTCCATGCAGAACTCTATATCGTGCGGTCCTATGTCAAAATTTATTCAGGAATTTCTGTAAAATTTGGCTTTATCTTTTTGCTCGTGGGCGCATGTATTTGCCTTGCGATAGAATGTTTTGGACTATTGAACGTGATCGGCTGACGACTGAAGCAGCAAAAAGCACTATAATTGGTGTAAATGAACTCCATGAGTTTGGTGAGACTTGGAATAGATTCACTGATTTTGCAAAGCTTCAGAATCAGTTTCACAAAGGTGTTTTCACTAATCTGCGAATAATGTTAATTACGGAATAATATTTATTTTTTATTTTTTCAGCTGGACAAGTACGAAGTGGCTGTTTCATTTTATATTGAGCCCAAAATTGGTCAAGTGGATAAATCCAATAAACATTGGTAGTAATCAGTGTTTATGGACAGCAGACTCAAGCTGTCCATAAGTTTCTGGAATTTTTTCCTGAGCCCAATAGAAAAATAGGAGCAAGTTTCTTGTAGAAAGTCCCATAAGCCACATGTAGCAAATTTGTTTGAGTCGGCGTGCCATATAAGCATATTTGTCTAAAAATATTTACTCATAGAAAAGTTTTTAATTTTGAATAAATATATTTACATAAATGAAACGAAAATATTTTACTTAGAATAATTATAATAAATGTGAAGAAGTTGATTGAAAAAAGATGTTCAACTGATAGACCGAAAGGCTGATTGAAAAAGACGGGTGAGAAATTAAAACCGTATCATAAATTAAGTGCCAGATGATGTCGCATGAAGTGCCACTTTAAGCACTCGTGCCATAGATACCTGCTGAAGGCAGATTCCATGTATTATGCGTTATTTTACACCATCTGTGCATTTCAACGAACGAGATAATGATGAAAGAGTAATAAAACCATAAGCTTTTTATTTAGTTACGCATCTAAATTATATAAGTGTAGATAATGCAGAATTGTCCCTATTTTTTGTGGAAAGTTTTGACGAAATTGTGCAATTGTGTTTTTGCTACTATTCTGCAATATTTTTATGCTAATAATATGCCATTTTTATTTAAGGATGCACAAATGCAGTATTCATCAATAAAATCATACAGAGAATCGTGCATCAAAATTTTGTTGATGCACATTTAACATTACTAAAGTTGTGTTAACTTTGAATCGAAGATTAAAGTTTCAAACTTTGATTATTAGATGAGATGTAATCCGAATATAGAATAATTCGCTGAATTCACTTCGTCAATATCAAACTTCTCTAATAATTCTTTTGTATATTAACGTAAATCAAATTGCCATATTTTAATTTATGATAGCCGCTTCATTAGAAATGTTTTAAAATTTCTATTGCTAATAACTAGGGCAGTAGTTCTTAAAGTGGGTGTCGCGGCACCTTAGGGTGCCGCAAGTACGCTACAAGGGTGCCGCGAAATTTTTATATAATTAAATTAAAATTACTTAAAACAATGGAATTAAAGTATTAAATTAAATAAATAAGTAAAACAATTATAAAAATTGAATATTGGGTTTTTCTACTAATCTTGTTACGTCGCCACGTGTCTCAGTGACTCGGTAATTCCCGATACGTAAATACTAGAAAAAAAGGAACTAGTTACTAGTTGTCTGTTCTTCTGTTCCTGCAGCGAGTAGAAGTGCAATATAAATGCGTTGAATGCAGTAAGTAGCTGTTTTTATTATTGTTATATGTTCAGACAATAACGAAAAAGCATCATATGAAAGTATTTTTCTTCTTTACAACAAGAAAAAATAAATTATTAAAGGTATCTGGTGATAAAATGAGCTTTCAATTTTTTATGATTTATTAGTGCTAATTGATTCCTTAGTTTTGCTACTAGTAGTGGCGTGCCGTCATTGGAAGCGATGGAAGCGCCGATTCCACCTTCCAATGACCTTCCCTTGTATTTTATAAAATATAAATTTTCATATTTTAACGTACTTTGCATTAATTAAAATTAATATTTTATTATAACCGCATTACGTATCTTTTACAAATTTCTATACTACATGTGAAAAAACGATAAGATTGCTATTGTATATTCGAATAATTCGGTGGCAGAAGGAGTGCCGAAACCGGGTCAGTTTCCAATCTGCCAGATTATATAGGCATTAGCACATGCGGTTTACAGAGCACCAACCTCACCCGGTATAGCTGGTAGAAGCAACACACGCATAAAGCATCTAATTTTATATCCCGGACCGGTTCTGAGCTGTTAGCTGCCTGCCTGCTAGATGTTCGACCGCCCTCGCCCGATTATGTGAATCGTGAGTAGACTAGATCAACGGTGGGCAACCCCCGGCCCGCGGGCCAGCTACGGCTGGCAAAAAGTTTCTATCCGGCCCGCGAGATCTTTAATAAATTATTGAATTGGAAAAATAACTAATTAATAGTTATTTTTCCAATTCTTTGTAATTTTCGAAAACGATAAGAGAAATAAATGTAGTAATTAACTTTTTATTTATTTATTTCATATTTGCAAACTAAAAACATTACAAGTCACAAGAAGGCGTCAATTAACCAGTACGGCCCGCGGAAAAAACGTAAAATTTATTCTAGCCCATGTTATAAAAAAGGTTGCCCACCCTAGACTAGATTTATAACTTAACCCAACCGATAGGAATTTACTGGTATGTTTTTATGATAGTTCTGTATAGTTGACAGGAGTTTTAAAAAACCCATTAAAATATTTGATATATTTATTCCGCGTTTATTCCGCTCTCTCATCGTATATTACTTACGGATTTCAATGTTAAACCGGTGATATTACAATTTAGTATGTCCCATCTGTAAGGGGACGCAGAAAAAACGTGTACAATTCTAGTACAGTGTTAAAAAATTAGCTGTTACTTTGGCAGCATCATTTACAACCAAATTTAATGAATGAGACGTACAATGGTACAAAAAAAGCTTTAGAATTTATTTTCCTTAAATTTACGATTTATGTATCGGTTGTCATAAAAAATTTTTTCCACTTCTTTTCCAAGACTACAGATATTCAAGTACAAAGTAACCGGTTTCGACTTATTTCTATTTAAAAAGCAGTTAAAGAATTAAGCAATTAGGGAATTAGAAACATAAATAAAACCCCGATGAAAGAGCCAAAATTTTACTTAAACAGAAGCTTAACGGAACCAATCTCTTGCCGAGTACAGTGGAGTCTGATCTCTTCGTAATATTAGATGTAATAAAGACAGAAATTTTTCCAGTTCAATGAGAGTGACCGAAAAGTTGTAAATTTTGGAAATTTCCGTGAACACTTGGTCTTAAAACGAATTACTTAGAAAACGAACGACGGACAATCTGTTAAGTTTAACACATTTAGATTTATACAGCTATGGTGAGAAACGTTTAAAATCTACAACAACCCTGTGGCGTCCTTTGAAGATATACTAGTGATGCGACAAAAGAGGCATTTGACATTGACCGGTATCGGCACCCTCGGGATTTGGCACGCACACACCTACCTGGACCGTCTCCGATTCCATTCATTAGCCACTCGTAGGGAGCTATTTCACGTAGTGGATTGTTTTAAGATGTAAAAAGTATGGAATATTTTGTTATTTTTATGTACGTTTTTCACAAAGTTATATTTAATTATAAGTTTCATTAAAAGTATATTCGTACAATTGAAGAATTTTTTGTACTAGGTATGTATATTCATCACACATTTTATTTTACCAAGTAAGTTTTTATTTTATAATTTTAATTTTAGCCCTTATATCGTGGCTAGTGATTCAAAAATTTATTTTAAAAAAGTTTTGGCTCGAGACCATATAATGAAAAAGAAAACATTATTAAAAGAGAAAGACCGATGCCTAAATTAAATATAAATACGTCAACAAAAAATTTCGACATTTTGACGATAAACTTTATGACGAATGGCGATTCTTTCGTAAAATTGAAGCAATTTGGAAATCAAAGCGGAATAGAATTTAACATTGGTAGACAATATAAAATAAATATTGAAAATTATAACAAGATAATTACGATTAATAGATATATCTAAATTAATAGATGTTATATGTTTTTTCTCAAAGCAAGAATTGGTATTTAGAGGGCATAGGAATTTATTGAATGTAATAACGGAGGTAATTATATTGAACTTTCTTATTTATTAAGTACGTCGGATAATCTATTAAAAATACATTTAAAGAAGTATACGGTTTTTACTGGCTTATCGAACAAACGAATACGAACGGGCCCTGACGCGCAATTAATTGATTGCCCCTGCAAGTCGGCTTCTTACAGAAACACAGCTTCCCTATCATCAAATGGCACGGCACGCCACTGGCTACCAGTAACCACTTCTTGATCATTAGAATCTTCACGTTTTTTTTTAATGAAAAAATTATTCATGATATTGAACGACATAATTAACTTCAATATTTTATTATAAAATTACAAGTTAAAATAGTACCCTTTGTTTTGAATGTTTTTGTGTTGTTTGGAAATAAACTTACTTACTCTAAAAAACTTTTATTTTTTTCAAACACTTTTCATCCTTCATATCTTTACTAACCGTAAATAAGCAAAAATAAATAAATAAATAAATAGAATAAATAATAATAATAGGGGTGCCGTAAATTTTGATTAATAATTTCAGTGTGCCACCATACAAAAAAGTTTGAGAAACACTGAACTAGGGTAACGCATTAATGCATTATTGATAACTCAGCAAATACCTGCTGTTATAATTGAATTTACATAAGAAATGTTAATAAGACTGGACATAGTCTGCTATAAATCATAGCATCTTATAGCAGTTTTTGGAATTTCTTCAATATAGTATATAAAAAAATATATTATAAAATTTTAGATTCGGCTTGTCATAGAAAACATATAATAAAATAGAATAATTATTTGTAAAATCTAACATTCAAATATATATATATATATTACTTGATGCTGCAGAGAAACAAGTTACGAACAGTTGACAAATTTGATTTAACAATTTGAAAGAAAATACTGAGTTATTTTATAGAAAAAACCGGATGAATCCATGATCATTAATCGTGGATTTAAGCTTCATCAGAGAAAGAGCTTCTACACATTTCGGAATTTACTGCTTACATGGCACATGAAAATATGTGCCGATTTCTCATGAAAGTTCGTCCGTGGAAATCGCGCGTGTGTAGAATTGCCTTACATATTGATTTCATTTAAATGATTAGACTAGAAATTAATAGTACTGAAGCAAAACACAGTTTACTTGAAACTAGTCTTACTATATTTGGTAAAGAAATTTTTTCGAATCATACTAATATTTATTATGATCATTATCGTCAAGTCATTGCTTTGGGTTTTCAAATTTTACGAAATAAAACTGCTAATAAAAATAAAAATTTTAAAAACCACTTCACAAATTCTATGTTAAAGTGGTTTTCAACTATAGCAGTTCCATTATTAATATATTAAATTTCTACTTTCACTTGTTTTATAAAATCCATAAGTACTTATTTCATCAATCAATAAGCATTACCATTATTCATATTGACAGTTGCAGACAACGAATGATATCCACACATTAAGTAGATTAACATTACGATAATTCATGAAAATGAAATGTCAATTTTCAGCATATTTCTATTGTTAGGCATATCCAATTTATTATATGGGATATCAGAGCACACTCCAGCACTCAGACTGAATTCTGTTAAACAGATTTAACTAAGATATTACTGGGACATCAAGAAGATTTTCTGTCTTCCTTCATCAACAATTACTAGCATCGTATAATTATATTTAATATTCAAAATGAGCTCGAGTCCACGAAAAGTTTGCTTAAACTGTTATGTAAAACCAATACTGAACTTTGCATTAATATTCGGTTTAGAATTTGTAATTCCTTGCAATTGCGAAAAAAAGAATCCAGTTTCCGATATTCGAAAAGTATTGAAAAGATTGTATTTTAATATTATCGAGTTTTTCATGTGGATTCAATTTCTGATGATTACGTGGGAAAATGTGCCGTTTCTAAAACAAACTGCTCTTTGCACTGGAATGTATTCATTAGTAAAAAATTCGTTGAATATAGTGAAAATTGTTATTTTAATCATTGCATTTGTTGTAGCTTCAACAATTAGTTTCATAAAACGCAATAAAATGACTTTACATATTCTGTTGAAAAATGATATTTTTGAAAGTATAATGGCACACAAAGCAGTTAACGTCATTTCTCTCTTGCAATCATTCGGTTTTATTATCATAATCTCTTGCGCAACAATACATAATACTGTCATTTTATATCCGTTATGGCACAATGCAAGACATTATGAATACGAGGCGTTATTCTGCAGCATCAAGAATGCGATATGGATCAATTATATAATTGGAAGTATCGCTTTTATACTACTGTTATATGGGGTATTAATACCTGTGGTGATATTAGAATTCCAACATCTGTCAAAAGAATTGATGTCACTAAGAAGAAAAGAATTCAATCTGGAAGAAAAATTAGAAGATATAATGAATCATCACGAAGAATTGTGGAATTTTATTTCACAAATCAACAATGAAATGAATATTGTGTTTGTCGTTATATACGGTGGTTTAGTATTCGGAACCAGTTTCTGCTATTACATGTACCTGTTTATAGGTATGAATAAAATACTTGAATTCTTCATCTTCTGTTTTATTGTCATGTCGACATATCTCTGTCTTCTTTCTTGTTTACTTGTAAGCGGTTTGGCATTTTCGGTGAGTAAAAGTATAAACTCAATTTAAAATCGAATTTTAAATGATAAACCGTATATGGTCCATTTTAGATGGAAAACACCTTTCAAGATATTCGACAATTTTCGGTTTCCAATTTGCCTCTACAGTCGAAACTGAAAGTAAGTCTATATAATTTCACATAACTGTATATTATACCTTTCATAATATACTTTCCTTAAACAGAAATATTCGACATTTATATATTTCAGATCTTAAATTTCATGAAGCGATTTGGGAAAGTGGCATTGAGAGTAACAATCGGCGGACTTATTTGTGTTAATAAGAGATTTCCAATTAGAGTATTTTCTTTGTTTCATCTGTAGATTTAGAAAGTTTATGACAATCAGCAATCGTTTACGAATAATTTTAATGTTTTTTCAGATGGCGAAGTCATTGCGCTCTGTATACTTCGGATTGCTGAAGCTGAGAGACGTTTCTCACCATTCGAAACAATGTAATGAAGTGTCAATTCAAAATTTTACTGAAATTTTGTAACCGATAACACGTTGTATTGGTCAATGTAGCATTATCACATCTGAAGGAATTGCATAAAGTAATATTCTGATGCCGAAATGTATTTTTCATTCTTTCTATAGAATGTTTCATCACGTTTAATTATTATTAATATTATAGTGCTCTACAATATGTTTTTGTGAAAACTTAACTTTCTTGTCGCAAAAAGGTAATGCCTCTTTCTAAAACAGCCTTTACTTGAAAAAAAAGTACAAAAGATTCTTGAAGTGTAAAATTTCTGTCTTTAATGTAATAAAAATTACATAATTTATCTTCATGTAAGACTTTAAAATGGTCAAATGAAAAAACTTTTAAAACAGCGTCATCGGTAAACTAAAAATTATAGCTGTATATCTGCAGAAAAATTGAATTTTTAAATTGTTTGCTTTGACCAGTTGTAATTTATGACTAGAAATTTAACTGAAACTGAATTCTACATTAATAATAGTGAAGATATGGTCTAGAGACTTTCTATTTAATTTTTCTCCAATAATTTGCACTTAGGTAAAACAAAGTAGCAGTTTATAAAACCGTTTTATATAAATTGCGTATTTTATTGTGTTAGAAAAGAATCTATAGTGTTTTCAAATTCTGCTCATTAAACAAATAGTTTCGCGTCTGTAATCGCATTAAAATTTCTGTGGAAACATTAAACCAGAAGACACATTTGTTCTCCATTCTTCTCCAACCCGGCCTTTCTCATAATGGACATGGGGAAAAATGGCACTCAAAATACTTTCAGTATGAAAATAGTTTAAAATAATTAAAGACAAACTTTAAATATAGTTTGTTGTAATTATACATTCGTGGAAATTGCAATTGTATTAGTACTTTTCCTTCGTGAAGTTGTAAGAAAATGAATTCGACGTAACGAAATTTGTAACATAACGAATTTAATACAATAAATAAAATATTTTAAAAAGTTGTTTTGTAATATGCATTAATTATTCGAATGTTGCTGCATTACTGAAACTTTTTTATAAATGTTTATGTCAATAAAATGAATTTATGTTTAATTTACTTTATAATTCGTGTAATTTTTACATTACTTGGAAACAGATGAATTTCAAACATTAAGAAGTTAGAATCACACATTGGATTTCAAATTTAATTCGTTCCTAAACGTTGCCCGAAAGTCAATTTGTTCTAAAATCGAAACAAATTTTCTCTTAAGAATGAACAGAAAATGGATTAGTTTGTTCCCTACCCTCAGAACAAAACCTGTTTATACCTTTTCTAGATTTATTTCATTATTAAAAATGCCTACAAATGAAATATGATATTATCTTTATCTATTTTATATTCTATATACATTGAAAGTAAAATGTTACGTCACTGCCAACTAAAACCGAAACCGAAATATACAAACAAGTGCTGTAAATAAACTCAACTCTAATCATGAGCCTTTATCAGGATTTTTCCATTATGGTTTCTACCAGGACGCAGTCAGAACGCCTGCTGGAGAGCGATGAGCCTGACGTATCACGTCCTGTCTTTTGCCTCCCAGAACACTCCACAATTCATCAACCCATTCGCTCACGAGAAAATTTTTGGGATACTTCGTTTGTCTGAATTGGATCTTATCTGATTTCCCAGAGCGGGAAAATTCCTCTTCTAGTTTTCGCATGTGTTGGATACTTTTAACAGAAGTTCTTTGGATAGTCAGCTCTGTGATTTTCACTTTTATTTGATTCCGCTTTTTGTGTTCATTAGTTAGTATTAGTGTTCTAGAATCGATTGGCACTTTGACTTTCAATTTTGATTCGGTGATTCTCGTTTTACGAGTGTTTATATTTCGTTAAATTTAACTAATTTTAGTCTCTGCAGTTTGGCTAAGACACTTTTGCGTTTTGCTTCAAATTTAATTCAAGATATCTTGCTCTCTGCTTGTAGAATTAGTATTTGTTGATGTAGACTAGTTTCTTTAGCGAATTAATCTTGGTTTTGCGTTCAAGGCATTAGTAGCTTAGGAGTTTCTTAGCTTAAAATTAAGTTAGATAATTAGTCTTTTATTTTCGTAATTAAGTTAAGTGTTAGTTATTTTCTGTAATTTTTGTCTTAATTGCTAATTTCATTGTAAACAGTTTTATTCTAATTCATGTTTGGAAAAATTGAAGATACCGCATTGCAGTATTATCAATTGTTGCTGACGTGACAGAACCTGTGCAATACTGTTCAAACATTTTGTTATTCGGAATTATTCATTAAAATATTATTAAAAATAAATGCTTCGCTAACCAGGAGAGAACCAGACGTTCGATTCTCCGATTTGAATGAAACCTGGCTTTCACGTAGCCTTAATTAAACACACAGCTCTTCTCCAAGCAATAGGACTCACTTCTGAAACGTGCCTCTAAAAATTGAGTGTTTAGCTTATAAGTCTTTGGATGTTTCATATTTCTGAGCGGCGACAATCGAGTAGATAAAACGCTAGGCATTGGACCTACGTGACGTATGTTCGAATCTGTGCAGTTTTCCTTTATGTGTAACAAAATTATTTTATTATTTTGCCGCATCACTAGCATTATTATTACTGTTATCATTTTTCACATCGGAAACGTTTCACATTTTCTGTTTATCAACAATCAGCCTGTATAAATTTAAATTTTTAAAGTCGTTAAATAAATTTTTTATTTTTTAACGTTTACTTTCACGTATTTTAGTTACAATATGAAATATGTGAAAATAAACGAATAAACTTCAGATTACTGTGAAATCACGTTACGCGTTGTCTTTGTGGATGAAAAGCGTATAGATGAAAATCTGACTTTTGGGTGACACATGTGCAGAGGATTTCACTAAAAGATTTTTTTCGTCTTAGCGATGAGAAATTCACTGAAAATCCAGCTACTAATTTGGTAACACTACATTAACCACAAATGAATATATGAGAGAGCAATATCATCCGTCCGTGTTTCATTTCTTAATGTCGAGAACGGAGTTAGATACAGGAAATCAAAGAACAGCTATGGAAACCTTAAGAGCAGGAGGTTCCGATTATCTGTATACAAACTTCTCATGCATACAGGAAGTCACGTTATTTGAATTTAAAACTTTTCGAGGAACTAATACAAGTTAAATAGACAAACTAATAATGAAACAAATCTCTTAAAGTTTCATTAATACCAGCTTTTTTTATTCCGTTTTTTTTCTTTACAATTGATATATTCCATTTGTTTTAGAACTAAGAATAATCTTTGTTTTTAGTATTTTATTAAGTATACCGATTCCATTGTTTTTAATTATTAAATTGAGATGACCTATTGTTAAAGTAAAATTGTGATATACAGAGTCAAGACAATTCAGTACAAATTTGAGGTGGAGAGCATATATTTTAAATTAAATAAATTAAAAATATGATAAAAATTACAGCCCAGCATTCTAACGATGTCACAGTATATAACTGCTCGTTTGTCTTTAAAAATATTTATGCGTAAAAATGTTTTAGATTTCGAATATTCATCAATAAAATTAGACATGGAGTAATTTTGTTAATGCACATTTACCAGATCAATAGACAATTTAGTCGATAGAGTATAATTCGTTTTGTGAATTACCATAAATCTTACTCTAAAATATCAATATTTTATTGCTTAAAAGCCGCTCCATTAGAAATCTTTTCATGTCATTTATTTCTATTTAATAAGGTAATGCATTATAATTGTTAAAGCAAATTACTGCAATTGCATTCTATCATGTTATATAATATAAGTAAATTTACATAAGAAATGGTAATAAGACTGGAGACAGTCTGCTTCCTTTGCCAATCTTTGGCACTGTTTTAAATTGTATATCAAAAAATATATTATAATTTTAGATTCGGCTTGTCATTCAAACGTTTAATGAAATAGAGTAATTATTCATAATATTAAACAGTGAAATTTTAGTATTGTTTATATTAATGAACAACAGCTAACAGAATGTAGACAGCAGTTGATGAATTAGCACTAACGATTCGAAAGAAAATATTAAGTTATTTTATAAAAAGCAACTGTGAAAAAGTCGATAAATCCATGAACGTTAATTATGTCTTTAATCCTCGTCAACGTTAACAGCACGTAGACGTTTCTACATTAATTTCTTATGTGTTACTCCGAAATATGGCCAGTTTTTCATGAAAGTTCGTTTTTGGAAATCTCACGTATCACGTTTCCTTAATTTTCAATCCAAGCAAAAATTAAAACTAACCTCAGTTCTTTATATTTAATAGAGTAATTTTTTTCGAATATTACTAAGAAATACTATATCAAAATAATAAAGTCATGGGTTCAAGCTTTCAAATTTTATGAAAAAAAATCTGCTAATGGGAATGAGAAATTTTATTTGTATGTTCTATGTTAAGGTTGCTCTTGGAAGCTTCATTATTAATATCTCATAAATTTCTATTTTCACTTGCATTATATAACTCATAATTACTTATTTTATCAACAAACATCCATTACAATTATTCAGGTTAATATTTGCAAGTAACTTTTCATTAAAATAATTCACGGAAATGAAATTCAAATTCACGTCACATTTTCCTTTCTTCGTACTCACTCCAGCACTTCGTGAATTCTGTTGAATAGGCTGCACTGCGTTATTGCTCAGACGTCAATAAGTTTTGCTACGTTTCATCATCGACAATCAGTAGAATCAAATAATAATTTTCAGTGTTGGATATGACGTCGAATTAACAAGACGTTTGCTTAAATTGCTATGTGAAACCAGTACTAAACTTTGCATTAATATTCGGTTTGGAACCTGCAATTCCTTGCAATTGCGAAAGAATGAAACCAGTTTCCAATATTCAAAACGTATTGAAAAGTATAATGGTACACAAAGCAGTTAACGTTATTTCTCTTCTGTTATCATTTAGTCTCATTATCGTGATCTCTTGTATAACAATACTTACTAGTGTTGTTTAGTATCCACTGTGTCTCTAAAGTGGAAACTAAAAGTAAGTTTTTTGTTATTTCGTATAATTTTATATTATACTATTCGTTATATACTATTTTTGTACAGAAATGTATAATATTTGTATATTTCAGCTTTTGAATTTCATTAAACCATTTGGGAAAGTGGCGTTGATAATTTCTATAGGGCGTCTGTACTTCATTAATAAGAGGTTTCCATTCAGAGTATGGTATTTGTTTTATGTATTTTTTTCTATTTAGAAAGTTTATGACAATCAGCAGTATCTTTCAAAAAATGCTAATTTCTTTTTAGACGGCGAAGTCATTGTACTCTGTACTCTCTGGATTGCTGAAGCTGAGATGTTTCTCATCATTCAAAACAATGTAACAAAATGTCTATTATAAATTATACTGACATTTAACTATCGAAAACACATTATGTAATTTTCTACAGCATTATTATATCTGAAGCAATGGTCTAATGTTGCCATAACATATGTTTCGTTTCTTGATGAATGTTGCCACACGTTTAAATGTTATTAAAATATAATGCCCTACAATGTCATTTTGTGAAGACTTGATTTGAGGGTCGCAAAAAACGTGATGCCTCTCATAATATCTATATTATAATTTCTGTAAATGTCGATGACAATAAAATTAAATTTATCTTCTTTCAAATTTTCATTTAGTTTTTCTATTTATTAAAAAAAAAAATTAAATAACTGAAAATTAATATATTTGAAAACGTTACATGACCATTTTTCTTTTTAGTTTTATAAATTGTAAATTTTTAAAACAAGTTTAAAATGTTAAAGGTGGATAAAAGACTTTTATTGTTTAATACGTAATATATAATGAAATAAAAAATTTTACCATTATAAATAGAAAAAAATCACAGGGTGTTTAAAGAATAAATACGAGTCATATGTATAATCAAAACTTGAATAACGCTTCAGAAACTGAATAGTTATTTTCCGAAATACGAATTTCTAAAAAGTCAAGTTTATTGTTAGTTTTTTATTTCTTAAATTCTTTTTAAATTTTGTTACATATGTCATAACAAAGCTCAAATTTTCAAGTTAAATTTTTATGCCAGAAACAATTCTTTCATTACTAATAGAATTTACAAACACTATTGTATGTATTGTATAATTGACGATTCGCCGATTTAAAAAAAAAAATCTGATTCCGCTTCATTTAAAAAGTTAAACTAAATGTAGTATTCTTTCAGATGATATTTATTGATTAATGTTTAAATCAGTGACAGAAGAATTAAGGTTTACGTGAGAAAAGGCTGCATTGTATCATGTATTCAGCGGCATGGTTGATCTGAGCAAATCTTTTTACTTCACATACTTACTTAAATTATCCAGTAAATTAAATTCTGTTGTTGTTTCTATAAGGCAACGCGACGTTTGTCATATCGCCATATTTAGGTGTTATAAAAGTGAAGAAAACACAGAAAATTCCACGATGCCAGCCGGTTGGCAAAGCGCGAACTCTACCCGTAAGTGTTTTTGCCTCTCAACCACTAAGGGGCGTAAATTTTGACATTATAATTTCGTATGGAGTTATTGCGTCGATTCAAGCATTAAATTGTGAGATATCAACCTAGGTTCGTACAGTTAAAGATGTGACTATTCACTTTCCATCACATAAACATTTACCACAAGAAAAATCGTTGAATGGTTTATCAAAGTCATTAAGGAAATGCATTTTGTTAGTAGGTTCATGGTTTGCAATACGTTCATGATGTTTTGTCGGCCAAAAATTCTATAAACAGGCAAAGAAAATTAAATTTATTACATATCAATCAAGATACGACGAAATTTATGATACAGTAAAAGCTGGATATAACGAACCACTATCACTGGAAAGAAGTAGTACGTTATTGCGATTACCCGTTATTACGGACTCGTCCGTTATATCGAGAAATCCGTTACTAAGCAGTCAAATCGCGTTAGAACGGATTTCGATAACTAATTCAGAGAGAATATCTGCGATTAACGAATGTTTTCTCCAGGTCAATGTATTCTTACGTCGTTACAGCGAATCTGTTACCGAGAGTATAAGGGGATTCTACTATACACGGTAATATAATATCGACCTGTGTTCTGTATATTGATATTGAGGACAAAAGTCAATTACATAGTGGAGGTAATTTCAGTTGTAAAGATTTTAAACCAGATTTTTATTAAACTTGTAAAAATAATACAGGCCTATCTGTGCATCAGTAAATCAAAAATATAAATAGGCTATAAATCCTTTCGTTTTTTATGATCCATGGGTTTACTTTACACAACCGATCTAAGACTTGTCCTTCATAGTTAAACGAAACAAAAACTAGACGTTATTTGAAATTGAAGGTCAAGACATTATTAATTAAAAATCAATTTTACATTATGGTATTTCTGTATTTATTTTTTGCAAATGAAGTAAATAAAACCGCGATTAAAAAGTCGGTGATAACAAAACGACAGTGGTCTGCTTGACCTGAAAAATATTTCGTAGTAGTGGGAGTTCGTTACCACAAATGCATTTTCATAAATTGTCCTATAATTTAGATCGGACCGACACCAGCCATCCGAAATAACGCGGAACCGTTATATCGAAGTTCGTACTATCGAACGTTTACTGTACAAGACAAAGGAAAAGTAATAAAACAATCGGAACGAAATAGCAGAAAAATTAATTTACTTGAATTTAACATAAAATAAAACTCTTTATTTCATTTTATATTGTTATGAGTCTGTTTCTATGAGAGATCGATTTTCTCTGAATTTATTTTTTACTTAAAAATCAAAAACTAAAATGATTAAAATAATATTACTTATTAGCATAAAAAATGTTTCCAGAGCGACTATGTCTTTGAAAGTATTTTGTAATTGTTTTTTAAAAGAGATACGCAAAAAAATATTTGATGCAAACGCTTAATTAATTTAATATTTCATCTATAAACATGAGATAACACTTTCCAAAAACATGGTATAAAATTTGTAATCATAAGGTTTTAAAAAAAAATGGTTATGTAATGCCTTTAGATGAATTAATTTTAGATTATTTTACATTTTTAATAATTACACAAATTAAAAAAATAAACTAAAGAACAAGAATGTAGTTTTATTGGCATGAACGTTTACAGAAGTTTTTATCAATGCATCACATTTAATTGATTAATCTGGGTTACAAATAAACAATGGTAACTATTTTATTAATTATATTACATCCTTTAATAAAGAATTATCCACGCTGATAAAATTGTTCATTACTGCACAACCGTTTCACGGAAACACATGTCAATAATCACCTCATGACCAATGCTATTGTGGAGTTCATCTACTGAAGAAACCAGAATTTATTCCTAGCAGTCGGAAAACCCTAAGAAGTTTATAAACAAGCAAGAGAATCAGGCAAGATGTGAAAAAACGATTAAGTGAATTTGGTTTGAATCTGAGTCGAGTTATTTTAGGCTTTAGCGCACACGGGGATTTAATTATTATTATTAAATTTAGTCGAAAAAGAAGAAGAAAATGCTGAAGAAAGTGTTAAAGATTGAGATGAATATAAAACAGTTTTTGATTCTACTCAAGCGTTGATGACAATATTTCACCTATTCATCAATAGGATTTTGGTGATTAAATTTCAAAAGAGAGAAAAATTTGCAAGATATTTAAAAAAATGATAACTAGAAATGATTATGCAACAAGAATTTATTACAGAAAATTTAATAAAAGAACTAAAACTTATTCTCAAAACACGTATAGGGTGAAACAGCACTTATGCAATAATTTCTAGGTTCATAGAACTAAAAATTGCATTTCAAATGCCTTGAGAATTTGTGAAATTGCTTAAGTGATGTTTGAGAACAAATGGAAATCTTTAGATTTTATAAAACTATCATTGTTCAGTGGTTTTATCTTTTCGGCTACAGGTAGGAACCAGATATCTCCATGAAGCGGCTACAAGCAAAAATAAAAATTGCAAATGTTTCTTTGTCCCATAATGGAATAAATCAAAAAAACGAAATTGCATGAAACAAATGGAAAGCAGTCACAAAGTTGGGAAATTTTTATCAGTTTACTAACAATTAAAGCAACAAACGGGCAAACAAAAAGACCCGTTTCTTCTGCTGTCTACTTTCTTTCAGAAATCTCTGATTGACCATTGCAAAAAATATTAAAGGCTCTGTGGTTTTTCCTCTAACGCTAAAGATAAAGAATAAATGTTTTTTCAAACTCATAGCTATTTTTTCTTTGCTAAAATATTATACGTGTCTTTACTCTTAACGACCTTTATAACTGAAAAATGTAACAAAACAATTTTTCCAATTGGTAGGAATCAAAAATTATTGCTAGCGGTGATAAGTAGTTTTGTTCACTGGTTGCCGTTTTAAGTAAGTAACATTTCATTCGAAGAGTGTAAATTCCTTGATATTGCTTGAAAATACAAAGCGTAATTTTTAATGTAGTTTGATAGTGTATAATGTTTAAACGTTTTTACAAAAACGTCAAAACATTATAAACTGTCAAACTATAAAACTTGTGAAATTATCTTCTGTTGCTGAAATGATTAAACGTTTAAGAAACACAAAATTATTTCATGGAACTGACTGATACTGAATCATGCTATCTCAAGCTGTCTTGAATGATGAAATTTCAGTGTAATTTTCAACCGACATTTCACTACAATTCTTTGAATAGTGCGAGACGTCCCTAAGCTTCAAAAATCCGGAGTATACAGAGTTCAATGACTTGGCCATCTGCAATTATAAATAAAGTTGTTTAAAAAATATTGGTGATTAATCATTCTAAATAGTATATAAAACAAACAAACAATAAGCCATACTCTATACGGAAACTTCTTATTAACGTAGAAAAATCCACCTATTGATAATCTCAACGCCACTTTGCCAAATCGCTTCATGAAGTTCAAGATCTGAAAAATAGAAATACTCACCAATTTTGTATAAAGTACTCATTCATTAATAGAATATCATACAATTATATAAATTACCAAAAGACTTACTTTTAATTTCGACTGTAGAGGCAAATTGCATGCCGAAAATTTCCGAATCTCTTGAAAAGTATTTTCCATCTAAAAAACATTAAGTGTAATGTTTATAATTGAAATCTTAACTTAAATTGTGTTTTTATTTGTACTCACCGTAAATGCCAGGCAACTTAGAAGAAAACAACAAACAAAACAGAGCAATGTTGATAGGATAGTTAGTCCGAAAATAATGTATTCGAGTACCTTATTCATTTCTATAAACAGGTACATGTAATAACAGAAACTGGTTCCTGATACAAGACCTCCGTATACAGTGACACTCGGGAAACTGATTTTGTGGTTGAATTGCGATAAAAAAGTCCACAATTCTTCGTAGTGATTCATGAAATCTTTTAGTTTTACTCCAAGACTCAGTTCTCTTGTTGTTAGCGATGCCAATTCTTCTGATAGATTTTGAAATTCTAATATTGACACGACTATATATACCGCATATAAAAGTAGACCAAAAGCGATTACTCCAATTAAACAACTGATCCATAATTGGTATCTGATGCTGCAGAATAACGCTTCGTATTCGAAATGTCTTGTTTGGTGCCATAACGGATATAAAACGAAAACATTTAGTAATGACATGCAACAGATCAAGAACACGACAATGAATGATACTACTAAAGAAGTCAGGTTAACTGCTTTATGGACCCACGCGTTTTGGAAAATATGACTTCTCAATTGAAGGTGTAAACAAGTTTTGTTGCGTTTGACAAAACTAATTGCTAAAGCGCCAATAAGTGCTATAATTAATGTTACAAACTTGACCACTATCAACGAATTTTTGGCTGAGTAATAAGAACCAATGCAAATAGCGGTTCGATTTACAAGCGGTACATTTTGCCACGTTCTCAAGAAAAATTGAAACCATGCCCCAAACTCGATAACGCCAAAATACCATCTTTTCAGTACTTTCCGAACAGTGGAAATCGGTTTTCTGCTTTGGCAACTGCAAGGAATTTCAGGTTCCAAACCGAAGAGCAGTGCACAATTTAGTATTGGTTGAATAAAACAGTTAAAGCAGACTTTTCGTAAATTCGCCATTGTTTTTAGTATTGAATGTATATATCCCTACTAATTGCTTATTAGAAAACATTGCTAAACTACTTCACTTCTCTCTAATATCGTTGTACAACTTATTGAATGCAACTCGTGTCGTATTGTGTTCTATTCAATCACAATGCACAAACGATTAAATTAAAACGCCACTAATTGGGATTTATGAAGGAATATATAGCTTATGTCAATGAATAATTGTGTAAATACAATTTTAATTAAAATCCTGGTAATGCTTTTGATTGGAAAATATAATTAAAAAGAATTAATGATTGTGTACTATACACGTAATTATTCGTTACGTAATGTAAGTGAGAGAAGACATTTATGAGATATTAAAAATGAGTCTGATATAAATCAAAAATGCTTTAAACTGAGAAATGAAAGTGAAATTTCGCTTTCGTAATTTTATTTAAATATCACGAAATTTGAATGTTTTCTTCTCGTGATTACACAGAATTAATAATAAAAAACACCACAAAACTTAGGCGATACGTCACTTTTCTGAACGACCTTCTTTCGAAAACTGATTCATATGAAAATGTTAAACACGTGTATGACACCTGGAATGGGTAAATTTTTCGGATAAATAATGTAAAATCTGGTAAGACACATATAGATTTTATAAGGCATAAAAGTTTCTTAACTATGCGTTCTACAATAAATAAGTACATAATATATAATTCATATACAGCCAAGTATTATATTTAAATAAAAGCGAATAAAATTAAATAAAAACTTCAGGTAACAAATAACTGACACTTGTCTATTTTGGGCATATATCTAGCACTTCTGGAGAGCTCTTTAATTCTTGAGGGTGAGTTTTCTATATTATCTAACATTTAATTTAATCAACGTTTTGCGCTTTTTTAACTCTGTTTTTACACTTATTATACTCTGTTTCATACCGCTAATTTCGTGCATTGGACATCAAGTCCAATCGGGTTTACTTATCTCGATTTTTCATTTGATTATACGATAACCAAAGTGCTTTTTCTTGGAAACCTAACTTTGAATTTGATCCAATATCTTGCTTTGATCAATAATTATCTTTAAGTCTTTTGAAAAAGTACAATATGGAATGTTAAGTTTTTTTATTGCTTGGTAGTAATTTAGACGATTATTATGTACTGTTTCAACTGGATGAACTAAGTTTTGTTCGGTTCATTTTCTTCCATTGACACCAGTTTCCATTTTGTATTGAATAGGCGACTAAAATTAACATGCAATTATTTATTGTGATATCGTTACAATATCAGGTTGCAATTTGTAATAATATTTTTAATTTATTTAATTTAAAACATATGCTCTCCAGTTCAAATTAGTTGTATAATAACTTTTCAGTTATAGCCGTACAAATTGTTGGCCGTCTCTATTAGGTGTTATGTATTTAATCTAATTAATTTTAAAAAGATATAATCTTCAAAACCACACTGAGCTTAAGAAAAGTTGAATGGTTCTCACAGTTCTCACTTATATTTTTTAATAATTTATACAGGGACCACTTGCATTCTTTTATAGTTTTCAGATGATTTTGTTTTACTTCTCGCCTGTATTATTTTATACTTCCCACGCCTTCCATGTTTTTAAATTTGCATTTCCCACTTTTCTTCTTTATATTTAAAATATTTAGCAAAGGGATGCTTAATTTTTGTGGCAACATTTGCTGGCTCCATCTGTCAACATATTTTAATGAAAATTTTTTTTATATTTTTACCTTATAAAATGGCAAAAAGCTTTATTTTAACGGTAGCGATAGATTATAGCTTTATTTTTTTATACTCTTATTATTTTTACAGTGCACTTGTTTTACTTCATCATTCTATTTTATTACATTAACGGTTTTACAGTATACAATGTCACGGTTTTAAATTTTACAGTTTTAACTGTATACTTTTTATGTATATTGTTCGCCTTACAACATACGCCTTACACAAACTTTTTACATCTATGTTTAACAGTTTGTTCTTGTAAATTATTTTCATTTTAACTATTGTTTTAGCAAATAACTGTTAATCAATAATCATCATCCATATTTTTATCGTCGCAATTTCTGTACTTCTCATAATCATGTAAGTTTAAAATCTTTTACATTTTTGTAACATTGCAAAGATTTTATGCTAACTTGTATGCATTATTCCCTAAACAGTTATATCACATAGAGTAGAAAAGGGATTAAATGTCCGAAATGCGTACTTAAGGGAAAAAATGTAATTTTCTAAGGTTGTCCTCTTTCTATTGTTGGTGTAATAAATCTAGCGGAAAAGAAAAGACGTCATAGAGCTCGTATAATTGAACCACATCATTAATACTTTTTTCAGCATTTTCTTCTTCTTTCTCTGTTACATTTTCTGTTTTCTCTGGAAGTTTTTTTAATTACATAAAAAACGCTCACACTTAGGGAAACTCCATGCACAAGATATAATTGATAAAAGAACGTTTTATTTACCAAATTTAATAGTAATAACTGAATCTCCGTGTGCGCTAAAGCCCAAAATAACTCGATTCAGATTTAAACCAAATTCACTGAATCGTTTTTTCACATCTTGCGTGATTTTGTCGCTAGTTACTGAACTTTGAATATTCACTAATCCAAGGGTTGAAAAGTGCGGCTCTTCGCATAGATGTTTACGGCTCTTCGGACATAAACTCCAATTTCACCTCATCTCAAGCAGCCTTAAAACTCCAGTTTATGAGATAGAGCCGCCAAACAAACTTCGACTCGTACGGCATACTTTCTACCACTCTTTAGCCGCGTTGATCAATATGAATCGCATGCGAGTGGTAGCATTTGAAGCATATCTACTTATATAACCCAGCGTCCGTCCGTCCGTCCGACGTCTGTCCATGTAACATTATGCCAAAAAGGCCATTAGAGTCCGTCATGGTCCGTCCGTCAAAGGCCATTAGAGGCGAGCGTCATGTGTCGTATTTCGCACATTTAAATTAACAATATAAATTATTATTTACATTAACAGTATAAATTATTATTATCCATTTGGTCAATAGCCAATAACAATATAAATAATTCAGTATATTTGTAATAGGAATTTATTATTGTCACGGAATGACTGTAACGCTCCCTAGGGAGCATCTTTCAACACAGTTGGTCAGCGATCGTTCAAGCATTTAAGCCTCGATGCGGCTCTCTGGTACTTTTGTTATCCCGTTTCCATGCCAATTTGGCTCTTCTCACTTGACAAACTGCCGACCCTTGCACTAATTAATAAACTTGCCATAAAATCTGCCAGACCCGAAATGTGGCGTCCGATGGTGAGAAACGCTCCGATGTATTAAACGGAGGACCAACAAAAAATTCTTAGGTTTTCCGACTGCTAGGAATAAATTATGGGTTCTTCAGGTCGGTAGATGAACTCATCAACAGCAACGGTCATGAGGTTATCATCATATGTTATCCTGCGACAGATTTGCTTACGGATAATTCAACTGTCGTTTCACGTTGCTCACGCCTCGTAAATAACTGAAGCAAGCGTATTATGTGGATCAAAAAATACTCGATTGTGGAATGTAAAAACTGGAGCCTAGGAAAGAATGGCAACGATACAATCGCAGGAAACCGTAGATATGTGTTGCCGAACGTCATCAAAAGATAGTTGTTTGTACTAGTGTTTCTCGTTTCCCGGCCTTTTGCTTGTACCGGGATTCCGAGATGAAAGTGAACTGTTTCCCGGGATAGAATTAGTTATTTTTGAAATATACAAAATATTTTTAAATCAAATAATATAATTATTTTTTACTTTTTAAATTAATTTAATACGTTCTGCAACCTCCAAAATCATATTAATAATGCTATGTACGATATATATTAAAAATTACCTTTGAATTATGTAGAAATTTTCACAAATAGAAAAAATTTATTGAAGTTTGTTGGAAACTGCTTACACAAAATGCCTTTGAATTGAGTTGAAAATTAAAAAAAAAACAAACTTAGATCAAACTTCTAACTTAAAAAGTAATTTTCTTTTCTAAATAAAACATAATACAAAATATTATTGTAAGTTTTTATAATAAGATTTTTAAAAGCAAACATGGTCAATACTCCAATCACTCGATCTGGTTCTTATTTATCTAATGAAAAGCCTTCACCAAGAATGCCCTTTCCGACTCAATTCAAATGGGTGGAATCGTCTTTAATGCATTCAATGTTATGTGTATTTTCACCTGTAGTCTGGAAGATTTCTAGTTCATTTTCGAATTGTAGTACTACTTTTTCTCTCTAGTATTCTTGATTTGTCTGCCACGGCTGCTTTAATAGAAACATCAAGCTTATAACCCGATAATTCGGCAGTTCGTTTGCCTTTAATAATCAGGTTTATGAAGAAAAACTTCATACTTGCAGACTTCGTACTCGTTTGTATCCTTGCCCAATTTGGACAACCTGGCGTTACGCAGTTATTGAAGCTGCTGGGCATGGTTAAAAATTAAGACAAGATAAGCACAATTATTCCAGATATTACAGGTTCTGACAAGTAAAGAATTTTCAGAGTCCTGCCACAAATAAACTACGTATTGATTATTCTTTATTATTAATGTTTAACTGATCGGCAAAGTTACCATTGAAGCTCTTCGTGCTTCTGATACAGTCAGCGGATCATCTCTTTTGATGTCCGTCTGGAGCGTCCAGAACCCGCTTGCGTACACGTTTGTCCTCACCTAGTTATTGTCCTCGACATCATCTCACGTTCAGGTCAGAACGATCAGGTGATGAGAAATTTGGCAATACGGCCGTCATGCTTCTCTCAGCTCAATGACGCGATCTTCAACTGCAAGATATGTGTGGGTACCGAGGAGGGACGACTAGGTCAGACCTCTGTCTAATTTCGGCTAACAAGTCGGAGGGACTTGCCCATGAGTCAGAGATGGCTTATTTGTCGGTAGGGATCCCGTAGGGATCCCCCTACTTTTTATTCCGGTCGAGTGCAGGAGGGAAGGTGGAGTAGTGGTAAGGCGATAAGCGAATATTCGAGCAAACAAGACACCATTTAACAGGATAACAACGATTTAATGGAAAACAAAATATACGTTATAAACATCTGACATAAAAGGGGTGACATATATAAAGCTATATATCCCTACCACGCGAGGAGAGAGAGAGAGAGCTCACATAAATGGGTTCCATACCTCTTGGACAATCAGTAATTCAAATATGCTGTTCGTCACGATGATCGAATATTCCTTTTTAGGGAAGATTCGGTGGCACTTGAGGCACAAAAGTCAAATATATTCCGTAGGCACAAAGGGTAAGATCGCGACTCGATCTAAATCGGTGATTGACTCCCCAGAGGGGAGGAAGGAAACATCTTATATAGCTTTTTGCTGGGAAAGTTGGTCACGTGCATGTGCTTAGGCCATAGGTGTTCGCGGGAGTGGAAACAATACGGCGAAGTCGGGCGCTAACTATAAAGTTAAGTTGCAAGATGATCTGTACTCAGCGTAAGAACAATGGATAGTTGACAGTTATACGGCCGGGAACGCATATTTTCTCGTCCAGGACCATTTTTAGGCAGGATGTTTGTAATAGGAAGATTTTCGATTCAATATAGAGAACAATTTTATTATAAGTCGTATTATATTCGGATTATATCCGGATATAAGAAAAGGGTAATTATTAATTCGGATATAATTTATTAAAACTTTACATCAAAGGGGATTTCCAGATCTCACAATATGCGTAATCTTTGACTGCGTCAAATAGTTACATCTGGTATTTGGAAACCGTCAAACAACAGACACACTGAAAATTCCGAGCACAGTTTGGATGTGTCTTTTAATAACGTATACAGTTGCAATTTTAAGACATTCTAGCGGCTTGTCTGAAGTACAATCGAACCGGAACTGTGATTATTGATATGTCTTTCCGTGAAACAGCTGTACCGAGTTGTGCAGTAATGAATAATTCTATTAGCGTGGGTAATTCTTTGTTAAAGGGTGTAATATAATTAATATAATAGTTAACGTTGTTTATTTGTAACCTAGATTAATCAATTAAATGTGGTGCATTGATAAAAACTTCTGTAAACGTTCTTAAAATAAAACTACATTCTTGTTTTTTAGTTTATTTTTTTAAATTTGCGTAATTATTAAAAACGTAAAATAATCTAAAATTAATTCATCTAAAGGCATTACATAACCATTTCTTTTTAGAACTTTATGATTACAAAATTTTGTACGATGTTCCTGAAAAACGAAAGTATCATCTCATGTGTAATCTCAATCATCACAGATATATTTGAATTATTAAATTAATTAAGCGTTTACATCAAATATTTTTTTTGTGTATTTCTTAAGTTTGAAAATTGTTTTTCAAAACTACTTTCAAGTCGTTCAGCTTCTTGTGTAGCTAATAAACAATATTATTTTAATAATTTTAGTTCTGGATTTTGAAATGAAATATAAATTGACAGAAAATCGATCGCTCATAGAAACAGATTCATAACACTACGAAAAAATTAAATGTTTCATTTTATGCTAAATTTAAGTCAATTATCTTTTTTTCTATTCGATTCCGACTGTTTTATTACTTTTCCTTTGTCTTGTACAGTAAACGCTCGATAGTACTCGTTTTTTTCGAATGGCAAATGTCGGTCCGGCGAAAATTACAAAAAAAAAAAATTATAAAGCGTTGATAAGGATTAAACAGCTAATTAATGTTCATGGATTTATTGACTTTTTCACAGTTGCTTTTTATAAAATAACTTAATATTTTCTTTCGAATCGTTAGTGCAAATTCATCAACTGCTGTCTACATTCTGTTAGCTGTTGTTCATTAATATAAACAACACTAAAATTTCACTGTTTAATATTATGAATAATTACTCTATTTCACTAAACGTTTGAATGACAAGCCGAATTTAAAATTATAATATATTTTTCGATATACTACTTTAAAACAGTGCCAAAAATTGGCAAAGGAAACAGACTGTCTCCAGTCTTATTACCATTTCTTATGTAAATTTACTTATATTATATAACATGACAGAATGCAATTGCAGTAATTTGCTTTAATAATTATAATGCATTACCTTATTAATTAGAAATAAATGATAAGAGAAATTTCTAATGGAGCGGCTATTAAGCAATGAAATTTTGAAATTTTACAGTAAGATTTGTGGTAATTCACAAAACAAATTATGGTGTATCGACTAAGTTGACTATTAATCTAGTAAATGAGCGTTAATAAAATTAGCCCATGTCTAATTTTATTGATGAATATTTCTGGATGTTTAAAGAAGAATAATTATTTATTATCATAAAAATCTCTCATCAAAGTAGAAAAAAACGATTAAAAATAGCCCAATTTTTTCAAAACTTTCTAGAAGCAATAGTAGGCAATTCTTTTTTTTATCTAAATTTATATAATTCTCTTGGGGTACTAAATGTTTTCATTACTCTTACACTTATACCGCACCGTTCGAAGTCGATTGATGAAATAAGGTAACGCAAAGTATAGGGGCGGAAACCTATGACAAAGTATTACGTCTCTGGACGTAATACTTTGGGGACATAAATGCATATTACAATTTTGATTTGTTACTAGTTGTTTTCAATCGCCCTTTCGATTTACCAGTTGATCATCCTTTTCTTCAGCAACGTCCTTACGTTTACTCTAATTACTCTAAGTAATTACTCTAAGTAGTCCCTACTGTACGTGCAGCGTTATCTAATCCCATCAATTCACTCTAATCAATGCGATATGTGTGGAAGAGTGATACAAACATTTTGTAATGCAATTGGATTTTTTGTAGAAACTTTTGGTTTAAATTCGGCTATTTTCAGGTGTTTCCCTCTATTTCCTGCGAAGTTTTTATAATAATGAATAGTTACCCTTCTTTAAATATGCAGAATTATTCATCAATAACATTAGACAGAAAAATTTTGTTCACGCACATTTACCAGATCGATAGTTAATATAGTCAACTTAGCGTACAGAAGAATTTACTAATAATTCGTTTTGTGAATTACCATAAATCTTACTTCAAAATCACAATATTTTAGTGTTTAATAGCGGCGAATTTCGAAATTTCTGATAAGTTTTATCGCTACTTAATAAGATAATGTATTAGTGAATTGTAATTTTTAGAGCAAATTACTGCGTTTGCATTTTACTATGTTATATAATAATTATAACGTAAGAAATGATAAAAAGGTTGGATACAGTCTGCTTCTTTTGGCCATTTTTGGCAAAGAAATACTTTCTGCTATTTATTAATGGCAGCTTTATTATTAATATCTCATAAATTTCTACTTTCACTTAAATTATATAACATGCAATTGCTTGTTTCATCAACAAGCAACCATTAACATAATTCATATTAACATTTGCCAACAACGAATGATAAACACATTACGTAGCTTTTCATTAGGATAATTCTCATTTCTTTGCATTATGAATATAAGTCTAAATATCAGAGTTCACTCCAGCCTCCGACATTTGCGAAGACATTATGAATTCTGTTCACTGAACTGACCAGAAACATTAAACATTTTATTGGTTTCCTCTCTTTCATCATGAATAGTTACTAGCAAAATAATATTATATTTAGTTTTGAAAATGAGCTCGAATTCTCGAGAAGTTTGCTTAAACTGTTATATAAAACCAATACTAAACTTTCTATTAATCTTCGCTTTGCAACCCGAAATCCCATGCAAATGTCAAAGAAGGAAAAAACCAGTTTCCAGCATTAAAAAATTATTGAAAACTTGGTATTTTAGTATTATCGAGTTTGTAGCATGGATTCAATTTTTCATGATAATGTGGCAAATGATGCCGATTCTAAAGCAATCCGCTCCTTGCATAGGAGCTTATTCAGCAGTGAAAAACTCACAGATGATGCTTAACTTTTGTACATTAATTTTTACATTTGTTGTTGCTTCAACAATTACATTTATCAAATGGAACAAAATTTCTTTTCAGATTTCACTGAGAAATGAGATCTTTCAAAATATAATGGCACATAAGGCAGTCAACATCATTTGTTTACTAGTATCATTCATCGCTATTATCGTCATGTCTTGCGAGACAATGCATAGCAGTGTCGTTATATATCCATTATGGCAGAAAGCTAGACATTTTGAATACGAAGCGTTATTCTGCAGCATCAAGTTTGCAATATGGGTCAATTATACAATTGGAGGTATCGCTTATGTTCTACTATTATGTGCTGCAATCATAGTCGTGTCGATATTAGAATTTCAACACCTGTCAAAAGAGTTAGTGTTACTAAAAAGAAGAAGATTGAATCTGGAATTAGAACTGAAAAATTTCATAAATCATCACGAAGATTTATGGAATTTTATTTCACAATTCAACGATAAAATGAATTCTGTGCTTGTCATTATATACGGAAGTCTTGTATCAGGAACCAGTTTCTGTTATTACATGTACCTGTTTATAGAAGCGGATAAAGTCACGAAAAATATAATTTTTGGATTTATTATTTTGTCAACATTCCTTTGTCTTGTTTGTTGTTTACTTTTCAGCTGTTTGGCATTTTCGGTGAGTATAAATAAAAACATAATTTACAAATATATTTCAATTGTAAGCATTGTATTTGCTGTTTTTCAGATGGAGAACACTTTTCAAGATATTCGGCAATTTTCGGCATGCAATTTGCCACTACAGTCGAAACTGAAAGTAAGAAATTTTCACAATTGACATAATTCTGTATTAATGAAAATCTACTATTTGAAAAAAGAAATGTTTAATATTTTTATATTTTAGATCTTAAATTTCATGAAACGATTTGGGAAAGTGGCATTGAGACTTTCAATAGGTGGTCTTTTCTTCGTTAATAAGAGGTTTCCCTTCAGAGTATGTTTTTTGTTTTACATAATTATGTAGATCTAGGATGCATTTCTAGTAAACAATATGTCATGATCAACGTTAATATCTTTGCAGATGGCGAAGTCCTTGCACTCTGTATACTCCGGATTGCTGAAGCTAAGAGATGTTTCGCATCAATCAGAAAAATGTAATGAAGTATCAATTGGAAACTACACTGAAATATAATTTCCTAGCTTGCACTTTCTAGTTTAAATAGTACTTGAAATGCGTTAGATAATGTTTTACTAATGAAGTGACGATTCGACTGATTTGTCACTTTACACAGACCACATGTTGAGAAATTAGCTTGTACAGAAATGAGACAATGAAAGAAAGTTACTATAGATATTGAGGTTTGGAATTTATATCATTACGTAACTGCTTTAATTTGCACGAATTTAAGAATCGAAATAGAAAAGGAAAAGATTTGAGTTTTAAACTTGGAATGTTTACAGTCACGGTAATTTGTGAGTCGCAGATATCGCCAAACTTGTGGACTGTACACGAACGACAGCGTGTAATATGCAGAGAGTGACACCATACACAAACTCAATCGAGTCAGATCCGACGCATAGTTTTCTATTAAATCATGAAATATTATATCATCGGGTTGCAGAATAATATCTCTGAACAAAATAATTTCGGACATTGTTATTTATGATGTATAACAGCTGATGACTCGTACGATTTGTACTTATGTAAGCGAAAAACAAGATATTCTGGGGTTGTAATCACTCACTGTGAATAATTGACAACTGAAAAACGATTGAAGGCTCGTTTGAAGGCTCTCACTATCTATTGCGTCTTGTAGATGAAATAGTCAGGATATGACGTAGATATCGCGAATCAATTTCGTCATTATGCAATGTTGCAATGGTAGAGGTAGGTTGCGGCTTTTTCATGGTGTAGGTATTTAGCTTTCACATTTTAGGATCACTGACATCAATAAAATACTCTTTAATGGGTACACTAAATGTTGCATATTTCTGGTTTGCACTTGTGTAGCGCAAACAGCTTTTTAAAGAACATCCCAAAAACATTCAATGGAGAAAGGCCCTTGAAATGAAGTTTTAGTCCGTTTACCGCTCAGAGAGTACAAAAAGGCCAGAGACTGATATCTTCAGAAGGATGTCTGTGCTGATTAATACGTGTCCCGGAGGGGCCTCATAGGAAAATCTAGTCCCTTGTGAGGGCTGATAATTTTACGTGTAGTTGTTATGTTTTAGATTTTATTCTGCATGTTATGTTTTACGTAGTACTTAATATTTACCAGTTTTTATACTTGAACAAGAAGAATAATAGTTGTATAGGAATTTTCCAGATTGCGTGTTATAACCGAACCAAAACCTAACCTGTATTCTGGATTAATTAAAGCTACTGAGGAAGAAAGAGCAGCAGTGAGTAATCTAATGATAACAAGGACCAGCAATTTTAACTAGTAATTTTAAGGGGAAGAAGTAAACACTCTATTGGAGTAGGAGACTACTGTCTTTAAGGAGAGCTGACTCCCATTTGGGCGAAAAGGCGGAGGAACCCGGAAAAACTCCAGTCAGCCAGCTGGGAAAAGGCTAACACGGTGATTTTAATGAATGGTTGTAATAACATGGTGCTGGAGATTGCTACGAAATGAGAGAGTAGGGAGTAGAAAAGGGAAAAAACATGCTGGAAGACATGTTATTCCCTTTTCTACTCCCTACTCACTCATAAAAACATGTTCTTTAAAACAAACATTATTACCGGAGTGCCATCTCACAGACCCCACACTTCTATTTTATAATAATTAATTTGTCACACGCAACAAAAACTACGATTACAACTTCAATTTCTGCATTTTAATACTATCTAACAATAGAAAATACTTGTGGATTAAAAAGAATGTGTTTTTTACATTCATTATAATGATCTGATTGGTAATGCCTTAGTATACTATTAGAATGATTTGTAATTTATCATGTACTTATGCTTCTCTCGTCTACTTAAGTCTCATAGATTTCTTTTGTCACATACTTAATAGAAAAAATTAATAAATTATTTTAATTGTACAGTTTTTTAATCTTTTAATTACTTAACCGTTACATAACAGAATCGAATCTACGGCAATGGATTAAATATGTAATCCCCAATGTTTTTACAGTTTGAGATACGAGACTCTAATAACTCTTGTGCTTTTTATTGAAAATTTTTGAAATCCTGCACCTTGGTTTGCATATATCAGAGAAATGTTTTTGAAATTTTCAGAAAAATCGAACCATTTTTTCTAAAGGTATTGCCTTATTCTCCAAATATCTTCTGAAACAATTTGAAGTCTTAAAAGTAATGGTAACAAATAATAGGAACGAAAACAAAAAAAAAATTTAAGAGAATCCAACAACACCGTTGCCAGCTTTCTTTATGTATACTGTACTGTTTGTTTTTCAAATTTCATATTGGTATGCACGAAGAAACCGTTTGCTTTTGGACATTTCCAAAATGTTGAACCTCCAGATCAAGTTATTTTTAAACTTTATCTGGACCGAAGTTTGTATGACTAATGCTTAGAGTCTGGAATCGATACTAAACTATACATTAAGCAAAAATATTGTAGTAGTATATAGATTCTGCATCATTTATATATATCGCCATCTTTTGGCAAAAATAATAAATATATTATATATTATTTAAACTTTTTTCACAGCGAGACAGATAACTGAGAGAATGACGAGCGCGGGTCGCATAACCATTTTGTTCAATACAAAAACCGAATACACAAAAATAAAGGCAACAGTAAAGTTCGGATCGTGTCTTCCGATTTCCGATCTGTCAAAAAGAACACCTTACGACTCCTTGAACTCAGTTTAAGTACGTCTAATTGAAGACTACAAATATAATACACAGCAACATCTCTTCCTTGCTTCTAACAACACAGTCTTAGGCTAGACTTGTTTCTCTTCGTACCAACGGTATATCTAATTTTTAGATCCATTCGCTGATCAATCTAGAGCTTAGCTAAGCTGACCTCCCTACCGGGTCCATCTCTGTTGGCATACCTATTTCGACTTGTCAAGAATGACTCCCCAACCGACCCTTTCCAGAAAACGTGTCCCTAACGAGTGAAAACTCGGCTTAGGTTGTCACTACCCGATAGGTGTTCTTGACAGCAACTACATATTTATATATAATATACACAAAGAATAAAGATAACTTTTTGGTAAATAACTATGTTTGTTATCAAAGAAGACGACATTAGCAATAAGATATGGAACTTAAAAATGTCTATAAAAAATATTTGTTAAATGATTATCCGCGACAGCTTATACGAAAATGGCAACATGATTATATGAATACTAGATATAATGTTAAGGTTAAAAAAATAGATAAAGTGTTCATCGATATACCATACATTAAAAATTTGTATGAAAAATATAAATGTTTATTATATAATTATCCAATAGAACTAATTGGTAAACAATGTAATCGATTTGATAAATTTATTTATTTAATTAATAAAGGAAGCACTATAATAACAGAGAATCCATTGGAAAGCACTGGTGTGGTCTACAAACTACAACGCACATGTCCAGACAGAAAAATTTATGTCGGTGAAACGGGTAGAAAACTTGGTGTACGATTGAAGGAGCATGAGGCGGTGGTACGTCTTAAAAGAACAGAATCTCCATGGTACCAGCTTTGTAATAATAACACGTGTACTATTGACCGTAATAATATAAAGATTATTTATAAAATAGATAATGTATTTGTAAGACGATTTGTAGAACATTATTGTATCTGTAGTTATGCAAATATAATTAATTTGAATACAGGTGTAAGCACTGATGCAGGTTGGGATGTATTTGTTAAATGTAAAAGCACGAACACTGTTGAACAAAGTAAGCACTGAAGAGGCTAATTGTAGCGTAATGCATATAGGAAACCGTTTAATAAAAAAGGTATTGTTGTCTTGAGTTTTTCTGCTTGTGTTTCAACTGCTTCGAAGTCGGAGAAAACTGAGTATTTTAACTCGTTGTTTTAAACATTTTAATTTTCATTTCTAATAACCGATCCCATTGTTTTATTCATTTTAACTTAAAAAGTATATTTATACAATTGTAGGTGTGGCTGAGTGCAGCATTCTGGGTGTAAGACTTTGTGCGGAAGGTGACGGACAGATGTCCTCCACATGCAACACGTTCATTACGTAACAGACTGACAAGGGGCGAAAGCCCGAAACGCGTTTCTGTAAAGTTTATGAAATAAATATGGATGAATTTTGCCAAGTGTCTTTAAATTCACCAAGTTGTGACATCAAACAAAACAAGAAATAGAACACAGGGTTTCAACAAAACTAATATTCCCTATGTAATTTACATATGTAACGTTTCGTGTTGAAACGGTTTAAAGTGAGATATTTCGGTACATCTACTGAACAGTAAAAAGAAAACGTTATTATTCAAGTTATTTTTAACTGTAACAAAAAACAAAAATTCGTAATTATTTAACGTAGCAAAGTCATCGACAGAATTAACTGCTAACAGTGACTGCCCCTGTTATAACACTATGAGTATCCTAATGGCTAAACGAATAAACAAATAAATGTATTAAGTCTTAGCACTAAAATTATATGTACAGTAGAGTACATGTGCGGTCATTTCTAGTTAACTTATATAATAATACTTTAATAAAATTTTTTTTCTAAAATACAAAATATTTTTCTTTAGAAAAGCCGTATACTCGGCCAACACAGGATAAGCTAGGCCGGATGGCCGAGCGGTCAAGGTGGCAGCCTACCGCTCTGGGGGACCGGGATCGAATCCGAACGGGTCGAAAAATCCCCAGGAATTTTTCGGGGGTGGTCCGTTCGGATATGTCGGGCCCCGTCCCTCACCACCCGGTCGCCCCATTGTGGGCCTGGCCGAACCCATAATGGGCCTACTAAAAGAGGCCCTCTTAGTGCCCACAGGGCGGAAAGAGTTAGGAAAAAAAACACAGGATAAGCATGAAAAGTAATTTCTAATCGATTTAATTCACAATTTTTTTATTTTCGGACAAGTCATATTTCTTAACAAAGATAAGACATAACTGTTAATATCTTGTAGAGACTGTCGATCCTTCAACCATTCGCGGTTTCGAAGCAATCAAACAGTTGTAATTAATTCTCCACAAAATATGTTTTGCCACAATTATATGTGTTAATTGCATTAATAAGCAAAAAATTTAAAAACAATTCTACTGCTGTTTTTAAAAGTATCCAATTAAACTAAATATCCAAAGTAAGAGTATATATAAATCTACAAATACGAGTACAGTAGAGCGTTGTTTATCCGAATCAATTGGGGACTGGGGTTGTTCGGATAACCGATTATGTACGAAAAAATATATTAACCTATCTGATGTTAAAATTTTTCTCCCTGTTGCGTGTCGCTTCGTGTTGAATTTTCGTCAATTTTAAGCCTAACGAAAATTTTTATAATAATAATCGAGGCTATTGTATCGTTAAAAATGATTTTATTTATTAATATATTTATATTTAACAAATAATATATGAAAAATATAAAAACAAAAAAATTATACTTTAGAAGTTAATCTAGAATCAAAAACGTTCGAGTCAGCACGACACAGTTCGATTGGAAAGCTTTCGGTTGAACAGCTTTCGGATAAACGACGTGGATAAAATGTGGATTACAATGAGAGTCTTCTTGAGTATTTCAGAAGAATTGTACTTGATAAAGAGGAGTGATTATAACTTAAAACATAAACTGAAAGGCCTGATTTGTAAACATGCGGCTCTGTGGGATGTTGTTGAACAATTGAACAGTAAAATGAATTACCCATTTGTAGAATTCTACTTTACTGTTACATCAGGAACAAGTTTTTCTTATTACATGATTCTATTCTTGCATATGAATGACAAATTTCGATATTTGATTTTAGGAATAGCCTACAGTTATAGCTACATTGACGGCCGGATGGCCGAGCGGTCAAGGTGGCAGCCTACCGCTCTGGGGGACCCGGGATTGAATCCGAACGGGTTGAATAATCCCCAGGAATTTTTCGGGTGGTGGTCCGTTCGGATATGTCGGGCCCCGTCCCTCACCACCCGGTCGCCCCATTGTGGGCCTGGCCGAACCCATAATGTGCCTTCTAAAAGAGGCCCTCTTAGTGCCCACAGGGCGGAAAGAGTTAAAAGAAAAAAAAAGTTATAGCTACAGTTGCCTGTATATTGTATGGTTTTCTGCTGTGCTCATTTACTTTTTTCGTAAGTTTTGAAATATAAATTTAAAGTTTTCATTTAATAAAGTTAGATAAAGTTTTTTACAAGATTAATTTTTATGGTACACGTTTTTGTGTTTGGGATGCATGTCGAATACGCATGAACGTCCATCCCAACTTAGGACAAGTACGTTAAACCGTCATTATTTATATTTAATTTGGTTTGGGACTCGGTGAAATATAACGCTGGGCAACGCCATTACACTTTTCTCATGTATCATTGAAATTACTAAAAATGCAGTGGAACTACACTGATTAAGAGGTTGGGATGTCACAATGAAAAGTTATCCAGTTCAGATTCCATTATTAGAACAAATTCGAAACGCACTATTTTAATCAAACTTTTGAAAATCATACCTGCTGTATTTAGTACCAAAATTTGTTTTACAATCCTAAACAAATCCTTTATGTTAAAACCAAGCCAATACCAGGCCAATACTTATTGTCCAAGTCTGAAAACTCAAATATTAAAATTGCGGTTATGCGGCATTTTCTTCATTAGGATTGAAAAACTTTATCTATGTTACTGAAATTAAACAGTAAATTTAGTGATATAAGAAGTTCGTTAAATTTTAAAGTATTGTTAACATAACAGATGCAGAATTCCTTTTCTTGACATTCGAAGATTTGCCACTGCAAATCTACAGCTCGAACTTAATTTAAACGTAAGTAAATCTTTGCTATATTCCACGAAGTTAAATACAAATAATAATTTTTCTCTTTTCTTTCACAGGGTTACGCATTCCACGGAGAGCGACTGTAATTACGAATGTTTGGTATCTCACAAATCGAAACTAGAATTTACGTTAAGGATATTCGGAATGTAATCCTTCAGTTAACAGTTTGGGAGAAGAGCAGAAAGTAGAGGGATAACGAAGAATCTGAAGGGCACAGAATAGCAGCAATCAGAAAAATGCACACAAATACATTAAACTGAACAGTTGAAGAAAGGACGACGACTTACTGGAATCGGTCGTTCCTGATCATATTCAAAGCAGCAAATACCTGAGAGGTGATTAACACTCGCAGGAAAGATGTCACTGTCGACTCTGAGAAATCGTAAGTTGACGCTTTCTCAGGTCAAAAAGTTGACACACACCAACTTTTGATGATATTTCTTTTCTTTTTCGATTATCACTGATTTAAATCATGCTGTCTCATAAGAGCACTGAGGTCTCGGTGGACTCTGTTATTTCGATGCATTGGTAAAATCGGTGTGCAAAAAAAATGGTAACTTTGATAGAGAAAAACTTCAGAAAAGCACTTCTTCCTTTGTTGGTGAAACTTTTTATGTGAATGGCGAATCAGCAACAAACGGGTCCGAAATTTCGACAAAAAAATCGACATCAAAAGGAGAAAAGACTCATCGCATGTATTGGGCTAGTGTACCATGACAGACAATTTGAAGAATTTAGTAGTTTGGGCAAAATGCGAGATTATCGTTAACACAGTTCGTCCCAATGCTGCTGCATACAAAATTAAAGACCTCGTTCATAAATGGCTACTGGGACAGGTTGCACTTGATTTTGAGTGAAGATTAGGCATTCCGTCATCTCCTGTTTGGCGTATCCTTCGTGGCATCTTGAATTTTTGTTAGTACAAATTGCAATTACTGCATTAGCTGTTTTCGGTAGATAATGCGCTGAGGGAGACATTTGCCACTTGGGCTTTATCAGACATCGCACACGATCCACGGTGGTTGTGTAGTGTATTTTGGACAAATAAAGAACACTTTTCATTGCATGGGAAAGTAAAAGTTTATTGCTGCATACTGTCAATTGTTAATCCACATGCTTTGGTATTATTTAGTTCTAACAATTATTCTAATTTTTTGTAAAATATAAATAAATACTTTACTAGTAAAGTAGTTGATTAGAATGATTGCTTTAAACTTTGAGCGTTACAGCATATAAATAAGTATTATACAGTCGAATCTGTAAAGGACCCTAGATAGACCAGCACTGTAGGTTTACTGGTGAACCTGCAGTGGATCAGATAACCGCCCCAGTCATCTGATCTAACCACTGCAGGAGCTATTTGATCTTCTTTCTTTTTTAATACAAGTACATTTTATGTACTGACATGGCTAAATGTATGTCGTAAATATTTAGTCATCGTAGAATACAGGTACAACTATGCTACATATAACATTTCTTACATTCCCAAAAAGCAGCTTACTTTTCGAACAATTGAGACTAAATTTGAAATTGAAGATAAAGCGAAAATTTTGTTTAAAAATTCTAAAATAAAAATAAAGAAACAAATTCATTTAAAAAAATAATGTAAAGTTGGAGATAATTTAAAAAAGTGATCAAATTATCTTATCAAATTTTTAAAATTATCTCCAACTTTACATTATCTTGGGTTAAAGTCGAATATTGTAAATATTGAAATTGTGATAATACTACGATAAAATATTGCTTTATATTTATTTCGTGCCAATAGAGGAACAAACAATAAGTAAAATGTTAAAAACTTTTAACAAAAGATGATGCCGATTATATTTGGTATTTTTTTAACGTTTATTCTGCTTTACATTCTGTTGAAAAAGTCAGAACGATTCGGTAAACTGTTGTTTGTAATTATTTACGAAGTTTTAATCAAATATGTTATGGAAAAAACTTTCAGTAAGATCAGAAAATGTTGTTTACGAAATTTAAAATTAGAAGTATCTAATGACATTCAACGTTCGCGTGAAGGTCGACTGAGGATTTTGGAAATAGGACCGGGTGGTGGAAGAAACTTTGAATATTTTCCCGAGAAGACTTCATTAATTTGTGTGGAACCGAACGAATTTTACCGAACATTTCTTCAGAATAACATAACGAAATATCCGAATATCCATTTACAAGGTTTGTACTGTTCTGAAGTAGAAGACATGAAAGAAATAAAAGACCAAAGTATCGATGTAGTCGTAGGGTCGTATGTACTTTGCTCGGTGCAAGACGTAGAAAAGTCTTTGAGTGAGATCAAAAGGGTCCTAACTAAAGTAAGTACTTGAGTTTATAATTTAAAATCTTGATAAAATAACCGAGTCGTGCGTTTATTTTTATTTTAGGGAGGGAAATATTATTATATGGAACACGTTTTAGATCCGAAGCCACGGGTTTACTTCTTTCAAAAATTATTGGAACCTTTCTGGAGTCTAATATTTCACCACTGTAAACTTACTCGACGTACAGGAAATTACATCAGGAATGCTGGTTTTAGTCAAGTTGTAGAAGACAGTATAAGAGTGCCCATCTTTTCGTATGTAGTTCAGTATAATATATACGGTATTGCTGTAAAATAATCGTGTTACCTTTTTTACATGTATTATTGCTATATACATGTAGCATGCTTTGTCTAATATTTTAATTAAAGGTATAAAAAATATTTTTATTTCTCTAATAGGAGAAAAGGTTAAAAAAAACTATTGCTACTATTAATGACTGTAAATATTTTAGTTTAATTGATTTCGGACTGTACTCCGGATATCAAGACAATCGAGCAAATGTATTCGGTTATTCGAATTGGGTCCAAGGAGAAATATTCCGAATATTTAGCCAAAAAACATTTTATCGAGTTTCTTCCTGTGAAATTAACTCATTGCTTCTGGTTTACTAAATTACTATTACAATACCAGGAATCGTTAGCGTAAAAATTAAAAATGTCCGTGGATAGGGATAATACAGCAAATATGATAGGTGTCCACTCTGGTCACCATAAACGATTTTTCAATCAAAATCCTACACCTTTTTTGTTCTCGCTCGTGTCGTTCTTTGAACCTTGTTGTCAGTGATGCAGCGGCAACTTCTGGAGAATTCGTTAATTAATTAATTGATAATTTTTCTCTCTGACGCAAAAAGTGTCTGTATATATTGAGAGGTTGTGGCCGAAGTTTTCATCTCTGAAACGTGAACGTCGAACGATGAGCGCCGCTATCCTGTAAGCCTAGAAGTTTGACAACGGAGTTTGGAATCGCGCGACGTTCCAAACGCCATTGTCAAACGTTTAAAATTTGCGTGTAGTGTTATTATTTAGTCCGAAGTGTTATCTAGGATTAACATAGCATCAAAATTATTAAAAAGCTCAAATAAAGTCTCACCGAAATGCACAGATGTTTTAAAATTACATTCACAAAAATATTTTAATCAAAAATTTTTCAAATGTTTTTACGTCATTAAGAATGCTTTTAATCCGTTTGGGGTCGTTCCTACTGGTAAACGATCTTACTGAAGCTTAAAATTGATTAAAAAGAGAAGGTGCTCAGAAGTCGATTCACATAATGTTTCGTTTTTAATATATTCTTTAAAAGTTTATTTATTGCGTATTTGTATTTATGTGAATGCAGGAATAAACTTGGCAACAATTTTTAAGGCGCCGGCCCTGTTGTGGGGCATTTGTTTACTTTCTAAAATTTCCCTTTTGCTTTTCCTCTACTAAAATGTTCGTTCAATATTCTACCCACCTGGACTATGTGTCAGTCTTGAAGTATTCTCGGTAATATGAGAGATAAGATTCACAGCAGCATGGCACTTTACGTTTCACGATAACACTGTTTCATCATAAGATATGAAAACGGATCAACGATGAGGATGAATTGTTAGTACTGTACATTTTGATTTCTGGAATCCAAATAATGTACTTTCTGCCATATTTTCCTTAGTGTGAAACCTTGTATGGACATGACCTGGCATGAAAACATGCAGCGATATAACTAATTCTTTTATTACATTGCCTCGATTGCTGTGTTTTCCACTATCAATTTCGGTGTCGTTTCTTCACAAAATGTTGGCGTATTCCACGCAGTCTTGCTACGCCAATGCCACTTAAATTGACAAACACATCACAACGCTTGTGTTCTAGTCCAGGAATTTGTAACTAATATAAAAAGGCTTCCTGCAGTGCTAAAGATGGCAAAATGATTATGTCTGCATTCAGGCTTAATACCTAGACAAAACTAAAATAATATACATAATGATGAGTGCGCCCCTTTCCGTAACTTTTTCGACTGAAGGAGAAAAAAAGAATAATTTTCAGTGAAACAAAAAATTTGGACAAAAATTGATATCTCGGAAACAAATGGACAGAACTCGATGAAATTTGATAGGTAAGTCGAGAAAAATATACAAATGACGACGATACTCGTATTTTGTCCAAATGACGCGTATGTCTTCAGTTTTCTAATAAAGTGTGAATTGGAATAGAGAGAAGGTGTTCTAATTCCAGTATAATAGACGGCCGGATGGCCGAGCGGTCAAGATGGCAGCCCACCGCTCTGGGGGACCCGGGATCGAATCCGAACGGGTCGAAAATCCCCACGAATTTTTCGGGGGTGGTCCGTTCGGATATGTCGGGCCCTGTCCCTCACCACCCGGTCGCCCCATTGTGGGCCTGGCCGAACCCATAATGGGCCTTCTAAAAGAGGCCCTCTTAGTGCCCACAGGGCGGAAAGAGTTAAAAAAAAATTTCCAGTATAATAAGGTTCTCTTTGTTAAGCCGTTCGTTCTTTCACGTACTTGACGGCGTGCCTCTCTCGAGCCTGACAATATAATTCTATAAAGTAATTGAGTTAATGTTGATTTTGAAATAAATTTGAAGAAAAATATTGTAATGTATGCACGTTTGAATGTATTTTAAATTAACTTTAAAAGAAAATATTCAGAAGATACCTCATTAATGTTGCAAATGTTAATTACTTTGCTGTCGTTCGCGTAAAGTCCACAAGTTCGGCGATATCTGCGACTCACAAATCACCGTGACTGTAATCATGCCAAGTTTAAAACTTGCTTAAATCTTCTTTTCCATTTCGATTCCTAAATTCGTGTAAATTAAAGCAGTTACCCAATGATACAACACACGATCGCAATTACCTACAGTAACTTTTCTTCATTTGTGTCATTTCCGCACAAGTTAATTTCTCAACGTGTGGTCGGTGTAAAGTGGTCAATCAGTTGAATCGTCAATTCAACAGGGTATTGCAAAAATTTCGGAGATACGTCAATTTCACAAATACTTATTACATTGAACGTTTTGGTGTACTATTGAAAACATTTCAAAAAACACTCCTGGATGATATGATGTTTCAATGTGTGAAAAAATCCAGTAAAAAGAAAAACGCTTGATTAATAAAACATTATCTAACGCATTTCACGTGGTACTTAAACTAAATGTGCGAGTTAAGGAATTATATTTCAGTGTAATTTCCAATTGATACTTCATTACATTTTTCTGACTGATCAGAAACATCTCTCAGCTTCAGCAATCCGGAGTATACAGAGTGCAAGGACTTCGCCATCTGCAAAGATATTAACGTTGTTCATCACATATTGTTTACTAGAAAAGCATCCTAGATCTATATAAATATGTAAAACAAAAACCATACTCTAAAGAGAAACCTCTTATTAACGAAAACAAGACCACCTATTGAAAGTCTCAATGCCACTTTCCCAAATCGTTTCATGAAATTTAATGTCTGTTGTTTGCATACATTGATGTAAATTATTGTAATGACTGCTTGTTGATGAAATAAGCACTTATGCATTAAATAATGCAAGTGAAAGTAAAAATTTATGAGATATTAATAATAAAGCTGGCATGAATAAAAAGCAACTTTAACATCGAATTTGTAATGTTTTGACATAAAAATCAAAATTAAATTTTACATTCCCATTGGCAGTTTCATTTCATGAAACGTAAAAGCTCAAATCTACGACTTGTTTAAAATCATGCCGTAATACTTGTTAGTATCGTTCGGAAGAACTTACTTTACTATAATATAAACCATATTGACCAAGTTGACATATTGATTATTGTGTTGGTAATTGAGCGTGAACAAAATTTTCTCACGTCTAATTTTGTTGGTGAATATTTCTGTATATTTTAAAAAGAGTAGTTCTTATTAGCATAAACATCTCTCAGGAAATGTAAATGGAAACACTTAAAAATAGCCGCATTTGAAAACAAATTTTTACAAATAATAGTGGACAATTCTGCATTATCTACACTTATATAACACAATTGCATTTCAAAATGTTTGTGTTACTCTTTCACTCATATCGCAGAGATAAGAGTGGATCGATGAGATTAGATAACGCAGCACATACAATAGGGAATCTGCCTAGGGGTGCGTTCTTTAATAGCGGTCGTTCCGCGTCGCCGCTACTACGGAAGTGCGCTGCTGTTTGTAGGCATTTAGGAACGACGGTGAAAGAAAGAAAGATGGCGGCGCCCGCACTATCGATAGTATGGTGATGGAGGAATCTATAATTCTAAAATATGAGCTTTTAAAGGCAAAAGAAGGATCCCAATTGTAAAATTTAACCATAAAATGGATTATGGATTATTGTTGAAAGAGCATTCAAAATAGCCACGAAAAAAATTAGAATGCCGGCTACCATTCGAAAAAAATTCGAAAAGACACTTACTTCACCGCGTGCACTAACTTGCGCTTTCACAACTTCTAAATTTTCATTCATAAAACCACATAATGGACTCCGATACGAAACTATCTGAGCCATGGAGGACGCCATTTTGCTTTCCACCGTAAATTACTGCTACAAACGGCCGTTTTTGCCGTTCGACGGCGCGCACTCCCACCGGAATTTAGGAACGCGTTCCGCAGGAATTTTTAAACGGATGTCACTCTCGCGGAGTTACGCGGAAGAATAAAAGAACGCACGCAGGAGCACATACATATAGAGAACTTGCGTGAACGTCATCTTACGTGATCAAATCGTCATCGCTCCGCCTCTGTGCCTGCTGTGTTCGTGGAAGTGTAAATAGTTTGACTCGCGTTGAACGTTTATCATATTTAGAAAATGGCAAAACATGCATTTTACGTTTCTGGCTGTTTTATATACATCAGAGGAAAAGTATTGAAACATTTTTACATTTTTGGACTCGGGACCTTGAAACGTCGAGAAGCGTAAAAAAAAAGACCAAAATTCGAAGTTTTATCTGTATGTATGGATGTGTGTGTATGTGTCTGTGTGTAGTAGGTACGATTTCGTTTACTCGATTTAAAGCTTAATGATTTCTATGTCTTTTGCTGAAAATTTCTGAAATTTTTCAGGGAGAATTGTATATTAGAAGAATTGATGCAATTAAATTTTGGTAGTTAAAAGTCGAAGGGATCGTGAAACATGATAGCTCGAGTAGGGTCGAACTTAATGAAGATTTTACTTGTTACTAACATTTCCAATTTTTTTTTTTCTTTTTTATAAAATTCATTTCTACCTCCAAATTAAGCCTTTTGCCACTTTATAACTAAAAATGTAAATAATTTTTTATAACAAAATTTCATAAGTAATATGCCACACACAAATTTGTTTATGTTCAATAATAATAAAATATTTATTTTTTAATTAAGATCTCATAAAAGCCGGAAAGTTACTCAACTCGTTGCTGGATTTTTTACTGTCATTTAACAACTCTTACTACTCAAGACGCCCACTGGTACAGAAGTAAAATTCTATTGTATAGTGGAGTTCATCCGTGCGAAGATGACTCCAATTCGTTTTCAGAGGGTCGTAGTTCAAGGCCGAAGATAAAATATGGTGACACTGTCTCAACCCAATTTTTAACTCAACCACATAAAAGCGTACAAATCACTTAAAGCTCAATTTTGTAACAAGTGGCTGGGCTGATCCAAAGATTTTGGCAAGGACTTCTTCAGGACATACCTTTCCTAGCAAGAGTAATTTAAGTGTATTAAAACAAATTACGACACTTGTTCGTTGTACTGACTAAAAATGTACGTTTTATGATAGTTTTATTGACCATTGCATAACATCACTTTCAAGTGCTGTGTGGTAATTCTTTTTTATTGTCGAATTTGTTTTATTCAGTTTAAAAATTTACATATTTTGTATCTCTTCGTTAGGTGAACCACTCATAGTTTACGCTTCCTCCATTTACAGTTTGGTTACCCTGTCATGTATCAGGTGAGATTATAAAAACGGAAACGTCACAAACATGACGCCGAGCAAAGCGCACATACTTTGCTCTGTGCCATGCAACACACATCCGGGACGCCAATACGTCACATGCAAATTTCCCATATGTAGTTTTGGACACTGGAAAAAATCCCAGAAAACTCAGAGCCTTTGGAGGGAACCCACAACCGGTGTTTAGAGGATTTATCTACTCAACCACTCGTGGGCTCCATGTGTGCTCCATACACCTACTTGTCTGGCAGAAAAAGTAAAGATTGTACGTAATTACGATTTTTCTCACTTTCGAAATACTAATCGTGATACTTCGCAAAACCATTCGGTGAAACCATTCCAACTCATTTGAACCATTTTTCGTACCATTTTCACCAATCTTCGTATTTTTCTACTGCTTGAACAGTCTGCCGATCACGTTTAATAGCCCAAAATAGTGTATCGCAGGACACATACTCGCAACCACCAGCGGAAAGATAATGCTCAATTTTTCAAAAATAAAATTTGGTTAATGTTACCTATGGTTCCAATTAGGCGGTTCGTCTGATTCCAGCAAGGAAACAGAGGGGATGCACGTTCTAACCTAACCTATTCTAATAATTTTGTTGGTAATAATTATGGTAATTTATTAGAATAGGTTAGGTTAGGTTAGAACGTGTGTCCCCACTGTTTCCCTTCTTCTATTTGCTGGAATCAGAGACGAGCCGCCATCTTAGAACCATAGGTAACATTAATTGAAAAGGTTAATGTAAAACAACATAATTCTGGTTTTGGCACCATCATTGATTAAATACAAAGTATTTAAGAATTTGTCGGAACTTGTGTTCAAAATACCGAGTCGAACAAGTGAGAACAGAATTTGCCAACTCTTTGTTTCATGTCGTATGTGGCTAACATTCTTCCTTGTTTTTCACTTCTTATACAGAAATAGTACAGCCAAATTTCCTTATTTAAAAGTTTTCATCTACAGGATTAGGCGGAAGGAGAATGTTTAAAGCTGAAACTCAACTCGACTCAAACATTCAACGTTCACTACTACTCAAACTTCTGTTAACATAAAACTGTATTGTTTTTTGCTTGTGAAGCCTTTGCTTGCTTTCTAAAACATGTCTCAAGTATCCTTTTTCTCTGCTGAAATTTTCGTGCAATGTTCTGCACAGACCCTATTGTATGTGTCAGTCTTGGGGTTCTCGGTAATATGCAAGAATAACTTCACAGAAAAATGGCAACCTATCTTTCATATTAACATAATCATGAGGTATGAACATGGATTAACAATGAGGCCAAACTCGTGGTACATTTTTATAATACTTTTGAATTTAAATATTGAACTTTCTGCCATGTTTTCCGTAGTGTAAAATCGTATATGGATATAATCAGATATGAGAACAGATAGCAGTGTAACCAGTTCTTTTGTTATTGCATTGCTTAAGATTCTATGATCACTTTCCGGTTTCACTCCAGCAAATTAGTATTTTATGCACTCTTCTATACCAATGCCAGGTAATCTGGCGAACACCTCACAACACTTGTGTTCTTGACGAGGAATTTGAAAGAGGCTTCGTATATTGCTGAAAAAGGCAAAATGATTACGTTCACATTTATGGCTAATCATTATACCTATATAGTAAGGTAGGCCTAGACGCAAGCCTACTTTTATAATTCGATAACTACGGTATCTTACAGCCTACCTTGTAATGTAAGTGTTAATCATATTTTATAAATATTTACGTTGTTTTAATTAATAATAACAATGCACGCATTCTCAGTGCCGTAACTAGGCAGGTGCAACAGGTGCACCCACACAGGGTCCACTTGGAAGAGGGGCCCAAAATGCATTGTATTTATTTTATTATTTTTCCAAATCTAATTGATTAAGGGGTCTAAATGCAAATTCTTGCACAGGGCATAGGAATGGCTAGTTACGGCACTGCGCACTCTTATATAATACAGAAATTTTGGTCAGCACTACGTACATTTATTTTCGTAGATAGTTTTTCTGAGTGTTTCTAGATGGCGTTGAGTGCAAATGAAATTACACGTATACGTTGTAATATTTACTGTCAGCCACTTTTTAATTAAATTTATTCTAGTTTACAAAATATATTACAAGATGGCGTATTATTTAACTTATGTAGGAAGTTATTTCAATAGTTTCCATACAAGTATAGAGGATAATTTGCCTGTAAAATTTTTATGAATTACGCATTTAAACTTTATATATATATTTGAACTATTAAAAATATTGTTTACGTAATTATATGTTAATTATTAAATTTAACTAATGCAAGTTGTATAAAAGCCAATATTTATACCATTTTATGTAGGAGAAAGTTGGGCAATGATACTCAGTATTCGGAGTTTTTTTTCTTCTTTTTTTGAGGTGATTTCTTAGAAAATTTTACTTTGGACTCACAAACATACTACAAAGCAGGTTCCTTAGTAAAAGGACAAAGTTAACACTATATGAGACGCTAATTAAACCTGCGAATCTGTATGAATGTGAAACGTGGCCAATGACAAAGCAGGAGGAACTACAACTACAGAGATTTGAATAAAAAATACTAAGGAGAATCTTCAGACCTATAAAAGACCATGATAAATAATGGGATCGTGATCAAGGGAGAACCAATATGAAGGAGATGAACAAACCAGGAGCTGCAGACAACCTACGACGCTCATAATCACACAGGCGATTAAAGCCAGAAGATTGCAGTGGAGAGGCCATGTCGTGAGGCTACCTACAATGGCAACAGCATCACGGGAGCTCCATTATGTGGAGAAAGGGAACAGGCCAAGAGGTCGTGCCAGAAAAAGATGAATAGATGATGGCAGAGGCAGAGGCGGGCTATGGACCGAACGAGATGGAGGAGGATTGTGACTGCGGCTAGGACCCTGCGGCTTATCAAGCTTACCAAGGCCCTGCGGCTAAAGGCCGGCCAAGGCCCATAATGTCAGATGAAGAAGAAGAACAACTGCGGATTACTACATCTTTATTTTAAATTGTAGTTTTAATCATTATGTATATAAACGACATATATTTATCTTCCTACTGCTGCTTTTTGTTCTATATGTAATATACTGTTAGGCTAACGAAAAAGCATCAGAATACAATATGGCGATGTAAGTTAATGACCCTCACGTAAGCTACTTTAATTTACGCTCAACAACCAGTGCCTTTAGGTTATATTTCCTTTAGGTTTCTTCTATTTCAAACAATAACAAATGGTGGAAATCGAGAAGACGTAATAAAAAATTCACAAACTGTAAACAGCTACTCCCGAAAATCACAAACTAGAGGCATTAGAAAACGGAAATCCAAGAAGACCAGACAAAAATACAAAAATTGATCACACAAACTGCAGAGATGTAGAAACAACAAATAATTATAAATGTGACTATTGTCGTATGTAAATCTTTGAGTGAAATTATGAGTGCCAATGCCTAATCATTGAGCGGTAATGCCCGACCATGTCGGGTATTCCCGCTGGATGGATAGCATTGGAAATTGATTAATAAAACTTTTTAAATAGCAAAGTAAATAAAACCAAATTGTAAAGAACACTTCAAACTTATATTTTACTAATAACGTTTTGATGTTTGTATAAATTTGAGTATGTTATTTTGGTTTTCTCTTAGGAGCTGGCCCTTATCCTACCTTCCTTAAACTTAGATTATTAACATGGTAACGTCTTTAAGTTGCAGATGTCAAAAATGGCATCGTAAAATGTTATTTTAATATAAGAAATCACGCATTAGAAAATTAAATATATTATATTATTCGGTCAATAAAGTAAAATTAACACAATTTTCCCACCGTATGACTTATGACCAGATTTTACATCAATTTATGTATCGGTCTCTTGATAATTACGCTCCCAATCACGGAAATTTTTTTAAATTTCATAATACTTTCCTAATTTTTTTTCAAATTACATGTGCCATATGGAAAAATTACAACTGACATGCAAAAATAAACAAATGATTTGCCTCAAATTTTAAACTCTTCCTTATCCGAGTACAAAATTAAACAACAATTCCATCATGGCATTTCCTAAAGAGCCCGAACTGAGCACTCCAAATGTTCTTACTTATTCTCATCGCCCTATCTACTAGAACACGCGCAAAAACCTTTCGTCACTCTTAGATTTATCCCTCTACAATTCTTACTGCCTGCACTGTCACCTTTCCTTTTATACAGCGCAACAATCGTAGTATCTGTCTAATCATTCGACACTCAACCTTTCTCCCAGCATAGACAAAAAAGGTTCGCCAGACATACCATCAACACATCATTAAATTTTAACATATCAACCTCATACACCAATCACATCCACAGTTTTTCAAATTTTTAGCTTGTCAATAGTTATTCTCATAAATTTGAAATGAACAAATAAATATTAATAAGTAACGATACTCGGAAAACTTTTTTTCATTTATTTCTGAAAAATCTTCACAGATAAAACACTTATTATTTTTTGAATAGTTCTGGCCCACCAGTGGCCATGTGGATGAAACAACCAAACACAGGTCGAGGGTTCTGCCTCGCCAACGGAGTGTAGAAGTGGAGTTTTTCGGGTTATTTTCACGTTTGTAACACCTAAATAGGTATAGTTTCCCATAAAAGTCGTCCCAAGAGGCATCCCCTCGGCAGATCAGGTTATGAAAACCAAATAAACGAAAACATAAATCATTCACGGATTTAAGTTATCCAAATATTACAATTTAATCACTTTCTATTTCGATCATTTTACATTTACTTTTCTTCACATTACTTTCACTTTTCATCAGAAAAAACGTTTCAAAGAATCTCGAAAATTTAGTAAATAGTACAAAGGAGCAGCATTGAGCTTTGCTCTTCGTGCAGTGCTTCTATAAAGAAGACAACCTTTGAACTTTGATCTCACTGCCTTTCCTAGTACTTCATGGCAATTTATGGCTCTCTGTAGACTGATCACGTGACCCTAAATAAACCCATCAATACTTACAAACAGGAAATGGTAAACCAAAAGGGCTTTCTAATAGAAGAATAGAAAACACATGTAACAAAACGTAGAGGAGGAAAACGTGACTCTTCGTCACGGCTGTTACTGACTAATCTTTACTTACTAGCAGCTGTTGTAAATCAAATAAAAGAACGATATGAATGTATTCGTTAAAAGTGACGAATCGGTACGTGCGTGTTTAAGGATTACCACAATATACAAAAGAATTGTATACAGGAAATACCTCTCTCTAAGACTGAGAAATTACCTGAATGAAATATATAGAATTTATCCTTCTTTCTCTGTGAATACTTAAAATTTCCAACAGTCAACAAGTTTGATGGCCATTTAAGGGATAATTACGATAACTACGATATTGAAACAACGGAGGAAAAAAATCTAACTCAATTTTTAAATTTGAGAAGAATGCAATCATCAGAAATACCATATAAATGAATATATCTATAAAGGTGGGATTAATAAACGATCAAAATTAGCACAAAGATCAACGCAGAGGTTTGCTAGTGTGGCTATCACTAGTGTTAAACGCATTGCCAAAGTTTCAAACCCTAAACAGATATTACTTAAAACACTATTACAACGATTTCTTTAGAAAATTACTTGAAAACTTCAGCCAAAATCAGTTGAACACGGCTCAAATTTAGGAACTGCAAATTGCAGTATCTATCAATTAATTTGGATACATGCCGCTGTTTGTATATTTAAATAAAAACTTGCAAATTCTTTAAAATATCCAGAAACAAACAAAATAATATTTGAAAAAATTGCATACCCGTTGTAATAACACCCCACAAATAAAGCAAGAGGTGTTCAATTATAGGCGGAATTTAAGAAGGGGAAATTTGCAGATTCTGTTAAGCAACGAAATAACCTGCTGTTATTGTTAGAAATAAAATGAATGTCGAAACAATTCGAACGATTGTTTCTACTTTCTTTCTGCGAGTCATTATGACGACAAAACAAATATTTCATATTATTCTGAAAAAATTTCAATATGTACTCATTTAATTAAGAATTTACCTTCAGGAGTTACATAATATGAAGTAATTAATTGTAATAATAGTTTCGATACTACACAATTAGGAATTTAGCAAATTAAAAATGATTATATTTCCAGAATTAATTGAACTTCAACCGCTATTACTATAATACAGTAAATAGCTGATTAGACTTCATTAGTAATAATAAAAATGGCATCCTTATACTAAAAGGGGCCTACATTTTTCGTTCATTAAGTCTGAATTTCATAACAATTGATGAAATCTTTAAAATTCTATTAAGTTGTGTACGTCACAGTAACTTAAAGAACCCTTTTGTGGGCATCTTTCCAATAGATTGGATTGCAATGTGCGATTGGACGATCGGCTAAGGGAGTCTTTAAGAGGAACTTTGAGGTAAACTGGTTCCTAAGTGTTGGAAGCAGGAAGAAACTCCGGAAAAGTCCACGTGATCAGCCCGTTGGTAGGGCACTAACCAGCTACCAATGTTTTATCCATTCGGCTACTGGTGGGCTAGATCTTTCAAATGAGTTTTAGATGTATGTTTCTATGTTCTTCTGTAAGAATTTCAACAGAACATAAAAACAAACCACTAAACATATTCAAATCATTTTCTCACCAACGAATGTAACTTCGTTAACAATCTTATATATAGGATATTTCAAAATTGTACGGATCAACTCAATGGGATGCTTCTTCATATTCTGAAACACCCATATACTGTAATTCTTTTATGACACTTTAACAGTAATTGTCACTATATTCTATTCTCTTGCATCAATTAAAGGATTATATTACCTATTTACAGATTTGGAAATTGGATTTTTAACCATTTCTAAGTGTAACTAAGTTATTACAATGCCTCTATGTTTGCGTTATTGCAAAATTGTCCATTATATTGTTACTATTTAGATGTTCGATCTTCCTAATTTCATAAAAATAAAACAAAGATGAAGAGCGAGAACACAATCCTTATAAAATTCATTGACATTGAACTTTCCATTGAACCATAACCATTAAAAAAACAAGTCAATAACCTCTACATTAATTATATTCTCATTTTATGAGCGGTTTAAGTGTTAAGCATAAATAATTTTCAGTAGGATTAAAGAAAACTGTAGTCAGGTTACTTTTAATCCAGTCTGATTTCATTCTGAAGTGTTGAAGTCACTTTGCAAAGAGGGGTCTTTCAGTGTTTCGCATCACATAAATTGATTTTATAGAAAGATGATTGGATTCCGAATTTGTTTTAATATTAATTACGTTCAACACACCGTAATTTCATGGCAAAGTGATAATTTTTTAAATTTTAAAGCATCTCATGATAAAATCATACACAAAACCTACGTTCTGGTAAACAGGAACGTTCGAAGAACAATAGTATCAATAGTAAAGTAAAGCGGAAAAACCAACCTTTCAACTTGTTCCTCGATTGCAGGAAATTGTAAAATCATTTTTTAAAATTTATCCTGTAATATAAAGGAGTACAGGAAAGTCACTGTTCCGCTTTGCAAAATATTCAAAAATCATCTAAAAATTGAAAAAATATATAATAAAATGCATATAAAATGAACGAAAAATGATAGTTAATGGTTTAAATTTGAAAACAGCCAAAAAAACTATCCGAAATAGAAGCTGGAGAACCCCGAAAAAGCGCCATATAAAGGTTTGGAGATCCATCGAAATGTTACTTCGTAAAAAAAGGGATTTAGGATCTGAAATAAGGTGTAGAGAATGAATTTTAAAGTACAGTAAAACCCCCACTTTGCCACCACCAATTCGAGCAAAAGTGGCATTTTAGAGGAATTTCACTGTACTTTTAACACATAAATTGGTATTTCAATTTTGTTGAGTTTCTTACTTTGTAAGGATTTCTTTAAAAAATATGAAGGTTTAGACCCATAAGATCCGAATAAACCTATATAATGTGAGTGTTTAGATCTATAAGGACCGGATAAACCTCTATGATATACGTGTTTAGACCCGTAAGAATGTTTAAACTTCTACATAGAGATGAAAACAAAAATAATTAGTTAAATCTTTTTACTCTAGTTAATGAATTTAGGGAAATTCCCTACAAACCGAAAGAAGCACTGCTACAATTTTCTTTGATTTCCTTAGCCACATAACCTACATTTAAATGTAAGAAACACAACTAAAAATATAAGAAATTAAACAAGCAATTTGCTAAATTTCAAAATTCTACCCCTCTGTAATGCTACTAAACCTTAAAAAATAACATTAAGGTCAAAGGTTAATCAACTCTGTCTATTGGTATAAAAAACTATTGTGTTGATAAATCCACAGATGACCATGAGCAATTAGATCATGGAGAATTTTAGAAATTTCAAAAAAAATCAGTTAAAGAAATTCTACTGATTTTTCCTTGACCCCTGAAGTGTATTACCGCTCGAACCATCACTGATTTAGGCAATTTTTTCATTTTTCTTCTAAAAAATCACCCAAAAATTAGGCATAAAATCGTCATTAGCAGCTAGGAAATGCTTTTTATCAATCGAATTTCTTTGATTTTTTTTTTTGAATTTTCTAAAAATACCAGAGAAAAGTCGGTTGGTAAGGGCACTTCCTCGTTCTAAATACTCGACAAGAGCCACGTGTTCAATTAATTAAAACAGTATCGCAGGAAGTTATAAACTAGGATTTATCATCCCACGCGAATGTATAATATATACGTTATGCAACTATATGAAATAATCTATAAAAGAAATCTATTTTTAATACACATAGTCACTATCAGCAGTTGTTTGGTTACTACAAACAGACAAACTGATTAACGATAGTTAAGTGTGACTCACTTAAAATCGAATTGGTATTGACTACTTATCTAAAAACACATGATTAAACGGATGAATGACCCACGCAAATTATGAAATTTTTTAGAAATTTCGAGGTAGGGGTGAGGATTTTTACATTTTGCACGTGGTTAATGATGTAAATAATCAACTTCAGAGGTGTCCCCTCTAAAAAAAAGCCATCGTATTGTTATAAAACACGGCTTTTACGGTGTGTTTTTTGAACATGATACACGCAATTCTATACTTTATGTGGGCGCTTCCATGCACATACACACACAGTGTGTGTGTAACATTGTTGTGTGTTAAACGTCCCTTAAAATTCCAAAAAAAAAAAAAACTTCAAAAACACATTCGTCTGTGTATTTTTGTGTGTTTCAGTTGCTTAATTACTGCTAGTGTTTATATCCATAAAATTTTAATTGCAAATTCGACCTTCTCGTAATCATACCTCACACAAGACCCTCATTTGTGACGTATTCTCTTCACTTTCCGTCATAACAAACTTCTTCGTTACGTTCAGCAGACCGGACAGTTCTAATTGAGCAGAACGTGCTACAACGTAACACAAATTATGACGTCAACACGCTATACTTCTGTAGAGGGCATTTAGGAGAAGAATGCCCAATTGGTGGCAAGCAACTACGCAAGCAAGCCAATGGCAGACCTTGTTTTATACGAAAGTAAGTACGTCATACACTCGTTTACTTAGTTGCTAGCATGGACGCAGCCATTGTGATATATCTACGATAATTATTACGCATTCAAATATTGTTTAATAAGCTGCGTATGTGAGACAGACCCACGAACGTACGTTTTAATTTATTAAAAAAAAAAAAAAATTGAATAGCGTATTTGAGTTCGCATTTATGTGGCTCAAACTCGCTTCTAATACCAAAAAGTAGTGTAAATTAAACGCTTAGAACTCAAGTTTTTTATGTTCTAATGTGTTTTTTGAAGATTCTGCTGCGATTTTCTTACCTTGGGTGTACAAAACAGCACGATTTCCGGTGCTACAACTGCTCCTACTTCTCATTTTCTTGAGAAGTTGATTTAATGTTTCAAAAAACACTAACTTTAACCAATGCTGCGAGCAAATTTCCAACATATCTCATTAAAAAAAAAAATCCTATTTTACAATATAAAATATCGAAATTGGCTTGTATTTCCTTTTATATAATATCTAAAACTATCAAACCGTGCAAACTTCCTTCAGGAAATTCCATCTAAAAAGTCTTTCCTAAAGGAAATTTCACTTAAATTTTGATATTAGAATTCTTAAAAAATTCGATTTTAGCAGCAATTTTTTTTTAGAATTTTACTATCAGCCGTTGTATTACTACAGTAAATCAGTTGTTAACACTAGTAACTCGTCGTTTACGTCAATAACGGCTATTATTTTTGTAAATTTTCCTCCAAAATTAACTAATTAAACATACCAGCATGACCAAGCGTAAGAGGAGTCATGCAAGGTCGTGATGGTACTGTACGTTTAAACAGTGGAACTGACGCAACGACACACGGACGTGCTCTTGTTTTTTCTACAGACGTATTTATTTTATCTTGTGAATTTAGAAATTTACAGCTGAATAAGCACAGGGGTGACGTATACGTCTCATGTAGTGAGGTGAGTTGGTGTTAATTCTATCAGATTTTACGCCACTTGGTGAAATTTTGGAGTGAAATTCGTGCATTTTCTCATCTAAATTTGTGTACTTTTACACAAGTTTTTGCAGTTTTTACAATTTAATCCTCATTTTAGATAAATTTAACCAAATAAATCATTAAATTATTTGTATTTTTACTATAACACTGTATTTCATTGTATGTTTGAGTGTTTTTTTTAAATCGTTTTTACTGGAAATCTAGTGCTTTTTATGCTCAAAATATCAAATTTAATTGTAAAAAACACAACAAAAATCTCAATTATTAGGTCCTAAAACAAAAATAACACACAAAATTCCCAAACAATGACAAAAATAGGACTTAGAAGCAACCCAAATTTGTATAGTTTACACAATAAAAATTTATTTGAATTATATTTAAACACCAAAAAAAATCTCGTGTTTATAAGAATTTGTAAATTATTTACTTAAAAATTCTTATAAAATTTTGCAAGGACTTTCGTAAAGTCCTTGTAACATATTAATTAATGTTTAATTACAGTTTAAAGATCCGGACCTTGCTTGATATCTGGTAATATTTATATAAAAAGTCTTTTTTTCAAAAATATTTATTATTTTAATCTATAAAAAACTAAATTTTAGGCATTTTTCTTTCATAAAATTCACTAAATTTGTCTTTAAAGAGAGAACAAACACCTTAAAATGAGGGAGAAAAAACGAAAGTGGATCAGGAACATCGACTTTCTAAGAAAAAAACTCAAGAAAAATCACTTAATTCTGGAATTTCTCGCCCACAAATTCCTGAAAATACAATCCTACAGGAAATGACAAAAAATTATTTTAAAAAATCGCATTTAAATTAATAACATCTTTCTAAAAAACAAATTAAATTCACGCCTAAAACTACGTGACACGTGAATCAGCATCGTTGTGAAATGGACGATTATTTCAAAATTTGAAAAAACCGTTCCGTTGCTCCGATTGGTTGGCGATTTTCAAATTCGTATTCTTCTTCGCGTGATTGGTCGATTCGAATTTAAATACGAGAACCACGTGGTTTAGGAGGGAATTTTTATCTAAAAAGTTCTAATGAAGTGAATGCGATTTTAATAAATTGAAAGTAGGGAAATTCGTATTATTATTTTTTTAAGTTACGGTGTACAGTTTGCGTCACGATATTACGTAGAATTACGTAACAATTCTTACTACGATAGTACACGTGGTGTAATATTGTTACGTGCGTTATATAACAGCAGATACGTTGTGTGATGTATCGATGATCATTTAAATTCGAATTTTTAAATTTCTTAATAAATTTTAGAGGAGGGAAGCAAGAGTATTGTGTTGCTATGTTATAATACACATTTATGTGTTACGCGAGCGACAGGTAGGCTATACGCTGCAATCAATTGTTTGTTTTTTGAAGGTTATTAATACAATATATCAAGGATATCTTCTTTTGTTTCATAATACAAGGTTAACGATAACGATATCTAACTTTAAACACGTCACAAAAGCTCGATATTTCGGCATCTAACACCTAAGTAACGATATCTTAACAGTATTTAGTTGTTAGATATGAGAAAAATCCCGGCACGTGGCGTCTAAATACACTACTAAAGAAATGTCACACAAGAATAACGCGTGTTGGGTGATTAAATTAGTGAATAGGAGTTAAAATTTACTCAAAAAACATAGATTTATTATATTAATAAATAAAAAAACTAGTACAAAAATAACTTATAGTGCAACAATAAAGCTATTCACCAACATAATACTGCCTCGGTTCATAAATTAGTAGTTTGATGAAGGAACTAGGGGAGTGATTTGCTGTGTTTTTTCCTCGGTGTTTAGCTCGGTACGAACGTAAGGAAGCTGTGACACCATTCCTTGATTCCGTCTTCTTCACGACAACACTTGTTATACACCGAATGATTTTTGGTAAACTTGGCACACCTCTCGCAGAGATCACGTACTTCCAAGTATTGTTTTCCCTTACACTTGTCCATCTTCTTCTTGGGTGCAGACTTAAGATCCGCGATGGGAGAACACGTGAAAATCTCGAGGAATAACACAACTAAGAGGAGATACAGCGTAATGCGTGTCATCTGGAATGAGAAAACACAAGGTTAGTTGTTATAGATTAGGAGGATTTATCAGAGTAAGTTGCGTGTCGTAACACTCACCTTCTATCGTTGTAGCGTGTTGAAGTGTCTGTGTTTGAGACTGGTAGGTTGGTCGTATTTAAGTCGTTTACTACGTGTGACGTCAATTTGCCGCTAGGCAGTCTCATTCACGAGAAAGGGTATACGAAAAATCCCGCACAATTGAAGTAATTGTAGGGATTTTTTTTAGGTCAATTGTCGTTTAAAAGGGTGAAGAGGTGGCGGATCGCGTTTCTAATTGTTCTAGGAACGATCGTTTGTGTATTTTTCACGTTTAAATTACCTGCGAGATTTTTTAAAGGGAAAATCGGGGTGATAATTTGCATATTCGAGCGACCATTTCGTGACATATTCACGCATTTTTATTAAGTTTTCGCGAAATTTTTCGGTATTTTCGTGATGTGTCTTTGTGTTTCTATTGAGTAATTGTTAAAATTAATAACTGAACGCTCTTTTTTTTTTAGTTAATTTTCTTAGAAAATCCAGCCATGTTGCAAAATTATTTGCTAAGATAGTAAACATTTGTTCTTATCTTTGTTATCAGACACCTAAAACTCTTCTCAGCTCTATTTGTTTAATGAGTAATTTTTAAGATTAGTTTTCCTTCGGTAGAAACGGGGCAAACATTCGAACTGAAAGTGTTTTAAGGTTCGTTTGCGCATTAAAAACGCATACTTCACCCATTTCTGATATTGTTTATCAATCCCGAACTTATTTTTTCTAAGAGAAATCACATTAAACAGCCATGAACACAGAGAATAGACAAACAAGAAAGGGGGACACGGCCGAGACACCAAAAGTGATTAAGGTCAAAGACATGTTAAAAATCTGTTTATGCTTCATGCAAAAGCCTATTGCAGATCTGAAACATCACACACTCCATTTAAACAGTGGATTTATCAACATTGTAAATGGATTTTTAATGTGTTTTCTGGTCCAGGTGGGTTAACAACACCCTCAAAATTAACACCCTAATGTTTTCGTGGTATTTTTTTTTTTTTAATTTTGATGATATTCAGCTTGAAGTTTGGAGTGTGCTTAACCCGATCTGAACATTTGAGAACACATTAATACACGAATATTTGGATGGTTGTAAACATTATAATAATCATGTACAAGCATGATGAGCGAGCTTGAATCACTCTAAAATTCATGTTCTTAATCTATTCAAACCTATATTTTCTGTTACTTTCCTTCCTTATTTAAGTGTTCATTTGGGGTTACGGACACACACAATACGATCTGCGATGCGCCTCGAGTCGAAACCATGCGTTGTAGATAATAATAAACATTAAATAACACCCAAATATGCAGATAAAGTGTAGTTCCAGCGCTTACACTCAACACCAAGAACGCTTATTACTCATGAAACTCATTTATCATCCCTTCTTTAGTCATCCTGTCTTGAACTTGGCTGAGTATTTTCGAATATTGAAACAACAGCGAGGGAGAAATCGGGTGACGTAACAGGCGCCAGTAGTATAACTTCCTACAATTAATAAACGATTCGATCATTATTAAAGTTCGATCAGGAACGAACAAAAATAGAGGAAGGGGATCGATTTCGTCATCAAATAACTCAATAAATCCACCCAATTTTGCTAGATTGGGATGGAATTATCAAGTTACGAATGTAGGTTAGACGAAAATTATGCCAGATATTATTTAATACGAGTCGTAACGACCTTAATATGTATACAATCGTCTGCACGAATGCTTAATCTAGCTTAGAAACACAAGAAAAAGGGATAGAATGTGTTACGTATCAACAAAAGAACTTTCGAAGTTTGAAGTTTAATGAACTTCTCGACTTTTAAAGTGAGAGAATTCCGAAATCTGGTGCAATTCCTGGTATATTTAAAGTAATTACAATCGTTTCTGGAAGTTGAGAGACCAGGAAGTGTGTTGCAGGTGTTCTGAAACTGTTATAGATCCAGTTTTCATCATTTGGGGCCTAAAAAATGAAAGTAATTTGCGTAGGGAAAGCATTTTTAACGGATAAATACCATCATTTGCATTTGTTTGACCTCAACAAACCCAGTTTAGATGGAGATTTAAACTTCAAACTAACCCCGAAATCATCATTTTGGACCCCAAATTGTCATGTAAGTGGGTTTGTTTGACCTAAGGTCACATGGTGATTTGGGGGTCAAACTACCTGTATTTTCGTAAATTAAGAATGTTTAACTGCTTCTATACCCTGAATTTTGTACTCTTGCTGTGTTAAAAATTCGTTAACGTACCACATTAGTGAACTGTTGTATTGTCTTTTTCAATATTTTATGGAGCCACTAGACAATTTGTTTACGTCACTGCACGCGTATTTAACTACAATACGTCGCACAAATACGCAAATGTGCATTGTGACGTTGGTAAAACGCTTACAAGTCGATAAATCAAGACGGCGATCGAGCAAAACTTAAATTAGTCACACCTTACTTGAGTTACAAAGTTCATAAATTACATAAGAGAAACGTCCACCCCATCGAAAAATGCTAAATTATGAAACGTCAAAACTGATTCAACTACGGAGAAACGTTTGTAAACCGCCATATTTTAACAAAAAAAAAAAAAAAAAAAAAAGCCTTAATTAACGTCTGAATTCCAAAATTCGCCTTCAAAATTGTGACGCAATACCTACAAACACAAGAACTGTGACGATTGCTATAACTCTTGTTCCAGATATAAGGAATGTACACACACACACTCGGAGGGGTTGAAAGTAGTTGTAATGACGTTTGTCCAATAGCGTTCTTTATTCTAATCGGTCATTTTATACTAAACGTCCTTGTTCTCGTACATTAATTAGTAGTAAGCGATCCCTCATTAGGATTATCTCATTGAGATCGGTTTAGATATTTCTGAATAAAAAAATATCAGGATAAACATAAACTCTAATTATTCCGCTAATAAGTTTTATCTAGGAATTGAAATTCCTTATTATACTATTGACTATCGTTGCTTATTTTGTAATCTATTCTGCCTACTCCTGCGAGGGATTTCACCTGTATCGTCATGAAAGAAATTCTAACCTATTTCTCGGCGGTCACGTAAGAAATTTCACTCCTGTCCGTCTTCGCTTATATATTTTATCTTTACTCTTCCCCATCATATAAAATATTTTGCCCCCAATTATTCCCATTTACGGAGGAAAGTTTTTCTCTGCGCCCATATAAACAAAAACGTTTACTTCGAACCTTCCCATTCTTATAATAAACTTTATCCTTACTGTTCCCGACACAATGTACAGTGAAACCTGTTAATGTGGCCACTGACGGATCCAGCACAAAGTGGTCGCCTTAACAGGTTTCACTGTATTTCATATTTACTCATCATTTCCCCTTAAATAAAGCAACATACTCATCCAGCTAACACACTCCATGCCTCTCAACATCTCATCCTCACTCTATCCCATTCATCTCCACTCACACAAGAAATTTCGCCCCCCCATTTCTCCCCCACTTACGTCCGGCCATTTCATTCCCTACTCTCCTCGCTTCTATAACGTTTGCTCCCTCTTTTTCCCTAACAAATCCACCGCGTATCAGTATTTTCACTCTATCTTCACCGAAAATCTTCACACTTGCCGAAGAATTTCCAAAAAATTCCAGTAAATTAAACATGGTTAGAGGAAGAGGAGAAGGATAAACGATAAGAAGAAAGACACATGCACCTTTGTTATTCTTCTATATAAGGGGATCGAGTAACAGACTGACGTCACGTAACGTTATGCAAATGATTGTAGTAACAGCGAGCGCTTTTCGTGGAACTAATTAATGCAAAAAGAAAAAAAAAATACAATCCGAAAAAGTAAAATATCTTATCAAAACGCCCGATTAAAATGGATTTGCTTCCATTTTTCTGGATTGAAAACTCAAAATAATCTAAATGGTAATTTTTCTTCCAGTTTTTAGACGTAATTTTATGTTTTTAAGTGTATTTTTGGTACAATAAATGCTGCTTAAGTTACCTGTTTGAAGGTCAAAACAATTTATCTTTGTTAAAAGCGCGATCCTAATCTATGCCAGTTGTATTGGTAATTTTACCTTTAGAAAATTTAAACATGACAGAAATATAACAGAAAAAAAAAACAGCAGAAAAGTCTAAAAAATACAACAAAACATGGCCAAAAACTGACAAAAATATCGTCTAAAACTACCAAAAATAAATCCAAAATTATGGCAAAAATCGTTTAAAAAAATAGTGGAAAATTATCATCTAGTAATCAACAAAATACAACTTAAAAAGGGGGACGAAATCATCTAAAAAAACACAGAAGTACATCCAAAAAATCGTAAAAAATTTAAAAATAATACACAAAATTATAATCTAAAAAAGGCAAAAAAAAAATTTCGGAAATAAGTGGTAAAACATCACAGAAAATTTGACAAAAATACAATAAAAAATGAAAAAAAACAGGAAATTATCTCATCATCCAAACATGAATAGTAACTTCTCCACCCTCAAGGTGTAGTGTTGAGAGGAATTCCAGGTGTGTATAATAATTATTCTAATAAATGCTATGTTTAGGCGTAGTTCTTAAACCATTAGTTAAATTAAAACATTATTTTGAACAATTAAGTTATAAAAATTCATTACCTTTACTTAAATATGCATTTGGCATTCCAGGATCATTTAGTACCTCAAATTCATCATAGGATACAGATCATCAACTTCATTTATTAACTTCAGCCTATCATTCCAGGATGAATGTATACCCTATTTTGTGTATCTTAGGATCATTGTAGGATATCATAAGATATAGATCCACCTATCCATTAATCTAGGATAATAGTAAATTTTGATGAAAATGATAAAGAACTCTATGACCTATGAAGCTCAATAGCTCATAGTTTAATAGAACCCAAAGGGCATCATAAAATGGCTTTCAACCTGGTTTTTGCAGTATTCGGGATGTTGCAACAAGCTTCTAGTGATGTTGTGAGTTTTCCTAATATTTAAATTTTTAAAATATTGGCTAAGTTACTAAAAGTTAAATGTGCCGCACACACCAAAGTTAATAGGGTAGAGCATTGGCTTCGACAAAAGAATGGAAAATTGCCGAGTGGTGCAAGAACCGTTGTCGTCTGCCGAATGGCCGTCGTTTGGAATGGAATCTTATGCTGTTTAGCCAGAGAAGAGAACATTTTTAAACATTGCATATCTGTTACATTAAATTACTAAATATACAAAATATTTTCGCACACATCTAAGATGATATTTCTAGGATAAGAAGTGAATGAAGTCCACAATTCATATGTAAACTGCCTTAGGCGAGCCATGGGTTGAATAACTTTGAAACCATTACTCTAGAGAGTGACCTATGGTATATGGTGACACAGATGAATGCAACTTTCTCAAGTTATTTCTAAACATTTAGGTTTCTCAATTCATAAACTGATCTCAAATGGTTCAAAGTCCCCATTCATTAATAAGTGATGTGCAATCATCCAAGGAAATAATCCAAGCATTACTTAGTCTTTGGACCCATTGTCAATAACCAATTATATGAGAATGTAACAAATTGCATCAGTTGCATCAATCCTATTTATGCAACCAAATTTAACTTGAAACGATTTTTATGTTACTATTAATAAAATTTTTATATAAGATGACCTAAAAATCAGTGACCTTTAGTAAAGACTAATTGACAAGCACCCGAAACATGCAAAATAGTTACTTGACTTACGGGGTATTCTGTAATGTTCTTGTATGTCTATTCACATTTTAAGCCCTTTTTTTTAAGTTAGAAGTAAAATTTTAATAATTAGATACCAAAATGTGAAGAGATTTCACGTAAAATTATCGTAATTACATTTTTATGTCATTACTTTCACAGTCAAGAAATAATATGTCAATAACAAGGACGTGGCTTGATCTTTAATTAAGTAAAATTACCAAGAATTGAATTAATGTTATCAAGAGTAGAATTAAATTTTTTTTTACATTCGTCTTTAACTTATTAATGTAACAGAATTTAAATGTTAATTTATAAGACAATGTTTTTAATTTAACATATATTATCTTGGTAGATGTTTAGTATATTATAGACACAACCCATATGTAAATAGACACCCTAAATGTCGGCAAATGAATGAGACAATATGAAAATACACATTACCATATTGGAGAAGGGTCTTCTTCCAATATTCTCCAGTGGCTGGCCAATGGACAAAACATCCACTCTGTCCACTGACGACAGAACTCTTTGTCATACTGCCACAAAAACCCAGAATTAGCTTGCAATACAAGGTATCTGCAAGCTTTCTCGGGCCGGGTGCGACACGAATCCCATTGAACACTCTGGAACCTGCTGGATTGTGCAGGATGATGACATTTACAAAAGCCTGCTTTCCACGGAGAACTTTTGGATTATTTGTATGCCAAGTGGGCCAACATAGAAGAATTCATTAATTCTGTGCCCAACTGGGTTAAAACTTTGTGGTTTTAATATGCATAGGTGGCATTTGTATCACATGGATACTGTGAAATAAAAGAAAGTATCTAAAAATAAGGGTGTCTATTTACTAATGAGTATAAATATATTTATATACAGAAGTTACTAAAGTGTGTAATCAATTTTTCTTGTACAGTAGAACACCAATTACCAAAACTCATCTGGATTAATTGAAATTTTATATAAATTCTATTTCTGCAGTTAATTCTACAACAGTACAAATTTAAGATCAGAATTGGGTAACTGCCGATGACAGGTTCAAAGGTTTAGAGGTACGAAGCTCAGTATTGTATTTGGGTTTTGTTGTTGTAAATTGCTCTAAGTCTCATCAAAGAAAGCAGAGCAATGATATTGGATTAGGTGCTGCCATATACTTGGACTGAATAATTTGTAAATTTTGTTTAACCAAATAGTTACGCCAATAAGAAACTCATTATCCGATGTCTATAAAATGCAAATGATTTCATTAGAAATCATATAGAGTTAGTTTCTAAAAGATAAATTGCAGATATCTGATACTATAATGCACAGTATCTGCAAAAAATTGCTTTGGTAGTAAAAGTTTTCAACTTAATGGTTTTTATGCATTTGGAATACTGTTATAATTGTAGCAAAATATACAGGCAAGTAAAAAAAGTTCCTGAAATTGTAGTATAACACTGCAATGGTTAAGACATACAAAATGCTTACCTATCTAATTACCTTCAAAGTAAAACCCTTAGGCAAATACACACTTGCCCCATTGATCCTGCAATTGCTGATCAATTGACACTATCAGGAGACTTCTGGAATATTTCGAGAGTTCAGCCATTGCATTCGATTTGTTGCCCTCCATGGTTGCAAAATGCAGTTTGGAGGAAACAATGCAACAAGTGTTGGGGAGAGTGGTTACTGCATCATGATAATTCACTGAGTCACTTGTTGTGTAGCAATTCCTCATTAACAAGACTTTCTGTCATTGACCAACAGTGGCGTAGCGTGGGTGTCAGCCGCCCGGGCAGAGGAAAATTTCGCCGCCCCTTTATTTAGGTATTTTTACAAGATATTATTATTTATTGTGAAATTTTGCCGCCCCCTAAAAGTGCCGCCCGGCGCGGGCCGCCCCTGCTACGCTACGCCACTGTTGACCAAACACCTTACTCACTGACTCTTGCTCCAAGTGACTTTTGATTGTTCCCTATACTGAAAATGGGTCTTGAGGAACATGTTTTGTAACTGTGGAGGACATCAGATCAAATCTGAAGGCTGAACTCCCAAATATTCCAAAAGAAGTCCTCTGATGGTGTTTCCAACAATGGCAGAAACAATGAGGAAAGTGTATGCACAGAAGGGTCCTACTTTGAACATGATTAGGTATATATGCCTTTCTGACTACCCATGTATAGCAAGCGTATAATGCTGAAATAATTGATATAAACAGAAATTAACAAGCTTGCAAACTGATAAAAACAAAAGCATTTATCAGTCTGCAAATTATGTAACTTCCTAGCTGAAAGCTACTGCAGCATGCTTTCTGGTTGGGAAACAAGCAGACCTGAGTCATAAAGTGGGCTTACAAAATACTCTGCAAGTGCCATTTTTGAAATAATTTATCCATGCTAATTACATTCGTTAACAAATAACAAGCCCATCAGCCTGCAGGTTATTTAGCTCTCTCACCAGAAAGTTAATTAGCCAATTCAATTCATCTGCTTGGGAAGGAAACTTATCAAGTGTTACACAAGTGCCTACTTTCAAACAGTTCCATTGTATTTTTGATTAATAATAAACACAATATACCATTATGAGGCTAATACAGGTAACATTTTATTTGTACTACAAATCACATTTTGATTACAACCAAAAACAGCATTTCTCTTAATGAATTGTCACAACAAATGGTATTACTAGCTAGAGCACATACTGATAATGGACTAACAGAGCATTGAGCAAATGTCTTGTACTTTTTTATTTATATATATATATATTTCTTTTATTTTTTTTTATAAATTAGCATGTATTGTACATGCCACACAAGAAGAGACAGATTTTCTTAAATTTCTTTGGTGCAAGATGCTAAACTATTCTATCAACATCCAAAATTTTGTTTTCTTTTTATTTACTTTTGTACAATTTATCAACTTTTTTGTTTTTTAATTAATCTTGTCGTCGTTAGCCTCTTTTGTCAAATTTTGAACGATCAAATCCAACAAAATAACAATATTCTATCACACAAACAGAGGAAGATTTTGTGATTCTGTGACAAACGAAATCATCATCTCGACAGACGATCGACCAAACGATCGATTCCTTAAAAAGAAAGAGGGGAAAAGAATCGGACGACCCGATCCGTTAACGATCCCTAACAAAAATAACATAAAACCAGGCCTTTTAGTCCCGCCGGAAGGTCATCTTCCGACACCTCTCTCGCATAAAAACCTTTTCAACAATAAAAACATTTTGGTAGACTGAAAAATTCGTAAAAAAAACCCTTAAAACTCACACGAATTTACGTAACATGACTTAAAAATGCTCAAAAATACAAACCTCCAACTTCATTATCGAACAATTCCTCTTCGTTCCGACAAACAACAACATGCAACAATAATTAATTGGAAGATTAAAAGTCGCAAAGGAAATTCGGAAAGATATACGATATATATATATAAATTTGCCAAGCGGGAAGAGGACTTTGGAAATATAACGAAAAAGCAAAATGCCTCTTCTTGTGTAAGTAGAAATAGCTAGAAATTCTGACTAGTTATAATACTTTTTCTTTATATAGTATACAGAAGAATGTTATGTTTCCGGTGGTCTTAGTCACCTCAAGCAATGATCAAACGTATATAAATGGTCATATGTCATGGTGAGCGCAACGGGTGGACCGAAAAGCCACCCTAAAAAACCAACCCTGAGTTAAAGAATCAGTCATGAGCAACTATACTTTTTTAAAAACTCTAATAATTGAAGAAATAAATAAGATTGGCCCTGCAGCATAAAATACTTAATGAGGTAGCGCCAAACTACATGCAAAAAATATCTTTTTTTTAAATATATATATAATAACACAGTCAACCGTTAATCGGAAATAGAAAGCAAAATGCAAAGATCCAATTCAGGACTAGAGCAATGGCGATAATATGAGGAGAAGTCAGTAATTAGGCTATAGATGGATGCTTACTGGCAAATAAGCAAGAAAAGAATAAAAAGCATTTGTTTTGCAATAAAATCCATATAAATACAAAGCGCTTGTACAACATTCTACTGGTTACCGAAAGCCCACTGTATAAAAATCAATTAATTGCTGTTGCAACCATTGCTCTACGTGCTCCTGAACTCTTCACTGGTTGGAAAATGCCCATCACTCAAGTGTTCTTTTAAAGTCTGAAATATGATAATCGCTCAATATCATAGCCAGAGCGTACAATAACCATTTTAGAACATGTGATGGAGTGATTCCGACAGTAATCAAGAGATTTTCAGACATTACACAGTATTAGAATATCCTGAATATCCAGAGATTGCTCAAAAAATAGGTTCTGTATTAAAAAATCTCTTGCTTATTTCTCGACAAGTATAAGTTTGTAACATAATTACTGACTTCCCCTCGCGAACATCTCTTCCATTTTGCACCAAGCGAAAAATTAATTAATAAAGAATAATTACAAAATAAATTTTGCAAATAACCACACAAACCCACCGACTCACTCGCTCCTTCTTCTGCCTCGATATTTAAAATGATATCTTAGGCACTTGCAATCTTTTTATTATTATTAAATTCAAAGGAAATTCTCAATAAAATTATGTAATAAAAATGGCTATAGGACAATACTAATACAATTACTAATACTAAAAGTTGCAAATGCAACTTGTCCTGAACAATATTATTCAAAAATTTGACAGTATTTTTTTTTATATCTCAGACCTGAGAGAAGTGAAGACTACTGTGATATAACTTTTTTTTTCGTATTAATATCATGCATATTGTATAAGCACCACACAGTACACAACCTAATCTTTATCACCATATCCATCTCCGCGTGCATCTTGTGATTGAAACACTTTATCACTAGAGAAACGAGCTACATCTCTTGATGCGGAAAGGTCCTAGGCATATACGTGTGCCGAAGAATGAGAAAAAACAGGGTCGAATGATATTTTATAATGTGCACAATGCCCAACGTGCTTATCACAACCATAGTTTTGAGAAAAAGATTTTGAAGATATGTTAATAAAATAAAATCCAATCGAATATTTGAATTTTCAAATCAAAATCGTCGGAATGGAGACATTTAAACACGATCTTAGAACTTTTTCTTTGTATTAATGATGAATGAATACGTTCACAGACACACTTCACCCTGAATTCTGAAGGCAAGGAAGATCTTAAGAATATATCAGAAAAGTAGATGATACTTGAGTTTAAAAATGTAAATTTTTTTCCATTATAGACACATGATAGCGTGCATGATTTTCATTCATTCTGCTTTTCAATTAGTCAAAAGCACTCATTACATCAAGAATATACACCAATTTTGGCTACCCTGTTTATCCTCTAACAAATTTGAAATGCAAACGAAATGGGGAAGCAACCTTTGCCCGTCTTTTGCGTAAAACTATTAAATCCTACCTTAATAAAAATCTCGGGAATATCAAAATCGTGTTATTTAAATACTTCCAAATGCTATCTAAAATTTTTTACACAAGTAAAATAATTAAAATACACAAACAAGCTACCAAAAAACTCGATGGCCCCGTAATGGAACACCAGGAACAGCAGTGACCGACATCACTAGGATATAATTCTTGTGCCGGTTTATGGTGTAGGAACATCGACGTACGGCTACGCACAAAATATTCCAAAATTTTAAATATTAAAATACATAATATTCAAAATTTCTCTTTTTCTTTTATGAATAGCCAGTGTTGAAGACTAGATTCGAAACGCAAAAATGAAAATATATATCTTGGACTGTTATTTTACTGAGGTAACATTTGATAATAAAGAATGACATGTGTTTGGATACTTGAATAATCCCCCTAAACGTGTACGAATGCAGCCCATGGGCTACAATTGGCAGCATTGTATAGCAAAGGTCCCTGCAATCCAGAAATTAGAACGGCCAAAATCCGTCCACAACGAAAACGGAGCTTCGTAACCGGAAACGGTTGCCAAAATTAAATTCCGAAACGTACCAAATTTATATAAAAGAAAAAACAAAATGACGTCGGCTTACTTTTTGTACCGTATTCTACACAGAAATCTTCCGAGACATATATATATATATATGCATATATTCAACTAAGAACCAATAACGGAAAAATATTTAAATGAGGTATATCGATTACAAGAGAAACAGGCAGTTTCATATCAGTTGTAACAGTGTCAAAATTGGGTTAGAGGAAATTTCCTGTCACTTTCGACCATATTCTTCAATACAGAGATGACAGCTCCAAGATCCTATTCAAAATAGAAAAAAAAGATTTTATAATAATTATAGACATTTTCAATAAATTTTATGAAATTTTATGTTAGCAAACTGAATGATTAACAAAGTTTTGTGAAGACTTAGACTTAAAAGATTATAAAATTCACATGTACAACTATGAAATGCCTAATTTGCAGGAGTTGTATGATTTGAATCATACAACTCCTGCAAATTAGGCAGACATATGCTTAATTTTATACTGTTAAGATCACTGTTGCACTCCATCTTCATATCCAGATATGTATACATAATTTAGAATATCATACAGCATTTTTTTATGTATGTATTTGGCATGTTCAGAACGGATGTCCTGATCAAAGACCCCATAAAAACTGTGGCCCTCTTAACTACAATGTTGTATTGGTGTGATTTCAGATAAGTGAAGTATAGTTTAAGTATCTACACTTTACTTCCACATATTCACCATACCTATTGATGCATTTATCCTAATGCCATTTGAGGCATACAGCTATACAGTTATACAGTGCATCTACTGTATACAGCTGAAGCATACAGTTATACAGTGCATCCACTGTATAACTGTATGCCTCAGTATCAAACCAAACCTCTGACCTAACCTATTGACACCTTAAACTAAACCTCACACCAAATAACTCTCACTTGGACATCTGAAAAAACACATTTAAGGGAAGTGGTGTCTATTAAACAACAAAGCAGCCAAAATTGTTTGAATGTTGTTTGCAACCAGAGTTTGAAGTGCAATGTATATCTTCTCGCTCGTTCTTGTGAGAAAGTGAAAAACATCCTTCCAACTGTGTGTACGTGTGCTTCAATAATATATACACAAAACTAACATCTGCATTCCCCCTTTTAAATTTTCTTAAGTACCAAAGCACTCCCTCGTCAGAAAAAATTTTGCTGTTGACAAGAGAAGTACTTAAAAAGGGTTTCTTCAAAATGCCTTCATTATTTAAACATGAAAAACATGGAAACTTAATTCATTTAATTTCTGTTAAGCAAGGGTAAAATTGTATATCTGTATGTACTGCTCCAACAAAAAATACTTGGCAGTTACCGCACAGAAAACCTTACATTGCCGCATTCTTATGATTTTGTTAAAAGTTTAAGTGTGTTTTCAGTACCAAACATCAACTAAACAGGAATATTGGCTCTTTGCAATTGCAGATTTAGTAGAGAGTAAACCACCGCATTCTAAATTCAATCATTTGAGCCTCGTTTATATATATTCAAACTTTTACACTCTGAAGCAAAATTTCATAAATATAAATGTTATACAGCTTTTCTTAAGCTAGTTTCCTAGAAATGTAACAAAATCCAGAATACTAATGGATAAATTTACATTATACTAAAGTTTTAATGTTTTCAAAGCATTGTTAGATACTTTTGAATCAAAAACTGAGTCAAAAAACCTTTAACCAAACTTATTTTGAACTAGAATCGACAGCAATGCACTAAATTCTACAGAAACTAGTACAAGAAAGTTTGAATAAAGATTATTTGGTTTTGGTCCTTCAATTTTTGAATCAAAGTCCCCGACGGCAAAACATTGGTGCCAGTATACACAGCAGCACGCCGAACCTGCAATGTCGGCCGCTTAAACACTTACACCAAAAGGCTACTTTCGGACAATCGATAGATTTCTTCATCCCCACTCAAGTACGATTAGCGTAAATGCTCGAGCAGCTGACGATGCGGGTTTGTACGCAATGCCGCTTATACTTGTCTAAAACCCTTCGGAAACATTAAACCTTTAATAAAATACAACTTATCCGTTGTATTTCTGTCCGCTTAACATTTAAATTAACCAGTGCCGTGCTCCGTAATCACTCAGTTTGCTAATTATGTTTAAAAAAAACTTGTACCCAATCTAACAATAAAAAACAGATCATGTAAATACTGAATTAACAGTAGCTATTAAATATTTTTTTTGATTCAAATTCGATCTCACCTTCAGGCGGTTCAGATAACGGCGGATTTAGACAATACATGTGATAACCACGATCACAGTCATCGCAGAAAAGTAGCTGATCCTAAAAACACGTGGATTTAAAAGAATTACCATGAAATTATTTGAAACAGAAAACTAAAAAAAAAAAAATTAACATAAAAAATAAAGAACAGAATTATTAAGAGATATGGAGCTGAACATTAATTCTACTTTGCCAAATTAACTTAAAAAAGAATTAATTTTATATTTGTATACATTTTTTATTTATTTAAATTTTTCGATATTGCCACTCGCTTGCCGACTAACTCTATTATTTTTGTCTTTTAATTTAAAAAAAATAACATTTCTGTTAATTCAGTGCTTTGCTGTTTAATTCAATCTTTACAAGACCGTTAAGAAAATATATTTAGTTCTTATTAACGCATGGGAGATAATCCAAAACGGAATTTTGGCTCCGAGTGCATTAAATTTGATCCGTCTTGTTCTTTAAACTATGTATAATATGGTATGTAACTGTCCTATAAGATGATGTGTTCTCATTTTATTAGAAGGAATAAACTTGAATAGCAACAAATGCAATGTAATGTAGATGAAATTAACGATTTGCTACAAAATATATAAAATTCCACAATAAAAACAGATTATTACCCTGTAAAATACAATAAAAACTATATTAAATATGTCACATTTTAAATTTTACGACAGGACACTGGCAGTTGTCAATGTCCTGTTGTAAAATATGCACATACAATAAACAGGAGTAGAATGTAATGATTTAAATTCTTGTTTCTTTGTTTACACACGTTAATTTTCAAATAAAATATTTATATTATTCATTTTTATCATTTAAACACAAATTAGACATTAAAAATAGACTTTGGTCATTATGCATTAAAACAGCAAATAATACTTTAACCATATGCTTCTGTTAACCTTGAAATTATAAAATAACAAGACTTAATCAAAACACTCAGTTAAATCATAAAGTTTCATTTTACTTTTTATGCCCAAGGTTAGTTTACTTTGGACATAAAAAATTTGGGTAAAAACATGCAAATTTACATGTTTAATAATATCTTAAATATATCAACATTGTAACTGTACTCAGAACTTCATTACCTTCTTCTTAGTTACGTTTCTAACATTCTGTCCTATACATTATACTAACTTACAAATAATTATGTAGCCACTATAGCGTAAGGGTCAGTTTAAACTCCAGAGGCAGCACGGCGCTAAGATGGCAGAGTTCGTGAAGTTCTGTAGCATTCGCCAACCTCCACTCTGCTAGACACTGAACAAAACGCACAGACTTCTGGTCTAGTGACACATTTGATGACAATATCACACTGCACAGACTTAATCGTCAGTCAGAGTTTGACAATAAACTGTATGATCAACCCCAATGACAGGACCAAACACTGCCACTAGACTATAAACTAGCCTTTAATGTATTTTACAAGAATACTTTTAAGCTCAGAATTGTTGCTAAAAACTGTAAATGTACTTATATAATCGTACAATTGTAATTTTGCATTCTCCCTTGGATTTTAATATTTTAAAGTCAAATAGTTAGATAAATATAATTCGTTTGTCTCATATACAACTATTAACTGTAATTTATTTATTGGACTTTTCTTCTTTTAATATATTAAAAAGGAATGTAATGAATGATCATTAAGTTGTATTAACTTCAGGCATTAAACATTGAAGATGGTTCAAGTTACTATATTATTTGTTGGAATGAGTACAGGTACGCACTGGTCAACAATCCGATGACACCAAGTCATCCAGTGACAGCAACTGAATAATTAAGGGGTGTAAAATTTATTCCTTAAGTTTGATTAATAAATTTTCATTTTTTATTTCCTGGGTCAGTTAAAATCGAATAAATACATATTCATAAGTATGAAGGCCAAGTTACACAAAGGGTGTAAACAGCCAACCGACAACCATCACACGTGGCTAAACACACCCATATATGTGCAACTGTACTGTGGAGAATCAGAAAAATTAAATTTTTACAGCCACAAACATGAGGTGGGCCAGTCGGCTTAAAGCATTATCTGACACATACAATATGTGTAATGGTACATGCATTTTAAAATATGGTAGTTCATGGTCTATGCTCCATTAATTGGAAGTGTATATCAAAAATATTAAAAATTTGGAATGGTTAACAGACAAATTATTATGAAAAAGACTAAAAGAAGTGCTTACAAATACTTCCTGAGCAATTACGTTTAAATTACTTTAAAATAAATTACAGGAATTTATTTTCAACAAACTTCACCAGATACATAGATAGAATCTTTTCAAATGTACATGCTTGCAAGCTTTGATAGTTACTTTTGGACAGTGGATGGAGAAGTTCCAATATACATGAGTATGCTTAGTGTAAATGGTTAAGCCTTTGACAATGCAGGTTTGTGCTGCTTATGCTTCATGTAAATCCTGCTTGACGTTCAACAGGTTTCTTCTTGTAGGCTGCTATTACATATTTCAGTTTTTATCTTCCCCGCAGCTAAACTTTAGCTAGAACCATCATAACAATCATTTACATAAATGTTCCAGTGTACGCTTAATGATTGGTAAATAAAAATTCCATCCTCCGGCAGCATCCTATGAGAAAAAGCCTGTTGAAATTTGGTACACTTTTGTCATCAAGGAGCTATTTCCTCACAAATTTACACTTATGCTCTGACAATTTATCTTCTCTATTGTTGTAGAGAAGGTATTTCAGAGCTCTCAATCCATTGGTTGGTCCCATAATATTTAATAATAGTCTGCCCAACCTTTCCACACGAAAGGTCGTGGCACACTTCATTATTAAACTATTGCCTTAGAATTATCTATTACATTTAAAATTGTTAGTAAATATAAATAACACATCACATTCAAAAATGTATATCTGGTATTAAGGAACAAGATAGCTGAATAATATTATGCACTATCCTATGGCGTTCTGTAAATTACATACTGCAGATATGGATGAGTGAAAATGTAGGTAATGGGTATGATGCTTTAGAAGAGTCGGGTGTGTTTACTAGAACATTACATAATGCTAGAGTCATGTTGCATAACCAATCATACTGTTAATGTCACTGTTTTGTATATTATATGTGTAATTCATAAAATAATATAATGTTCAGTACTGCATGCTATGCATGACTCATTAGTACAATTAAGGTAGATGATTGAGGATCTATGTTACATAATTTTGGAGGTAGATACATGCAACAACATTAGAGAGGTGAGACGATAGTTGGAAAGTATAAAAATAGGTTATGTAATTACAACAAAGTGTTCCATTTTTTGTCAATACACTTCTTATAGGGATTTCCACATGGAAATCAGCAGTTCATTATGGAAATGAATACATTTAAACCTTTATTCTGAGCTCTATAATCAATAGTCTTAGAAACTGGACAAATTCATGCACCTAGATTTGCTGCTGGACATACAAACATGTCAATAATTAAGTAAATTTTCCATTACGACCATAAGAAATGTCATCAAATCCATTTAATATTGTGCAGTTAAAACTGTATTCTAATTAATGGATTTAATCTCAATTTACAATACTGAGTCTTTGGGAAAGGAAGTACCTCATTTTCTCACTGTTTATCAGAAACCAATTAGACATCAGTGAAAATTGTGGCATTCAGCACTAGTTGAAATCTTGACTATCCACCACACTGGAATAAATAAATATCTACTTGCCTTAACCTAATAACCAGTGTGTTAATGTTCTATACTTACAAACGTTTTTTGATGCCCCTTCTAGGCTCTTCCTCGGGCATCTACATATAATTTCCGGCATACTGGCTGTTAAAATTCGAACACTATTTGAACAGTGTTTTCAGTGTATTCTATTAATGGCCAGCTTGCAGGAAGTTGTATGTAGATGCCTGAGGAAGAGCCTGGAAGGGGTGTCAAAAACGTTTGCAAGTATACAACATTAACACTGGTTATTAGGTTAAGGCAAGTAGATATCTAGCCTGAAATCAGTTTTTAACTATTTCGGCACAGGAAGGGCTCATAATCCTATCATCCTATGAAAAATTACAATTTTTAACCCCTAGTGTTCTCATTCAAATGTCATTTCCTTTATTGTATACACTTTAAATACTCAGAATAATAATAAAAAACAGACATTTTATTTCAAGTTACTTGCTAAACTCGTAATGGGCTTGCTAAAAAGACCCTCTTAGTGCCCACAGGTCAGAAACGCCTTAATTTCATAAATTGCCATTCAATAGCAATACACATTTCAGGATCATTTATCCCTTTAGTATATGGAATTTTACATTGTTCCTATTTTGACAAGACATCTTAAAAAACTGACAGGAGCAATGTAAAATTCCCTACTGAAGAAAGGTAAATGATACAGAAACTCATCTACAGCTATTAAACGAATATCTGTTTTAATATTTAAATATTAGATGTCCACTATTAATTAGTAAGTATCATTTAATCTATTCAAGTGGTTCTTAATCTTTTCCGCCAACCACTATTTACATTTTTAAAGTACACTCTTACACTCCTATAGAAAACTTAAATTTTCTATTTAAAGGGTTAAGAATCATCCCATTTTCTTGTTTACCTTAGCTTAATTTTAGATACAGCTAAAGTGATTACAAAAGAGAATTTATCTATGCCCACTCATCAAAAAAAAAAAATACGTAATTACACATTTAAATTTGATATTAATTCATTTTATTTCAGATTTTTAATGTTTTTCTCACCTTTATTCATCAAAAATTGAGTCAATATTCTTGCAGAAGTGTTGTGCTCTGAGTTAAGCATCATCGATTTACTTTACTGTTAAACAGGGAGAGGTTATTGCTTGCCACAGGCATTATATACATAAATATTAATGTTAAATGAAACCTTTGTATGTTACTAAACAAGTGAATTTGTCTCGATGATATTGAACAGTGTTTCCTTCCATTATATAAATTATACACATGTAAAATCATGTTACTCTTTAAGGAAGATGTTTCAAAGTTATAATCGTGTGAACATTTTTATATTATGTAATGTAGTGTAATCATCAATAAAGACTACTTTAACATTACCGTTATAAAATCAACACAATTAACAGCGTAATGTACCAATATCGTCTATCGTAAACAAAGAATACTTTGCGGTATTCTTCATCAATGATTTAAATATGTAAAATTCCCATATATTTTGTTGATAAATATACAGAAGATTAGCTCAGAAGACAAAATTTTCGGCAAATTCACAATTTTGGATTATCTTCTATACCATATTACTGTTTCGAGGCATTTTTAATACGTAAAAAATTAATTTGTAATTATAAATATTAATATATAAAATTATGACCGTTCACTTTCTTTTTCTTTTTAAATTATTGAAGTTGGAAAAATTAAGAATAAAATGATTAAATATTGAAATTTTTATAATTAATAAATATATAGACTTAATTTTATGATTAAATAAAGTATACTCCTGATAATTCATGGATAAAAAAAATATATATAAATGTATTAATTAATAGAAATCATTTGGAAACAGTAATTATATGTAAAAAGAAATTTTTATTTATAATATTCAATACATGTTTATAAAAGAAATTTTTTTTTACCATATCAACTATAAAATATGTACACACATTTCAAATATATACAATACGCGATCAAACAAATCGTATAACTAATATAATACAGAAGACATCCAACAAGTTTATCCTTCAAGCCAGCATTTATATTTAACGAAGACTGATTCAATTTGATTATGAAGGAAACATTTAACGTTACATTAAAAATTTCTACGAAAGTAACAAGAATTTTAAGATAAATGAGAGAAGGGGAAAAATGTTTGTACTCAATTCTACATAATCGCCTTTGTACTAAATCTAGATTTTGTAAAGTGGTCGTTGTTTCGACCGAACTGGGCAGTGATTAAAATGCTTTGTGTTGCCGTATTGTAAATGTTACACGATGGATATTGCCTCTTTACATGTTTATCAATGAAGAAATTCAACTAGCGAATTAAATCTCAAAAAATGCAATATACTTTTACCTTATTAAGAAGTTTCAATTATTTGTCATTGACGTTTGTCTCCATATTGTGTGATTTCTAGAATAAAAAATAAACCCAGGATCTTCCAAAATGAATGCTACCATTTTAAATTACTACAATTATGTTAATTATTATGCAAGAAGTATGCAATATACACAATGATAGACTAACCATCAGAGTTTCACCTCCCATTCACATTTGAACATTTTGTCTTCTACTACCTCTAAGAAGCACTGTAAATAATAATAGTGACTACACAAGAAGGCATTTTACGTTCTGTGGTTTGCAAAGTGGGAATTGCTCATTGTCATGCAACCTGAGAAATGTGCAGGCGTCTTAGAATTGTAGCTACCGTGGGAGGAATGACAATGGATATGCTGTAGCAAGCATAGGAAGAACTTGAATATCATTCGGATGCATGCCGTGTGTTGCAACATGCATGCATTGAGAAATTGTAATGGGCAGATGTGAAACTTACAGTTTTCAAATATTTTAATGTACAATATGAGTTGTTGGGTAATAATTAATGTAATTATAATTTAAATGGTAGCAATACTTTTGAAAAATCTTGCAAACACAGCTTAATTTGTTAATATTCTATCAACCAAAGATCATTTATGGCCTGTTTCAGACCATCTTCAGTGTAGTGTTTTCAATTTTGTGAACTAATAATTATTATTATTTAAAGAGTAATGTGTTAAAACGTCTAGATTATCATAGATGTAATTAAATTAATTTAGAGCCAACTTTGTAAATGAAAGTAATTAACTGAGAACATTTGAAGCTGAAGCATCTAAACTTCAAGGATATTAGCATCAAATAAATAAGATTTCTTAATAAGTTAGAGGAATTATTTACTCTTGAAGAGTCGTGGAATGTCAGGAAAAATCTTGAATATAATTGCGTAAATCCTGAATTTCATTATTAAAGATTGCAAAGTCCCAATTCTCCAATTACTTTCTAAAGAAAAAATTTCCTTATTTTAAAGGAAAGTATTTAATTTCATAACACTTGTAAGAGGTGATAAAAATAATATAAACTGCAATAATATAAATTTAACCATTTGCATAAAACAATTTACTACTGTTTATATTATACAGCAGAGCATAATTAGATAGAAATTAGCATATTTGTAACAGAACCTAACAGCTTAATAACAAGTTAGAGCATTACTTGGAATGAAGTAATATGCTTTTTAAGCACTTTTCTCAATAAAGTATTTGCTTTAACATATTTTACATGTTATTTGCATTTACCAAAGATTATCTTTCACTTGTAATAACTAATTATTTACCAAACTGAATTAAAATGGAACTAGCAACAGTAGTTACTTGACCAAAGTAATCAATGCGCCTGTAATGGTGAGTAAAGTGTAAAAAATGCTAACATCCTTGACCCCATGTAAACTGTGTGCCGGAAAATAGCAAATTTACAGGATCGAGAGCATTAGTATTCTTAAACTTCACCCAGTGTTACAGGAGTAATGATTAATTTGGCAATGCTTAATAAATCTGTGCTTCATACTTTAAAAATGTGAAACAAATTGAATAATGCAATGATCGCCCTCCGTAAGTTCCAACAATTCGACCCAAAACATCTTAAATGACAACAATTTGATTTTTTAAATTTCAAAATACACATTAAAACTGTCAAAGAGCAACAGAAGAATTTCTTCAAAAAGATTGAAAAATTCATAAAAATTAAATTAATTATTTCAATTACTATCACCAAAGTTTAATGAATCAACGAACTGAAGTTATATCCTCTGAAACATAATATGTTAACTATTTAAATATTTACATAACAAATATAATTATGTCATTATAACAATGGATGAGAGAAGTTTTAATAATGCAAGACTTCAATTGATGAACTTTTACTTAAATATAGTAAAAAAAGATACCATTTTTAATACCAAACTTCATATTTTTGCGACAAAATCAATACTAAAATCATATTAGTAGAGTCACAATATTATATGATAAATCTGTTATGTGAAATTCATGGCTGTGCTGCCATTATGAAACTCTAATGTGATGAAAAACGTTTAAACTAAACTTGACCAGGGAAAAGATAAGAAGAAACTAGTTTGCATATTATTATTTTAGTATCTAGTGTGCTGGAGATTATGGTGTGTAGTTACTCGACAGGTGTAATCCTGTACATCTAAGGAAAATGCATGTGGACTGCTGGATCCAATTTTTAATTGTAATCCACATCCAGAAAAGGCTGCTTATGATAGTCATTCTGTGATTCTCTGTGATTCTCTAATCTTTTGTAAATAGCACATAGAATTATAAAGAATATAAGTAGTGATATGATAATTTACAGTGGAAAGCTTCCAATTTGATCAATTAATGTCTCCAAAAGTTAAGATGACTCATTAATTCTACTATATTTTCTAAATATTTTAAAGAATGATAGAGTGCAGTAGCATAGAACAGTTTAGTGCAATTGCTCAAAGGAAGAAGAAAAAGGGTAATTCAATAAATCTGAAAATCAGATAAAGAAACCAATTTCTTCATTACACGAAAGCGGAAAATAGACTCAGAAGGCACCTGACAGGCGTTCTGGTTTGATTAAATGCAACAATTAAATCTGCATACATTTCAGTAGCATAAACAAACAACCCAGTCATTTAGACAAGTAGTCAGCAAGTTCTTGGAATGTTACTTACATAAAAAGTATTCAAGACTTCTAATTTATATATCTATCCTCGTAACGGAACAACTGACGCTTTCTAAAACTATTTTTAATAATAAATAAATAAAAAAAAGGACTTAATTATCTTAGAATTCTGTAAATTTCTCTTCGAATGTCTAAAAATCAATATAAAATGTAGTTTTTTAAATGTGAATAATTTAGGAATTCGTTATATTTTATGATATATTTGAAACATTGCCGAACGAGGAGATAAATCAATATTATCTCGTAACAAATATGTCTAGCTTGAAGGATTCAAAATGAACAGGAAAATAAATTAAATTCTCTGAAGCGTGAATATCACAAATTATCAGGAATCTACTGTATTTAAATACGATCTTATTTAAAAAAAATAAATAAAAACTAAAACCAAAAGTTTAAATATGCTCGTCAATATAATAATATAATAATTTCTTTAAATATGCTCATCAGTAACAAAATATAATTTTAAATATTAATAATAGAAGATATAAAACAACATACATCATTATCAGATGTACCACAAATGCCACACGATTTGCATTCAATACACTGCCATCTATACTTCTTCACCGATAAGGTCATATTGGGAGTAAATTGAAGACATGTTGGATGAGCTATAAAGAAATATAATGCAAGAAAAATAAGTTTTGCTGCAAACAATTGATGAAATATCTCTACATAAAGTAGAATTCCGAAGTAACTAATAAATACTGTATACAGCTAAACCGATAAAGAATAAACTATCGGCATCGGTCGACGTAATTATTATGTTTTAAATAGACTAAACTTTATTAATTTTACGTCGGCTTGTAGCTTTTAAATAGGACATGCACTTTATGTGTAATGTTAGTGATTCGAAGATAAAGTGTGGGCGAAACTGTTTCGATACGAAGCTCCTCTTGCCGTGTACACGTGGTTTATCCACGACTGCGATCGATGATAAACACCAATCTTTGAAATTCCATGTTTGTACAAAGTTCTATGCTTAATCGTAATTAATTTTACTTCCGTGGTTTCTTTTCTCGGATTGCTTTTAACCAATTACGAGACGAAAAAATAACTGTTCTCTTTATATAAATTTACCCGAGCGTCCGCAGTCGGAACAAGAAACCAGTTCTTCGGCTTGTCTTGTTTTCTTATTCTCGGTGCTGTCGCCGAGACAAAAATCACAATAAGGACTTGGACTATTTCCTGAGTTTGGTTTCCTTGCTAAAGAAAAAACAAAGATAAGAAAAAATTAGAAACTGCCATATACTTATTTATAGTCCAATTATAAAAATTAATTTTTCATTAAATATTAATTGTCTTATTATTAATAAAAATGCAAACTTAATTAATTAATTTTTCTTTATTAGAATATTCTTTTTCTGCTTGTGGGAGTCTAAATAAAAATTTATACATAAATTCATCTATTTGGTTAAGCACTTTTGAACTTGTTAGCCCTTAATCAAATCCAAGAAAATCATTATCTTTTTATATTCCATTCAAACACTCTACACTTTGGAACATTTAAAACAAAAACAAAACATAACGCACATGTCCTCTTCTACATCAAGATATCAAATCTTTTCTTTTAGCCGTAATCTTCCATTGTTTCTTGCCTCTGTTGCTGTTTCACTATCTGTCTCTGTGCTGCCAACAAATTACTGGTGTCCCTCATTAATTACTTCACTTTTACTCTCTCCTTCTAAATCTATGTTTTTGGTTAACCATAGGTTTTTATTTTTATGAACAGTATTTTTTATCATTTAAAAATTCAAAACAAAATTCTTCATTTCATAGAAATATTATTGGTTTTCAACCTTCAGCTTTTGATACGTTAAGATATGAGAAAGAAAAACCAAACAATTACAACAAAAGAAAAACATAGTAGAAAAAAGATTTGCGTAAGTGCCACAGGAAGAAGTTTGGGAAAACAAATAAAAGAACTGAGAAGTTTTAAGAAAGGGTACAGGGATTACAATGTCAAACATGACCACTTATGGTAAGGAAATGATAGTGGATTTTGACAGCAAAACTTGTGATGTCTGCAAGAACCAGAGGAACCTACATTAACCGAAAAAGTAAAGATTTACAAGGAGAATGCAAAAAATTAACATGAGGGATGCTGGTAATTTGTTGGCAGCACAGAGACAAGTAGCAAAAGAACAATGGAGACAAGAAATGATAATAGATGAGTGTTAAAAAAAAAATCATCTGATATCTTGACATAAGAACATGTGCATTACATATTTTTTGTTTGTTGAAATGTTCCAAATGTAGAATGTTTCAACATAATGGTTTTCTTGGATTCTGAAGATGGGCAAGTGAGTCTAGAAGCAATCAATCAAATAGATAAATTTATGTAGTCATTTTTATTTACACTCCTATAAGCAGAAAAAAGATTGAATTAAGTTATAAAGTTCAATAAAGATTTCTTTATTAGTAAATTTTTCAGAAATAATAAACTAAATAAATAATCTTTTCATAAGTTATAAACTTCTCAATCCCAAATCAATTTTGTAAAACGTATCTATACAAAATTAGTTGAATATATTGGGTTAATCTACAATCTGAAAGTCAATGCAAGAACATCATAATCAAATTTTTAGATATAAATTATCAGTCAATAGTCAATACTATGTAGGGTACATCACTCAATGATGTAAAGAACTGTAACTCAAACTGTAACGAACAATAAGTTGACAATAACCTTTCTGATGTAATAAAGTACCAATTCTAATACCAGTAGAGTCCCACAAACTCAACTTAATGTGGAATTAAAAGATAAGTTTTATGGATGGCAATGGTGTTAGCATAAATAGCGAAATATTTGTAACAGTATTTTATGTGCAAATTCATATATGTATTAACTACACTCCAGTAGTGACTATTTCTATTTGTCATTAAATTTTAATTTAAAACAACATTGGCTACTTTCGAGTTTGTGGCATTTTGCAGTGGCAACTTGGAAAAAGGCTTGTATTATTTTTCAACACTTGGAATTGATGCTATCATCAAGTGTCACCAGTGAATAACAACTTATTTGATCCTAGTGTTTTATGTTATGGATTTAAAAACTAGATTACATGATTTCTTGTTTTTGGACAACACGATGAGTTTTACAGAATGTCAAGTTTCAGTTTGAAGTTGAATTATAGATGCACACTTCTAATAATGGCATGACTTGATTCATGTGAACACCCCATTGGATTATGCTGCTAGCCAGATTGACTATAAACTGGAGGAAGTTCTTGTCAATTCCAGCAACAGCAAACAACCTTGAAACTCTTTGCTGCTACTGAACAATAAACTAGCCTTTATACGTCAGTCTATTTTGTTTTTTGTTGTTAAGTAGAATTATTATTCATTTATTTATTTGACAAGCTATTTTTTTTCAAGTTAAAATACTTAACTTTAAAAACAAGGCAACAAATTGGACTAAAAACATCCATTGATTTGTCCAAAACACATCTAAAATCATTTTAATTAGCATATGTTTGCTGTAGTTTGTGGGCAAAATTTGATGCTACCATAAATGAAAATCTTTTCTAAACATATTTAACCAATAAACTGAAACTATTATTGCCATTTGGAAATTATTAATGGCATGCAACGCTTTTATCTCGTATTAAATTAATTAACTTAGATACACATACACATAAAATACTAGACGACCACTCTGCAACCTGTATAATTATCACACCTTCCTCAAACCTTCAAAATATCATTACTGTGTTCACTGTCCTTGTAAGTAATTGACAGCTGTCTGTTGAAAAAATTACAGAATACAATGGAAAAACTATTGTACCAATAAAAAATTAATATATAGAATAATAATAGTCTACACAACCAACAGATATAATTAGTTCTTAGAAGTGTACGATAAACAAAACATTATAATAAAATTTCCCAAGCAAAAAATGTGGCAAACTTTTAAATTTTATATTACTGTTTTAAATTTTTATCCTGTCCTACCATATAATAGTAAAATTTGGAGAAACAGCATGACATATAAAAGGATGGAACAGCAGACAGAGAGACTATAATATCTTTCATATTAATATAAAAGCTACACACATATATATAAACAGAGTACAGAACAAAGATATTTTTGCATTATGATTATTTTGATTCAATTTTCAGCCAAATCAATCAAGAAATTCTTGAATAAATAATTATTCCAAATTAAAGCATAAATGTGAAAGTATTATTATGATCTTCAAAAATTTATAAATATAATACAAATAAAAGGTCTTCCTAAAGAATGCTACAATTTTAAATTACTGTTTTATATTAATTATTACCCAAGTATGAATTATACACCAATCGATAGAAAAACCATCTGAATTTCATCTACCATCTGCATACAAATGTATTTTTGTTTGTCACCACTAGGAAGTACCATACATAAAAATGGCAACTCTGCAACAGAAAAGGCATTTTGTGCTCCACAAAGTTGAAATCAGTCATTGTTATGCAACAAGAATGTTTTGCTTTACATAGGACCACTTTGAAACTGTCTGTGGAATAATTCATGATTCACAATAATGAGTGATTTCAATTTTGTCAATTAAAGAACATAAACTGCTTTCTCTGTTGCAGAGTCAGCAATTTTTGTTTAGGGCAATTCCTAGAGGTGGAGACAAAGAGACATTTGTATGCAAATGGTAGATAAAACTTGAACATTTACTCTGTTGATTGATGTATGTCACGTATTTCTCCAGTAATGATTAGCATAATTACAATAGTTTAAAATGGTAGCAGTCTTGCAAGACCCTATACCAGGGGTGGGAAACCTTTTTGTTCATGAAGGCCACATTACAATTCATTGTCCCTTATAGAGGCCGCATTGAAATTTTTTTTTTGTCACTTTATCCCTAGGCTTAGGCCGCTAAGTAATTTGAAAGTTATGTAATAAAAGAAAGACAGTCTATATATGCATGTGTGTATTGTAAATTTACATATAATAACTATTAAAAAAATAACGGTCTTAAAAAATATATATCAACATTTACATCACAGGCCGCAGAAGGCCACACTTGTTGACCCAAAAGGCTTCAGGTTCCCCATCCCTGCCCTATACTTTCAGAATCATTATAATTTTTATGTAAAGGAATGTAATAGTAACATCATAAATTGATAAAGCCATATAAGAATAAGCAGTGGTTTATGAACTAGACTGTTTCACAAGTCTTCTTGGTTATTAGAAAACAATAAGCTTTCTTTCCAGAAGTATAAATCCATGCAACTTCACTCGAAACTGACGGAAACCTATTTATGTAAATACCAAACTGTAGATAGAATTCTGTTTATAGAATCACTGATGAAACACTCATTTGCATGAGCTTTAGCCTGAATGTTTGAAAAGCTTTTTCATTCTTTAAACTGTTTGGTGTGAAAAATTCATTCTAATATCTTGTGTTTGAATTGTGCCTGGAAGAGAAGGTTTCTGCAGTAAGATGGCCTTAGAAAGGCAAAAAAATGTTTGAATTTAAAGATTTCAACTGAAGTGCAAGGTTAGACTGTAGTATTAGTATAAATCCAATTAATTTATTATGTACTGTCATATGTATCCTGTTTATTATAAAAAAACATACTTGCAGAAAAAGGCTTGTGTTATACAAAAAAATATTATTTGTTAAACTATACAGAGTGGTAACAAAAGTCTCTCCCATGTTAAATGATGGTAAAAATTTCCTTTCTCTCCAGCCCTTCTATCAAATAGGGCTGAGGTAATCTCATCCACTAATGAAAGTAGGGTAACAATGTCAATTACAAAGTCATAGCATATGAAAAACTACATACTATTTCCTCCTTATACATTCCAAAATACGAAATAAAATTTTGAAAGAAAATGTCAAATATAGCAGCCTCACTGCACACCTCAAAGGGGACATCACTGTCCCCAGTGGTGTGCACTGCATAACACAAATGTAATGCGAGAGCAGCTGATTATGCAGCTAGGTTTATGTTAGCTATGTATGGATATGCAAATGATTGAATTAAATAGAAAATATCAAATGCTTTTAAATAAAACTGCTGACCAAACTGCCATATCACAGCTAACCTAAACCTAACTGCACTTTCAACCACTCCTGCATTGCATTCATGCTATGTAATGATGCACTACTACCTCTTGTATATTTACAGTTCAATAAATTGTTTGAATTTAAAGTGTTGGAAGATAGACTGTCAAAGTATTTAAAGTTTAACTTTTTATAATAAAAATTGATTATTTTACCTACTTGTTATTGGTTCTTCCAATGGTGCAGCCATCCAAGTAAATGCTGAGCTTGTCGGCTGAGCCACAGGATGCAGAGGAACGGCAGGTTGAGGCGGCGGCGGTGGCGGAGGAGGAGGAGGTGGTGGTGGAGGAGGGGGCACTACAGGTATCGGTATTGGAGCAGGAATGGGAGGATGGCCCGTCACGGGTGTCGGATGAATGGGTGGTTTCGGAGGAATATAATTTAATTCTTCTTCGGTGTTGTCTGTAGAATCATTGTTATGACCGTGGGTATAATGATAAGAAAGACCAGGACGTGTTTTGTAACGAGCACCACATACTGTAAGAGTATTTCATAAGTACATTTCTTATCCACTCATATTTTTGTTATTTAAAAGTACTTACTTTCACAACTGTATGGCTTCTCCATATCAGTGTAATCAAATCTGTCGGCTCGTTTACGACCTCTTGTACTCTAAAATGCAAAAATAATCTTACTATGATTCTCAATAAAGCAAAATATTTAAAAATTTTGGAAATGTTTCTTACTCGTACTTTCTTCTTCTTTTTACGGGCATATGTCTCTTCGTATTCTTCCATGTCCGATTCAGGATCTTCCATATCACCTATTTCGGGAATATCTACACCAGTATCTTCAAATTCTTGATACCAAGAATCTTTAGAATCATCCGCTGCCTTCTCTCCTCCTTCTTCTCCTTCTAATCGAGACGAATTTTCCAACATGCTCATCTGGCCTTCTGTTTAGATGAAATTACAAGGAATATTTCATAAATTAGGAAGAACAAGGCATTATTTTAATTAAAACAAACTGAATAGTTAATTTTTTAAAGCATTTTAGTTCACTTAACACACATTAAATTACAGTTTTTATTTACAATTTCTGTCTTTTCTTGTAGTCTATACCTCTACCAGGATGCCAAGCCTCATCATAATAGAAAAAACACACTGCCTATCACAAATACATGAGAGCTGCATCCTTTATTAAAATGCCTTTCAGACAGTGCATCATCTATTTATATTATATATAGTTAGAATACTATAGTTATTACTGTTATATAGTAAATTTCACTATTATTTTACCAGTAATTTATGACTAGGTAAGCAATAATTTAACTGATTAAGCCACACAATCTAGCTAAAATAATAGGGCTACTTTTGGGCCATATTAATTATTAACACGGAGCCTGATAATTTTGGTAATACCTTAGACTACAATACAGTATTGGATTCATGAAATAAAACAACATAACACTCGGGCAAGCTACAAGGCAGAGTACATCCTGAGAGGGGTATCTTTAAGAAACTGGTCCCTGTTTGGGTGGAAAAAAACCTAGAAAATGGTCATGTTTGATGGTTCAGCCATAGTACAATACTATATTTTACTCGTAATGAATGTCCAACTAGCAGGTGTTGCAGAAACGAGTCAATGTTTAAACCAATTCATCCAGCTTTTGAATTATCATTATATAAGCTTTGTTAAATGAGGACATTTTTAAATGTAAAAAGGATGTATTTTCACAATCTTTCAGAAAGATTTATTGAAAAGATAAATTTATAATATAGAACATTGTTACATAGATGTTTGACCATATTTTATAAATAATTCCTGTATTTTCTATAATAAATAGCCATCCAGATTCAAGAAACTCCATCAGCTTTTCACAAATCAACATAAATGTCTGCTTTAATGAAGTCATAAACAATAAATTCCATTTATAACCACCTCCAAATTACCCAATTTCAGGAGAAAATATTACAAAAATGTCCTAGCGAACAAATTTTTAATATTTGTAAGTTACATGGCCAATAGATTATACGTATAACTACATTATTTGTTGCAAATAATACATCAATGCTTGCAATAAATTGCATAGCTTTTGTACCGACTTAAATACTTTAAAGGTCATTTAAGTGTGGTTTTGAAGAAATTTATTTATGTTAATTACATATTTTAGTTATTTTCATATCTGAAGATAAACAGAAATGTTTATAATTTATTCCACTTGCATGTTTAACTCTATAAGGAACATCTGTTTAGGCTTTGTTGCAAGATGTCAAACACATGCAACCTAAAATTTCAAGCTTGTAGTGTCAATATTTATCTAAATACAGTAGAGCATTGATTATCAAAATACTGATCAACCAAAGTATCAGTTAACTGAAAGCGTTCCAGTCGGACTGTGTCGTGATAAATTGAACATTTTTGATACTAGATTAACTTCTAAAGTGTATTTTTTTTGTTTTTTATAGTTTTCGATATATTTACTTTTTTGTACAAAACAAGTAAAATAGCAAGGGCCATATTTGAGACAAGACTCCGAGACTCACTACTAAGTGGGATCACTTTGACACTCACGGCGGGTCTCGTTCTCATTCTCCAAACATCTTTGGTATCACATCATTCAAACCACACTGGCCACAGCCACGACCACGAGGTCAACCACGATGCATTTACGGTGAAATTAACCTATCCAATGTTGAAATTTCTCTCCGTTGCATGACGCCCAGGTTGAATTTTTGTCAATGCGAAAATCTCCCTTGAAAAAAATAATGATGGGTATTGTATCATCCGAAATTATTTTTTTATTTTGCACAATATATATATTGTGCAAAATAAAAAAAAATTTATAAAATATAAATATATACAGTAGAGACTCGTTAATCAGAACCCCAGTAATAGGAATCACCAGTATTCGGAACGATTTTCAGTCGGACTGTGTCATGCTGAATCAAATGTTTTTGATACTAAATTTACTTCTAAAGTATAATTTTCACGTTTTTATATTCTTCAATATATTTGTTTTGTTTGTACAAAATGAAGAAATAATTTTTAACGATACGATAGCCTCGATTATTATTATAAAAATTTTCATTAGGCTTAAAATCGACGAAAATTCAACACAAAGCGACACGCAACAGAGAAAAATTCAACACGAAGCAACACGCAACGGAGAAAAATTTGAACATCGGACAGGTTAATATATTTATTCGTACATAATCGGTAATCAGAACAAATCACTAATCTGAACAACCCCAGTCCCCAATTGATTCCGATTTTCGGTTCTCTACTGTATATATATATAATATGACGTGCCATCTAGTTTCAAAAATGAGATATCTCCAGTCAATCGATCAAGGTTAGCATGTGGCGACCAGAAATATGTGGGGAATAACACGGGACAGGTAAATAGGTTTTTTCAAAGATTCGTTTGCCAAAATTTGATTTCACAATATTCATATTTCCAACTTCTCAACGACCAACACATGTGCAAATCTTGCACTACTGCCTGTTTGTAGAGAGTGTAACCATTTTGACTCGGTTCTTGATCCCCTGACTACCTACAAGTCTGGTTTTTTTATGCGTGCATGATTTGGGCACTCCTTCATAGGAGTGCCAAATCATGCACGCATAAAAAAGCTCTACCAGCTTAGCAGTATGATGTACTCCTTCATACTGCTAAGCTGGTAACATAGCAGGCAGTACAATTTTACAAACAGGACATAGTCTTGTCAATAAAGAAATAATTTTTAACAATACAGTAGCCACAATTATTATTATAAAAATTTTCGTTAGGCTTAACATCGACGAAAATTCAATGCAAAGTGACATGCAACAGAGAAAAATTTCAACATGGGATATATTAATATACTATTATTAGGATATACTAATACACTATATTAATAATGTATTTTTCGTACATAATCGGTTATCTGAAAAATTGATTTTCTGAACAACCCGTCCCCAACTGATTTGGATAATTGATGCTCTACTGTAATTCCATTTTTAATAATGTTCTTTCTGACAGATTGTCCAATTAGAGTCATATAATTATTTCAAATCTTTTATACTTCAACTTATATTTACAAGATTACAATTTATCCTTAGGGTGTGAAGATAAAGGTCATATGTCATATTATAAAACATGGAATTATGTCAACTACTGTAATATCTGTTTTTTGTTGCAAAGTGCTCCATTAAATCTGACAGAATAGAATTTTACCAAAATTCAAAATCAATAAGACTTGACCAAGACACTTGACCCCGTATTTTGTGGTTAAAGTTGGGGGGTGGAAAGAAGAGGGGCTCTTCTCCCCACCCCTCACCTTTAACCACCAAAATTTAATAACATCAATGCCCCTGATGTACAAATATATTATGCTAAATTTCATTTCTTAATCTTTACACGGTCCTGAAAAATTAAACAAAGTACACACAAACATGGAATTGTTTCCCCATCTTTTGAGTTTTTTGGGTAGATAACAGTTTGGAGAAACAAATGTTTCTGCTCTGGTTAATTGGCCACCTTCAAGCATAAAAAAAAAAAATGCTAAGTTAGATGCAGGATAAGAAAGATCGAAGGGTAAACAACTGAGGAGAGCTGTAATATGACATTGACGAGGGCACGAAAGATTACGTCGAAACTGTCAGGTATAAGGAAAGTGTCCAATATTCTTACTGATATACCGTATTTTACGGACTATAAGACGCATTTTTTTCTTCGAAAAATTGCCTCCAAAATTCAGGTGCGTCTTATAGGTATTTTTTTTAAAAATTGCTTGAAAATTAAAGTGCGTCTTATAGTCCATAAAATACGGTATGTTTAAACAACACCCTCATTTCTGTCCGACAGTTTCTCCCTAATCTGTCGCATCATCCATCAAAGTCATACTTCACCTCTTTTTGGTCGATTACTCTACCTTCCTTTCCAATCCTTCCTAAATTTCTTTCTTACATCCTTTTACACTTTAAAATGGCTCAGTGCCAGGATGCTTATAAGACGATACACTAAAAGTAGGTCAAAAGCAGATTTGCTCAAAAGCATCCAGATTTTACCTCAAACGACAGCTTCTGTTTCTTGATATTTGAATGCTCATAAAAGAATAACCTCTAGCATCTTCAGCTGCTATTTTTACTAAAATAATCCACAAAGTTTTGATTTTTTGTTAAATGGTCTTCCATGGTTTGCAAGGAGAATCGAAGAAAAGATGTGCCCATCAACTCATTAGAAAAATAATAAGATATTTGATGTTTTCTTACAGTAATAATTTATTACATTTTCTGACAAAATGCATTAATTAATATCTTCTAAAATAGTTATCTTTACAGTATAAATTTAATATTCTTTTGCCTATCCTTACTGCAAGGTTGCCTTTCATTTCTATTAAAGGGATGAGATAAGAGAAGGGTAGATAGGTTTCATAAAGGAAGGTTTCAACATATGATCTGCCAAGGGGAGCGCCTTCCAGGAAGACTTTCTAAAAGAAACAGGCCTGCTTAAGTGATACATGTGTGAAGAAAACCTGGATAGCCCCTATGCAGCTAACCCATTGATTCAGGCTCAAACCTGCTACTAACTACCAGTATTCAGTGTAATGTTGCCACCAGGCTTGTTTTCACCTGGACAAGCCAGTTTTTAAATCTATGGTCCAGATCAATTATTCATTTGTCTGGTTTTCATAAAAATTGTGAAAGTATGATGAAACAAAATAAATTTACAAAAATATTTGCAAGTATTTTATTGTAACAGTTAAAGACTTTAACTTCACACCCCCACCCAAACTAGGGTAAGAGTGACAGAGAATGTGCTTTTAAAATTCTAACTTGCAAATATCTCTGGCAAATATTAGGTTTGTTCCAACACAAGTCTCTAACTAGTTTAAAACTGGCATGCGCATTGTTCAGTTCTTGACTGTAAAATAATATTGCGCATGCCTTGTACAGTTTTAAATTCAAACCAGTCAGGGACTCCTTTTTTCAACTCTTTCCACCCTGTGGGCACTAAGAGAGCTTCTTTTAGCAAGCCCATTATGGGTTTGGCCAGGCCCATGATGGGGTAACTGGATGGTAAGGGATGGGGCTGATCATATACAGACAGACCACCCCAAAAAATTCCTGGGGATTTATCGACCCATCCAGGTTCAAACCCAGGTCCCCGGAGTGGTAGGCTGACACCTTGACAGCTCAGTCATCCAGCCGTCCTAGTCAGAGACTTGTGTTGGAACAAAGGTATTGTAAAACAAATGTGACCGTTTCGTTTGTTTGTTTTATAAAGTTATGACAACGCAACACTTGGGTGATCTGCCTAGGGGGATGTCTTCTGGGAGGTCTCTTTAAGGGTAACTGGCCCCTATTTAGGCATTACAGACGTGGAGAAAACCCGGAAAACTGCTCATGGCCAGCCCCTCCTGGCGAGGCACGAACCCACGACCGAACTCATGGTGTGTTTAGGGAACGGAACATCTTGGCCATAGGTGGACCCTGACCATTTCAGTTTACAAGTTTATAATTTCTACTTTAATTATTTAATATGGCAACTCAAGAAATTAAAAACCCAAAAAAGAGGAAGCAAACTTGTAAATTTAATAAAGATTGGCTGATACAAAACAAATTTCAAAAATGGTCATGACCTGTTCAAGACAGTGTTGCCACCTTTTCAAAATTGCTGACTGTTCAGGTCAGCAATTTTGAAAATGTGGCAACACTGATTCAGTGGTTTCACCTACTTAAATCAAGAGAAGTCAAAGTAGCTAAACTTACTTATGTCTGTAAAGACAAATGCCAATTACATTACACTAGACTGAATAGATTCCAACTTTCGAATGAAATGTAAATGGAATAAACTGAAATACATTTAAACTCAAATCATTAAATGTAATAGAAAATAGTGTCACCACTGATCTTTAGTGTACATTTAATGTAACTTTCTGGCTGTTTTGTTAATTTCTTCATTGTACACGTGTAAAATAATTACAATGAAATTTATTTTCAGAAAACATTAGGAAAAAGTTTGATCTGATATTTATTCCTAATCTGTGACTTCTGCTTATCATATAAGCACATTACCCTTTACATTATTACTGTAATTATTAATCTTAGCAAATAATGCTGGCCTACGTACATACCTTTAGTTATTGACTCACTATATTGAAGCTTTGCAGTACTATCATTAGCATAATTACGGTAAGTGTGCATTTGAGTGCACACCTGCCATACAGATGAAGAAAAATTCCTTATGGAGTGCATACACTACACAAATAAAGAAGGGGGTTACATGAAAGGAAACCAGTCTCACATTCTTAACATTTCTACCATCTCACATCAAAGGTTGAATACACACAGGTTGAAATTCTGCTCAATTCATCACTGAAATGCAACAAAGTGGATATACACACACTACTCAAAGTGGGCACATGTATGAGTACCAATCCTGCAGTTGTTAATATTTGGACACTAATAAACTAGACTTTGTTGTTATTAACATTAATAGTATCAACTTTTTTAATGATAAATTTATCCTTAATTCAAATAAATTTTTAAACGTCTTTTTTAAATAAAAAAAATACTAACAATATGCAATAAATTCCTATGCAACAGACCCTTCCTAATCTGACCATCAATTATCCAGAAGACCCTTCGGCATATCACCCACGTGTTTTCATTTCCAAGAAAATGTTAGTTGTGTCACACATTCTGTTTCTCTGCTTACTCAGGTTTCATTTCTACATATGGTATTACATTTTGACATGCCTTATTATTTTCCACCTGCTTCCAAAAAGAATCAGTACCAAAAAGTGATAGCTCGAGTCATTCATTGCATTTATGCAGGCTTCAGACTTATACTCTCTTAGTGATCTGGCATTCCTTGCACAGCCCTGCTTAATGCTTCCTTATTCAATAATGCAAATGATCAGTAAAATAGTATTTTTAACAGAACAGACAACCCTGGCAGTGAAGTGTCAGTCGACATCAGAAGTTATTCATCATTATTAATTAACTGAACTAAAATATATTAAGCTAAGCTTAAAACTTTTAAAACAGAGATCGGCTTTGAATTGTTTACCGAAAGGTCGGAGGATAACATGTAATAACATTGTATTACATTCACAAGTGGAAGTAAATGGGCCTGTCGGCTCCTTTCTCTCTTGCTTCGGCCTTACACACAAATAAGACGACGACAGCCTGATGTTGCGACTTCTTAATGTAACAAGAAGTAAAATGATTTTAAAGCCATTTTTAATATCATACAAAAATTTTTGCAGATTATATATAGAAGCCTGTAATCTGCTCCATCAAATTTGACTAATTCCTTGACAACATAGCCTACATGTTATAGGCAGGATATCTAGTAGAAGGAATTGTTAACAGATTTATAATGCTAAGAGGGATGTTATGAAAATAATAATCTGCTACCAAGAAATCTTTGTGAGAAAAGGAAGGCACATTTGACAATTTATAATGAAAATTTCAGTAAAATTAATAAAGTGAAACACTTTAAATATAGAATTTCTAACAGAACAAATATATTTTTTAAGCATACTATGCTTGCCTTTTGAGTGCATTTCACTTCCTCTCCATTAAAACATTTTTAAAAATTTATGCAGAAAAATCTTCTCTAGGAGTAATTTCACTATTCTAATGAAAACTTAATGCTTTAAAAGTACTGTAAACCTTATTTTAAAGGGTATCAACTCTCTATTGCACTCGTAAAGTTAACTAAGGTTAAGGGCATTATACAACCCCAACAAAAAAAGCTCGAGCAGAGCCATTTAGAACAAATAATACCTTGGACAGTACATTAAACGATCTATTCCTAAATGTGTAAATGAGCCGACATGTAATATTTGCATATGTTTTTTTATTAACATTACTGAAGTGTATTTGTTTAATGAAAATGGCACCTGGTAATATTGTAAGCATTGATGTCCGTGAACTAACTATCATCCTCCAAAGACAGTATAAATCCTTAAGAAAAATTGCAAAGGAATTAAAAATTGGTAATTACACACTATGGGTATTGTTTTAAAATATAAAATATACTATGGTTTGTTTAAAAATATAACTAGTAAAATTCATCCAGAAACATCAACTGGAAGGCCAGCAACCATAACAAAGACTGATCACAAGCACCTTCATGAAATAATTAAAAACAATCGAGAGGCATCATTCAATGAATTGGTGAACAAATGAAATAAAGTTACTGGAAAAGAAGTTACAAAAAAACTTTTTGTATCCATCTGCACAAACTTGGCTATAGCTTCTACCAGATAAGAAAATATTATTATTTTTTTACTTAACAATTGTGACAGGTGACATTTCTTAGAAAAAGGCAAAACCACTTCTCACAAAGCACAAATAAAAAATTGATTAAAGTGGGTGAAAGAGCACCAATGCTGGACACAACAACAGTGAAAGCAGGTTGCTTTTAGTGATGAGGCAAAGTTTGAAGTCTGCACTGGAGGCAATAGAAAAAAGTCATTAGAAAGCAAGAGACATTCCATCACAACTATCTACAGTGCACTGTAAAATTTCCAGCAAGTGTTATGGTGTGGGGTTGCATGTCAGCCCAAGGTGTGGGAAATTTACATTTTATCAAGGGATCAGTAAATGCAGCAAAATGTCAACAAATCCTTGAGGAAAACCTATTACCATCATTCGAAAAGTTACAATATCGTAAATATTTTATTTTCCAGGATGGTGCAAGTTAGCATATTTCTAAACCTGGTACCAAGACTTGGCTGGCCCAACATAATATTAACATATTAAAATGGACACTGAGCAGTCCCAACCTTTCCCCCATAGAAAATATGTGGGATAAAATTTAAAAAGCATTGAGAAAATATCCTCAAAGAAGTGTAGATAATTTAAAGCAAAAAATCAAGTAAATTTGAAATGAAATTATTCCAAATTGGCTCTTGTTGATATGATGAATGATCATATGAATGCTGTTATATCAATGCAAGCTAAATATTAATGTACTGTCCGAAGTATTATTTGTCAGAAATGGCTCTGTCTGAGCTTTCTTTTTTTGTCGCACATGCTTTCCTCAATTGTTTTTTAAGTATTATCAACATGAAAATTTTTTATGTAAAATTCTCTGTTATAATAAAAGATTACTAATATAAAATAATTATAAGTGTACAAAATTCTTCTGTTTGATATTATTGTAGGATAAGTTAGAGATGGATTAAAATAACATGCTGTCTGAGATTTTTTTTTGTCGGGTTGTACCTACACATTTAAAATATTTTAAAACTTAGGTACTTGATGATTACATCACCAAAGTGCTGAAGATTTCAGAAGATCCCTAACCTTAAAGTTAAGTAACAAAGAACTTAAGACATAACTCCAGCTTGAAAGAAAATAAGTTATATCAGGTACCATTGTTTACTCTACACAAACCCAGAGACAATAAATTTCATAAATCTTGAACAGGCTGTTGTAATGTGCAGTAGCAAGTAAACTCATCCTTTATGTATTTCAAAGCAGAACATGGGAGAATGTGCACTTTGTCTGAATTCCGCTTGACAGATGCTTTTAAACCCCACAGTAAGCTTCACCTATGGTGCTGCCACTTCCACAAACAAGTATGGGTCTTCTGTCACAGGTATTGGCTCGATCCCTTCCCATTGTTCAAAACACAGGTATCTCTGTGGTTTTTCTTTCTACACACACCATTCTAATGTATTATGCAGTTCTGTTAAACAGAATCTAGTGATCTTATGAATTCTCAATGTCTGTATTGGAAATTTTCAATATACAGATGTTCTATCCCTATTTTGGTGTATTGTAAGTATGTCATTCCATGTTTAAAATGAAAAAGTTTCAACAGATTTCTCACTTTCCGTGCTCCAAGATCATCTCTAGTTGATCAAGTTACTTTATGACCATCCTATATATCAGCTTTTTCAACTAGTAGTCTACTGACAATTTTTAATTTAAAACTTTTTGAAAATTATAATCCAAAAAAACTGTTTGTACCTAATAAAACCCTTGTATTTTACAGTTAATGATAGGCTTCCAGTTATAAGTGAATGAACAAGTGTTTGGATATGTAAATAAATTACACTGACTACCTGTTATAGTCTTGTTTGACTTTCCTGGCTCTTGAACAGGAGGTAAGAAGACAATTAAGAAGTCCAATAATATAATTATATGATTTTAATTCCAATAATTTTCAATTACACTAGGACAAAGAATTTAAATATAACAAAGCTTAAAATTGTGTATAGTGCCATCTGTTACAAAGTTGTATTAAAAAATATCTTTTATATTATTCATTATTATAGAATGGCAAAAGAACTCATAATTTCGAGGATAGAGATGACTTTTTAAAATACAGTAAATGTCAATAAGTAAAATTTTTGTTAAATCCAACTCCAGATGAAACACATGATTCCCTCATCCCCCACCCATGTAACCTTTAATAGCATCAGTGCACATTATACACAAGTTACCAATACAAATTTCATTTCTTAATCTTTACTCTATCCTTAAATTGAAATAGATGCTGACACACACTGCAGAAATACCCCTTTTGGATGTTTTTGGTTCAGGTCTCAAAACAGAGATTTGCAAAAAGCCTGGAGGGTCAAATATGACACGATCGAAATACTTTCCTGTGTTATAACATAACAGCCAGGAAAGTAAAAATAAATTGTGTATATCTATTACATTGTATAAACCACTCTTTTCTTACTAGTCCTACTAGAAAAGTTGAAAAGTCTATAAGTTCACAATACATTTCAGATTAAAAAGAAAACTGGGTGTATATACATAAGAGCAGTGCTCATTTTTAAGTGTTCACTCAAGTCAAACTCAGATAAGATTCTTAGTCTTTACAGTTTTCCCTTAAAAGTTTATCGTAATTTCAGTGTATCTGCCATAAAAATATTTACGTTTAATCTTGGTTATAACAAAATTTTTAAGAATTCCAAAATTAAAAGAAATTGTTCCCTTAAATCTATACTAAACAACTCACTTGAGGCTACACTTATCTGAAGACAGAACCAAAGCCACTCTGAAAATAATACAGTAATAAAACAAGACATGTTTAACTCTCGTGTGATCTTACCAACAAAAATTATTATGTATTTGGAGTATTGGATTAAAAATATTAGGCATTTTACATTGTTATATGAAATTTTGACTATATAAATAAATAACTAAAAATAATATTATTAGATGTAATTAGATTTTAAATTAACATAAGTTTATCTATTATATAGGGTGATTCAAAAATCTGAGACAAACTAAAGAAAGGTCAGGAATACAAAAACAAATCATTTTTAGGAAGATACAGCCACAAATGGCACCCTGAGTTCCTAGAAGTACAGGAAGAATCACACAGAAAGGAATATACATAAGGTACACAACATGTTTATTAAAACACTAACCTTTAGAGGAGAATTAATTGCTGGTTATAGGTAATTATTTTTTATTAAATACATAAGAAGTAAATTATGTTTTTGTTATAGTGATCAGTCTTCATGTCATCTGAAGAGCCTTTTGAAATGAATTACACTCTCTGATACAATGTTCAATACGAATGTATAACTTTTGTACACTGTTTCCAGTCTTGCTCAATCTGTTGTAAAGAAGTCTCTCTAAAAGCTTATACATCACACTCAAGAGTGAGATAGGTCGATAGCTCTCTGGTCTATCATTAGGTTTTCCAGGTTTCGGGATAGCTATGATTTTAGCTTGTTTCATAGCGAAAGGAATAGTACCTTTCTGTAGGATGTCAGTAAAGAAACGAGCCAGCCATTGCTTAGTGTACTTGCCACTATGTAACAGGAATTCAGGATGGACACCATCATTTCCAGGGGCTTTGCCAGCTTTTATTTGTTTAAGGGCAGCAGAGATTTCTTCAGTAACAAAGGGTAGTGAATACGCTGTATCATTTTTACATTTAGCTTTGATGGACGTAAGCTCTTTTTTAATCTTACTGGTGAATTCACGATCTCTAGAAGCTCTAGATATATTTAGTATGTGTCCTGCGATACTATTTGGAGTAATCAAGTTTTCTCTACTTGGTTTGACAGTTGCTCCTCCCAATCTTCTAAGCAGGGACCACGCCTTTCTACTTGACTTTGTAAAGTCCAAATTTTGTACAGTGTTTATCCATCTAAGGTGCCTGGCATTATCTAAGCTATGGAGTAGTTCATCCCCTATCTCAAGGTCACCAGATTCTAGGAACTTCCTATATAGTAATTCACTTTTTTCACTCCATCCTGGGATATAAATCTTGCGGTATCCTCTAGGTATGCATTTTTTGGCTACACTAAACAGTGCTCCAACAAACCTTTTAAAGTTGTTTGATGTAGGTGGGATCCATCCCAAACATTTGTCAAGATCCTCTGAGAACAAAGTCCAGTTAGCCTTGTTAAAATTCCACCTTGCGCGTGGTATACTATTTACTATAGGAATATTAAGTCCAATTCTGATAATTATTGGGCGTGCTGGCTATGCGGGAATTGATTTAAAACTGTGCGTGTAGCTGATAACGGTTGTCTATTTTCATCTGTAGACACAAAGCACAAGTCAGGGTTATATTCACAACCCCATGCGCTGGACCTAAAGGTGCATCGATCTTTAGCATCAAACAGAAGATAAAGATTATTTTCCTCTGCCCATTTAAATACCATGTCACCATTTTTATCAGTGTTGCGATATTTCCAGAGTTCATGGTGGCTGTTGAAGTCTCCCAAATAGACAGCAGGATGAGGTAATTGTGATATGACGTGTTGTGGCCAAGTTGGGGGTTAAGCTGGGGGTTTATAGATATTGCTGATTGTAATTTGGCCAACCTGTATAGTGACCACATGAATGTTATTGTCAGTGGTTGCTTTACAAAACAGGACATCCTCAATGTCACTACGAGCATATGTTGCAGTGCCGTATGTTTTGTGGTAGGTTGAGCCAATTAGTTCAAAACCAGGAATCACACCTCTTGTCTGAAGTTGGTATTCATTCTCAGTATGAGTCTCTTGAATTACAACTATGTCAATTTCATTGTCCTTCAGAATCCTATGTAAGTATTGGCATTTTGCTCGACTAATGCCTTCAATATTAATTTGACATATCTTAATTTGAGGACCAAGGTCTTTGGTGCTATGGCCCTTATAAGGGTCTTTGTAATGAGAAGACATAAGTAGTTTAAATAGTTAAAAAAAAGAAAGAGAGAGACGATGTGTATTGTCCAGGAGATCCTACAGATTATTTGGACGCCAAAAGTTGCTAGCTCATTTAGTTCACGAGTAGACACTATCCAGGGTGCACCACGAGGAGGCGAACTAGCTTTACACCTTCTTACTCTTAGCTCTGATGTATAAGCTTTTAGAGAGACTTCTTTACAACAGATTGAGCAAGACAATTTTTGAGAATATTCCGGTTGAACAGGCTGGCTTTCGACCGAATAGGAGCTGTACGGACCAGGTACTAGCCTTTACTACTTTTGTAGAGGCTGGATATCAAAGGCAATTAAAAACATCTGCAGTATACATCGATCTTACTGCAGCATATGATACTGTCTGGCGGCATGGCTTAATCTATAAGCTGCTCCGAGTGATACCCTGTTTAAAAATGGTTAAAATAATTGATGAGATGTTAAGTAACCGACCCTTTCAAGTTGTCATGGGAAATTCGAGAAGTAGGATAAGAAAACTAAATAATGGCCTACCTCAGGGTTCTGTCCTGGCACCACTGCTCTTTAGTCTTTACATAGCTGATCTGCCTCAAACGAAGGCAAGGAAATTCGGATATGCAGACGATTGGGTGATTGCCACGAGACATAAAGACCTTGCAATTACTGAAAAGATCCTGACAGAGGACTTATCAATCTTAGGACAATATTTTCGCCAGTGGAGACTTCAACTGAGTAAGACAAAAACTGAAGCTACATGCTTTCACCTTAATAACAAGCTGGCAAATGAAGAATTAAAGATTTATTTTGACAATAATTTACTGAAATATAATAAGAACCCGAAATATCTTGGTGTCACTCTGGATAGAACTTTATCCTTTAAAACACATCTGATGAATTTGGCTGCCAAGGTTAATACCAGAAACAACATCCTCCAAAGGTTATGTGGAACCACATGGGGTTCTTCACCGTCCACCTTACGGATCACTGCTCTTGGCTTGGTTTTCTCTGCAGCGGAATACTGTGCACCGGTATGGATAAACAGTACTCACATTAATAAACTGGATGCCCAACTAAACACTACCCTACGTATCATAACAGGTACTCTCAAATCAACTCCTGTCCATTGGTTACCTATTCTGAGCCATATCCCTCCATCTACACTCCGAAGGGATAGCACTCTGCTCAGGGAATATAGGAAAATATTATCTAATCCACAACTCCCGATTCATCAGGATATTGATGACCTCAGCATAAACCGGCTTAAATCAAGACACCCTCCCCTATTAAGAGCTAAATCCCTGCATTCCAATAATTTCAACCTCACTGAATCTTGGAAAAGGCTCTGGGCTGATGTCTCTCCGGTGGACAGCCGACAACTTCCTTGTATCACAAAGCGACCACCTGGATTTGAGTTATCCAGAAATCTTTGGAGTGTGTTAAATCGGATTCGGACCAAACATGGGTTGTGCAGGGACAGTCTTTTTAGGTGGGGAAAAGTTGCATCCCCGCAGTGTGACTGTGGTGCTGAAAGACAGACTATACACCATATCTTGGAAGATTGTCCAGTAAGATCTTTTCCGGGACAACTGAGTGACTTCCTGATTGTGACTGAAAGTGCTTTAAACTATATTTCTAACTTAGATTTACATTTATGATTTGTGTTCTTTCATTTATGATTTGTTCTTTTTTGAATTAGATGTGTAGCCATACGCTAAATAAATAAACTGTTTCCAGTGCATTTCGTAACGAGTTTCGTACAATTTTGAATTGTGAATCTGAAAGCACATAACCATAGTGCTATGCTTATCCATAGTAGATTGAATACTTTTGACCTATGCTATCAATTAGATGTAATGACTGAGTGTGTTTGAATGAAATATGAATAGATGTAAAATAGCAACATGTAGAAGCTCACTGGTGATGCATTTTCTCTTTCTAACAATGAAACCAATGATTCCAATGCCAATCTGAACTATGGTTACCAGGGCAGACAAATCTGAAGAGAACAAAAATTTTACTATGTTATATGTTTTGGTATCATATCTGCTTCAAAAAGTTAAACCATTGCCAAAGAACCTTTATGATAAAACTGTGTCCTCAGTTCAGAGAGGGATTTTCATCAGATAGGCTCTTTGGCAGAATAGAGAAGTATATCAATGCCACAAAAAATTCTGACATCAAATGAGTGTTGCAATATTATTTCCAGACAGTTGTGTACATAGGTATGAGCAAGACTGAAAAGTTTACGATTTCAAGTCTTGCTCGCAATGCACTTAAAAACAACTTTACCATTTACATTCATAGAGCAGATTATACAGAATGTAAGATCACTAGCTAAGAAATATCAGTACATGTTGATGCATTGTACCATTGGAAAGAGAGAGATAACTGTTTTTGAAAAAGGGCAAACACTTCAGAAATTTAGATGCAAAAGTATTGATTGAAATCAGAAAGTCTAATTTCCCGGAAAAAGCCCGAGACCAATGGAAACTGCTTTAATTTTCTGTAGTTGCTGAAGACGCTAGAAGATTCTATGACACTGTATTTGAATTGACAGGTGAAAGTGAAAAGAACTCAGATGTCGAGGTTTATGTTGGTAAACTGTAGGAGTAATGTCTCTGTAGTTTTGCCATTATTTCGGTGGTGCAGTGTAATTAAGTTTATGAGACACCATAAACATATTACATCTATGTTGAATGAGTTACGAGAATGTATCATAAAAAGAACAAGATCATTGCAATAAAATAAGATGGAAAATGTTAATCAACTCCATGCTAATCTACTACAAATCCCAATTATCATCATAATCTAAGCACTATCTTGGTTCATATCACCTGCTGCTGAAAATGCCTCAATGATTGCTGATCACATTTGCTAGGAACTTTCATAATGATACTGGTAGTCATTGATAGCCAATATAGATTATTTCTGTGTTTTTTTGAGACAATCAAACAAAAAAGATTCAGTTAATCCCAAAGTCCCTGGACTGAAAGTATTTTGGGAATAATCACAAATTTATCAAAACCAGAAAGACATAGATTTTATCTTTATTCATCATCAGACATCTGTTAACATTCCCTGCAAATTTCATTGAGCCATTTCTCAGCATCAATTTTTTGACCCCCTGAAAGTGGAATGCAACCATAGAATTCCTCTTCATGCATTAAAAAATTAATTGCTAAGTTTTCTTATATGTTTTTATCAGTTTCAATTATATTAGTTATGGAAAGGAACATTAATCCATACCAATGCTTACCTTGTCAGATCACCTTTATTTTGTTAATGCTATTAACTTATTTCAGGAACTTTCTTCCTCTCTTCAGTATGGCAAGTGGGATATTTTATTCTTCTATTTACCAATACAATTTTAGTTTATTTCTTTATTTACATTTCTCATCCATATTAAATAAAGGAACTGTACACATGAACTGTCTTTTTGAAATATTCAAATGTAGTATATAGCATCCCATGCACATGTTAAAACCCCAAAATGTATATAGGTAAAACAAAAAGATGGGTACTAACATGATTTAAATTGTATTAATAAAATAGAAAACTAATTTATCCAAGGCGCCATACTGAAGAAGAGAAGAAAGTTCTCAAAGTACATGTATGACAATTAAATAAAAATAGTCTGATAAGGCAAGCATTGGTGTGGATTAATGTTCCATCCCTAAATAAATAATTCGCAACATAGAAATTACAATGTGGTTCCAAAGTACAGCTATATCAGCTATCTTGATCAGTTATATCAATTCAGAACAGATTTATCTTAAGTTCAAATTTCTGTTTTTCTATATAATACACTCCAAATAAAGCAATTTTAATGTTTCCTTGTATTTTCTTTGCACATTTATAAAAAGTGTAATTATGTTAAAATTCAAAATTTTAAACTTAAAAAAATATATTTATTTGCTTTAACAGATATAAGTGTGTGTATTTGAATAAGTTCCAACTGAAGAGATCAGCACGGAATAGAACATAAAAAATAGGAGTTGTCAAGATTAATCAGAAGACAGGAAACATTGAAAATTAAACTGCAAAAACTTAGATACAATATTATGAAGCCATAACTATGTTCTCCCTTTCAGTGTAAACACAGCTAGCTCTGTGTGCAATGGAGCAAGGCTAAAGTTATTACAAATGTGATATCCAATCCATACAGACACAGGATTTCCAAAAAGTTACCGTGCGATGTGAAATGTATAATGATATTAAAGTTATACACGTAGTACTGGTTATGAGACCTGTAAAATTGTATGCAATAACCATATGTATAACTTTAATGTCATTACAAGTTTCTCACTGCACAGTAACTTTTTAGACACATTGTATTATCAAACGTCCTATTCAATGTGTTTGATTTTATAAATTGTTCTTTCATGATATTCTTTAATGTAACCTGAGAATTACTACCTGTTAAATGAGTTCAAAATGTTTTGTCTTAATACCATTACATTCATTTATATTTAATTTTAAGAAACCAAATATAAATTAATTCTATAAATTATCATAGACTATAATATTAAAACAATTTAAAAAGCAATAAATCAGAAAAATCATTTAGTATGATGTAAAATATAGCAGATTATTATTTATTAATGAATTCTCGTGATTCCATGTTTCAGAGAATCATTAGAATCTGCTATTCATAGTTGTTTTGGCATGCTATTCTGTTATATATACTTAGTTTTGATGATTTAATATAAAAAATATTAACCTGTTTCGTTCATTTCCACGTCTTTGATTCGACGAGTGAGATAGAAATCGTTCATGAGATACTGCCGTTTTTTCTTCCTCCAACGTCTAGCGGGATATGTATACAGTTGTCCTTCTGTCTGTCCTGGCATTCGTTGCCATTTTTGCATCCATAGAGAACAGTCACTTTGGGCGACACCTGTCTGGGCATCGAGAAAAGGTAGCCTCATCTTTCTCTCCATACATAACCTTGTATTATAACTGGCAGAGTTTTCGGTTGCATCTTTATAGAATGGATCACTTAAAATGCTAAAAGATGGGAAAAAAAACGATTTATTATATTCTAATGAACTTTGATCTACTTGTCTGAAATAATAATGAATTAAATTAATATATTATAAAAATTAATAGGAGTTAACAAGAAGACATTATGTACAGAGAGTGCTGATAAATATTTGTTTTCTTTCACAAATAAGAAGTAAACATCAAATTGTACTTACAGAAGAATAAAAAATAATCAAAACTCTAGCATAAAATGACAATTGAGTGCATTATAAACAGCACTTATAGCAGAGCTGGCCAAATGAAGAATCTAGAGGTCAAGTTTACAATGTCACAGTCAATAGTGTACACTATTCTTAAGAACAAGAAAGCAATAAATGCAGCAAATGTGGATAAAGGTGACAATGTTGACCTCTAGAAGATCACACATTATTGAGGAGATGGAAACACTCCTCCTAAATGAAAAGCAATTGGATGATTATATCATCCTTGAGAGAATTATTTGTGAGAAAGCCAACATAGTGACGTTAAGAAACAGGACATCACCACTCCTTATAAGTACAGTACATGCAATTTTTATTTTATTCTTCAGTATTTACATATTTTATTTAATGTTTTCACATTACATCACTTAAATTTATTATAGATTAATTTACTTCCTTTTATCTAAATGTATATTAATGTTTCTCCTCCATTACTTACTGTAGAAAGTTTATGGATGAAGTTAGAAGACCAGCTGCTAAAAATTTGGTTCATACAAACATACCTATAGTTACAACTGCCTATTAAAGCTACAATTTATGCTTACAGTCTGTGTGTATATCACACTACACAACAGTTAGCAAACTTACAAAAATATTAATTAATATACATATGTATCAAATTTGTAAAAAGAAATTAAATGTTTCCCACAGAGTGGGAGAAAGTAACTATGCAAAATTTGGTAGAAATCAATCAAAGGGTTTGTTTGTTTGTGGGGGTCGAAACTGGGGAAGGAGTGAGGGTCTGTGTTTTAAAGCAGCATATAGGCCTATTTTTGGGTGGATTCAGAAACTGTGAAAAGGATCTATAAGAGGGATATATATTCGGTACTCCAAATTCAAACTTAAGTTCCTTGGAGCAACAGAGCGATGCTTTACAACTTTGACCCACTTGCTATCAACATAGATAAATCAATTGCTTAACACAGACCAGAAATGCCCTATAGTGCAACATTTTTTCAGAAATCTACTTTAAAGAATTAACCTTGAATGATAAAATTTTCTTTCAAAATAAAAAACTGTATATTGGTTGCATCTTAACAAATGTTTAGTTCTTTTGTTTTTAATTATGAGAATTAATTACGCCCATTATAAGTTACGGGTGTGTGCACACTAGTCAGGTGAGTGGGTGAAGGGGTCAGTTTGCAAGAGAAAAAAATCTGCTTCTCTAGATGGAGGCAACATTTTCACCCGTCCAACTCAAACCGACAAAATCACTAACTCATGTACAGTACTGTACCAGGTATTTGAGGGGAATGTTGCCATTTGTGCCCATTTCTCTTATCAGATAGCAGACTCAACTTTAATTTCTCTAGTGCAAAACTATGAAGAATTATATGATTTAAAAAATCTATTTGATAAAAATTGCCAGAACAATTAAATTTTTAAAATTTACAAAATTTAAATATATTAGCAAAGTAGACAATACATGGGTGTTTTCTTTTGCTGTCCTTTTCTTCAAGTGTGTGCAAAAGGACAACAAAAGAAGACACTTATGTACTGTCTACTTTGCTAAATTTATTTAAATTTTGTAAATTTTAAAGAATACTCAACATCTAATCTAATCTAAAGCTTCCAATATTCAGCAGTTCACTACAAATTTAATTATTTATGGATGTTATTCATACTGAAAAGCACGTTTCATCTAAATACTTTCATTCTTTTGCTCTAGATGTCCCTCATTCTGACACTGCAATCCAACTAAGTGCATGCACACTTGAGATTCACCCCACTTTGTCTGTTCTGTCCAATGCATCCATCTGCTCGTGTATGCTTAATCTTTAAAATGTATAATGAAGACTGAATTAAAAACACAGTGAAAAAAATTCCAAAATAATTTTTATATCAAACATTTTGAACATATGATAATCAAATATTCAAATTTTTACATGAAAATCTAGTAAATTTTGTCAAAACACGTGGTTACTTCAATGCCATTAATTTAAAGACAGAATTTGCTTAGAAAATAATGCTGAATATACGAAAATAATGTAATCTACCCAGATTTTTCCTGTTGTTTATATAGTCATATATAAAAATTCACACAACTGCACAGTACTAGATCTGAATAATCAGAATAAACTACCATTTTAACCCAGTAATTAATTATAATTAAAATAAATATATTTGGCTGTACTGTGTCTTCAAGTTTGAGGTTGATCTCTACTTATAAGGAACTACACATTTGCACTTCATTCATCACAGGCTATGACTTTAAAGAAATCAATCTTTAACGTCGATAACATGTTTTCCAAGATGACCACCTTGTCATCGAATAGAAAGCCGAGCTTCGGGCCTAGAACCATAGAAATATTATTGTATGGTTGATAAGACAGCTATAACTTTGGAGTGATGCTCAGTTTTTTATCTTATGAAAATGCGTTGGTCATACTACTGGACACTAGACAGCTGATGGTTTTTGCCATCTAGTATTTTCTATTTAATAAAGTCTATATTCAGTAGGTATTCACAACAATAAATCATTTCTTAAAACAGAAATTAAAGTCAACTAATTACAAATGAGCCATAAAAAGAGAAATATGTCAACAAAAAGCAGAAAGGGATAACTGAAGTATAATTGCAAAAAAACCAAAAAGAAAAAGTGAAGTATATCAACAGAAAGTAAAAGGGACTGAAGGAAAAAACAAGGAAGAAATTTGCATAAAAGTTAAATAACCAAATAGTAAATATCTCCAAAAAGCATTACTTATCCTCCGTTCAACAATATATAAAGTTTCTAATTAGAATTCTTTCAGCATACAGCTTTGACATAACACATTAAAAGTCACAAGAAAATTAAACAAACAGATGGAAAGGATACAGAACTTCCATTTATGGATGATACTAAAGAAGGAAAATGATATTTTACTTAGTTTCTGATGAAAAGAATGAAGAAAAATAATAGAAAAATAGGCACGTTCCAGTATACATCAGTCTTGGGTACAACCAATGCATAGGTAAATAGTTTAGTAAGCTTTTACCAAAAGGTCTCGTAACCTAACAAGATGACAAGCAAACGGCACTATATTGGCATTTTCAGCCTTATTTTGTCAAAGTAACTTGAGTTAATACAGGTGAAAAGTAAAAATGGTGTTAATAATATAACTATGGAGATAACCATATTGCTTCACGAGAGCTCACTGTATCCGCAGCCTAACAAATGCAATGTGCATTAGTCACTAAACTGATGAATTCATTGGTGAATATCAGAATTCATTTTAGTGTTGCAGTTCACAGATGCACCCTTTGATGTTTCAATACATCCAATATTTTATGTATTTAATCTTTTCGTGCTATTGCTGTGTCATATTTTCTGATTATGAGGTTTGTGAGTTATTTTACATTAGTTATACTCTAAACAACTAAATGTTAAATGGTACAAATGATAAAAATCTTTCCTTAAAAAAAGATAAAGCATTTATACAATAATTTTTAATACTATCAGACTTTTTAAAATTTTGCCTTCTTTAGTATCTGTCTGCCGTGCTAGTCCTGTTTTAGAGCTATACACTGATGTCATTAATACCTTCACTCTGTGTCTGTCTAATTAAGATCGTACTGCGGTTACAGACTGCTTAAAATAATCATATTAACATTCTATATAATCAACAAGTTCAAAATAAAGTTCCATCACATTACATTAAAAATTTTAAATCTTAAACCTAAATTCAAGAAATTTATTTATTTAATATAAACATAATAAACTCTTGTTTTTATGACCTTACCAGTTTCTTAAAAACGGACATTAAGCAATTCAGTCATAAACAAATTCTGATTTCTTAAGTATGACAGTATAAATTGTGCTTTCGTTCACACACACTTTATTTGTAGAACGATAGAGAAAACCAATAAAAAACATACAACATTCCATAAATCATAACAGTAAATTTATGCTGGGTAGAACAGAGAACCATAAAACAAGAAGTTATCATCATAAAGTCGTATCTTACACCTAATCTCTCTTTTTCTAGTTAAAAATGTCCGAAAATTATACTAAAAAAGAAAAAGATTTGGAGCATACTTTAACAAGATTAAAATTATAAGCTTTCCGGATTATATCACCACAAAATCAATATTATCGTAAATGACTTTGAAATTTAAATATCAGGTCACATCTATAAATATTGATTTTTAACCTTATTCTACACATTCAAAAAAATAGCATGTCTGTTAAAATATGTAATATGCAAAAATTTACATAGAAAATTACATAATTCAATTAATTTTTGTTTATATAATTTCTTTAAATAGTTTTAAGTAAAGATAAAACTCATTTTCAATCTGGACAGTTCAACCAGTCATTTTAACATACCAGTTTTGCATAGGTTGCGAGATGCAGTTAAGAGAAAAACGATGCAGCAAGTGGAAGAGAGAGTGGTTTCTGCATCACTATAATGCACAGAGTCACTCATTGCTCATTGTACAGCAATTCCTTGCCAACAAGATTTCCCATTGTCATCCCACCACTATATGTGCTGGATCTCACTCCAAGTGACTTTTGACCATTCTCTATGGTAAAAATTGGTCTCAAGGAGATGAATTTTGCAATGTTGGAAAACATTAAATTAAATGTGTTAGCCAAACTCTCAAGTATTCCAAAAGAAGCCTTCCAACAATGGCAGGATCAATGGCACAAAGATATATGTGATAAAGAATCCTGCTTTGAAAGTGATTAGATAACTGTTTCCATATATCCTACCATTACAGTGCTATACCTCAATTCCAGGTACTTTTAACTGTCTGTGCATTAAAGCTATATACCTAGCTGTAATTTTTTCCAATTCTACTCACTAAGAAGCCTTTTTCATACTTATAATACAAGGGGAGTCCGATAGTAAAAGTACAGGCCAAAATTACACTAACATTTATAATTAAAAAAAAATATTTATTACATTCCACAGAAACTGCATACTTTTGTTTATTTCTTGACATAATCGCTGTAAACATTTAGACATTTATCCCAGTGTGACACTAGTTCGAACATCCTTTTACAGTACTGTTGCTTGTCAAGTTGCTCGTAGTAATCCAGAATGGTGTCTTTCAATTCCTCCTGATCCGCAAAGTGTTTCCCTGCCTGAAATTTCTTTAACAGTCTGAATAAATGAAAATTGGAGGGGGCTAAATCTGGACTATACGCCACACATCAAATCAAACCAAACTGTGGTTGGCACAGCAGACTTGGGAGGTCCTGCAACATGCTCCATATAGTCCAAATTTAGACCCCATCAGATTTTCATTTATTCGGACCTTTAAAGAAATTTTTGGCGGGGAAACCATTCGTGGATCAGAGGAATTGAAAGACACCGTTCTGGACTACTTCAAGCAACTTGACAAGCAACAGTACTGTAAAGGGATGTTCGAACTAGTGTCACACTGGGATAGATGTCTCAATGTTTACAGCGATTATGTCAAGAAATAAACAAAAGTATGCAGTTTTAGAAGAATGTATTAAATATTTTTTTAATTATAAATGTTAGTGTAATTTTGGCCTGTACCTTTAATATCAGACTCCTCTCGTAGTATGCCAGTCATGCCCACAACGGCAGCTATTATGATGACAAGATCTCCAGTCACCATCTGCTAATCAGCTAGTTTGTCAAACTGACTTTTTTGGTGGTTGCCAGACTGACAAATTAAAACTGATCAATCAGGAGAAAGCAGCTGTCACATTTTAAAATGACATGAAAAGTACCAACAAAACATCTACAAAGTATAAATACAATCTTAACTCTGTGATAAACATTTCATTTGTACAATGTTGTTTTATGTTGTCATACACAGTTCATTTTATGGCAAAAAAAAAAAAAAAAAATCAACAAAATTAACTTAGCAATGATTGGAATATAAGTTTTCTTATTAGTTACATGAAGTATCAGTCTCTGGTGCTGGACAGATATATCAACAGTTTTGTTCTTTTGCCAGTTTGACTGGCCAGCACTGCGTGCATTTCAGATTGCACTTGTTTTAGATCAGATATGCATTTTAACAGGGAGATGTCTTTCCAGCATGATACATACATATCCTCTAATATGCACTTGGAAAGTTCAGTTTATTAATAATAGTTTTATGTTCTACTATACAAACAGTTAATTGTTTAGTTGTCATTCCTATGTATTACAGGTTTGAATTGTGGGATGCAAGTTCGGTACAGGATACGTATCTGAGCATTAAAAGACACTGAAAGATGTTCTGTCACAGCTAATAACCTCATCAAGTTAAGAGAAGAGATAATTGATAAGATGAACCCGAATTTTTTAAACAAATAAATAAGTATTTCAGATAGATTACTTATATAAGGGATGACTGATGCACAACATATCAATACAGTTATCATTTATCAATTGTAAACAGAACTATAAACAATTGTTTTAATTCTTATTTGCTCACAGGTCCTCCAAGCCATACATTTTCTAAATTGCTTTAACATATCCTTTTAATATCAGAGTCAATAAAACCAGACTAATTGTAAAATCTTCCAATAATTATAGTCTTTTTTACTTATCCTGCTTAATGTTATTAGTATAAGTGAGTCCTAAAATTTATTATGACAAGCAGATTTTACTGTAGCAGTAAATATTTACGAATACAATGTTCAAAGTCTATCAGTTCTTTGAACAAAACTGATTTAATTCACACCAATTGTGTTTACAGCACTTTTATGTTGACAAATATGGTATTGTGTAGAACAGTTCACTTGAATATAAAAAGTTCATATTATATTCTTATTTATTTACGAATATTACGTTTGTAAGAAAATACAGTTTGTTTATTTAGTAATGAATTACAATTATTCATTCCTACATCATATCTGCATATACATCTAGAGAGAGTCATCTACATATGTATTTACTTTACAGTCATAAAAATATCAGATTATTCACAGAAAGTGTTATTCTAAAAATGACTCTAATTCTGACAACATAAACTGCAATACATTTATGCATAAAAATTAGTTTAAGCTTTAAGTAATTCTATTTCTGTGATTCTAAATAATTATCAATTAAATTCTAAACAGTTACTAATAAAAACTCATCTCTAACACCATTATTGAATTTAATTTTCCTTTAATATATGGAATATACAATAATTATACAAATATTTGTTCCCACTTCTAATTGTTTCATAGTGCAAAGATAATTTAGGGCATATTTCATTAAATATTACATTACACACTCTTATTCTGTGCTTCTAGTCTGGGCACAGAATAATTTAAGGTCCTCGAAAGTTATCCAAGCATAATATTGTACAAGCTACTCTTGTTGAACTTTAACTCTTTTAAAGTTATTAATTATATAAAGTTGATGATACAATACTTAATAGTTAAAGACATTTGTTGAAAGCATTATTGTTCTAAAGACTAAAGTTTATCAAAAGTTTTTAATTATTAAAATTATTTTGGGGTGGGTATGCACAATAATATTACTACTCCATAATGTTATTGTACATACCCTCCCCAAAATTATGTAATGCACATCCTCAATCCCCCTTAATTGTACATATATACTGTACATACCTTCAAACTTGTGCTCCAAAATGGGCGAGCAGCACATTGAGTAGAATACTTTGTTTCTATTTAGCAAAAGACCACCAGTAGCTTAATCCCTACATATTTGACAAACACTACTCAATTTAAAGACCATAAAAACATGTAGTACTTCTGTAAACATTCCACATTCTAATTACCAGCATACCCATCCATCCATAATTGTGTTGTGTAATTTACAAACAACCCAATAGATGAAGTAAAAATTTTCCTATACAAGTTCTAAACATTATCAAAGTTTTTAGTTTTAAACTGAGAAAGAAGAAAGGAAAAAAATTTGGCATTGAAATTTCTATTTGATTTTCCAATAAATCAGCCCAATAATGATTTAATATATAAAATAGAAAGTCTGTTAGCTTATTCTTTATACATTTTGAGTTTCAGCAAAAGCAACTAAACTTTTCAGCGACCATCCTCTCAACCATGAGGAGGTCAATGACTATTTTTGGTTGAATAAACTTCAAACTAAATCTTCTACCCTAAGCTGCAATTTTTATATTATATATAAAAACATGCCTTTTCATATGTTTTGTTAGAACTATAAAGAAGTGCTGGAAATGTATGAAAAGGTGTTTTTATATGAATAAACTTCAATGCTGCCTGCAACAAGCCCCTCATCCTAGATGACTAGCAAAATAATAGCATTCAAATAGGAAAATTACTTAATGAAAAGTTTCAGTGAGCACAAAATATAGTTTTTGAGGGTTTTCAAGAATACTAAGTTTAAATATTTGGTTCCTTTTTCATAAAATTTGATTGGGCAGTAGATTACCATTTGATATTTGGCTGTGAATTAGAAAAGACTGTGAATAGTGTGAAGACTGTAAATAGAAAAAATGTTTATGTTTTAAATTATCTTATGCAGGCAAAGCCTATGACTATTTTCTATTGAAAATCAATTCCTGTCTACCCAACCAATGAGATTATCTTTTCACACCATCCAAGTATCACAATCTTAGCAAGTATTGCACTTGGGTTTTCCAGAGAGCTACTGCATAGAATAAAATAGAATGCCAGAATATATTAAAACATCCCAAGCAATCCCAGACACTTTGCTAGTAATATATAAACATTACTAGTTATAACACATAGAAAAATGCAAAACAGTCTCATCTATTTCCTGAATAAAAACTCCCTTATACAATTTGAAAATAGATTTATGAGTTACAGTGCATCAATATAAACTAACATATTCTTATAGTATATAAAACATAGCTCTGCTGTTAAACATCTGACATTGGATTCAATTTTTGCCCATTTTGTACAGATCCAAAAGACATCAACAGCAAGGAATAAAAATCAATAGCTTCATTTAAATTAGCTGTGATGATCCAAATTGGATTTAAACCTGGAACTTTACGGAAGTACAATATCATATTGGATCGCAATCTGGCCAATAAGAAGTTTACACAATGCATATAATCATTACAGCAGTACAAGTTGAATAATTATCTACAATAATTATTAATCTAGATAATTATTCTCTAATAGAATATAATTAGTTTAACTATGTATTTATATAATGAAGAAAAATGGTCATAAAGTTGCTATCATAGCAGTAGGACATGCGGTAAAAGTAAAGAAAAATTCTAAATAGAAATTGCATTTAAACATGCAATTTATACATAAAAATAACATTTAATATTCATAAATTATTTTAATAGACAGAACTGAAAGCATACTAAGCAGAGATTTTAATATACATAATATAAGTACGGTCACAGTTGGGAAAGAACTAATTTTATGATATAAATATATTTATGTTTACCTCATAAACATTTAAAAACGAGCAATAAAGAGTTGAAAATTTAATTTAATAGTTGTAATTATTCATAATGTGATAACAAGATGCAAATAATTGAAAATAAAGTTACAATTATAGTCATTAACATTGAACAGAATGAATCAACATGAGCAACGAACAAGGTATGGTACAATGCCACACCTACACTATAATAAATTATGATGGTTTGAACAAGGTTTGAATTTAGATTTCAATAATGACAGGCTAACAAGTTACTGCGCAGCCATATGGCTAATAAATGATTAATTATATAATTATAGATTTGCAAATGGCTTGAATAATATACATATCAACAAATAATTCTGGATTAAATGCAATAAAACAAACATACTTTTGGCATTTAATTAAGATTTTTGTTTCTCCCCATTCCAATATCAACATTAAAGAACTGTACTGTACATTCATATTTCTTATCTGAATATCTACAGAATCAATTTATTTCTTTATAGATTTGCAAGTGGTGAATCTCTAATAAAGAAACTATCTCTAGTACTACTCGCTAGTTAGCTAGAAAAGCTAAAATAAACGTTAATTATTTTAATTCAGAACTGTCAAAGAGAATTAATGAACATTGTACAAATATCCAGAGGTAATTTCCAAGATGTCTCTTCGTTATCTTTACAAGTTTCAAACAGAAAACAAACTTAAAGACAATTTAAATTGGCAAAACATACAAAACAAGGTCAAAGCTAAATATATAAAAATCAATTTATTAAAAATAAAATTACTATATTTAACAATAAACTGTAGAAATGAAGAAGTACAGCAAATGTAGGAACAAGTAACAAAGTAATTTTTATTAAGAAAGATAATTAAAACACACAAATAAATTATAAAAGTCAAATTTAATAACAGAAGAGCCGAAAATAAAAATAAAAACATACAAAAGTCACTTAAAATTGCAATAAATTCAGATATAAACAAGCCTTCATGCAATATTCAACATTTTATGTACAAATATAAAAATATTAATCGTAAATAATAAATAAAATTCTTTCTTTTAGAGAAATTCAAACCACACAGTAATAATAGATAGAGTCTTAAATAATTTTATGAATTATATAAAAAAAAAAAATAATAAATACATAATAAAAAAAAACAATATAAAAAATTTAAATCTTCCTCCCGATATTTTGATATATTTATATACATCTATTCGCATTATATTGCGAGTTTAGTATTCCGTTCAATCATTTTTATGTCTTCGCATAATATTCAATACTTTAAAAATTACATTAAAAGGAGGAGGAGGAGAAGGGAGGAGGAGGGAAAAAATATCCAATACATTTTTTTGTCATTCATAAGAATGAAATGATAAATGGCATAAAATTCATCATAAAATAAGCATTGCTATAAGAATTGTTGTTTAGTGTACAATAGTGTATTTGTGACAGATGGTATATTGAATAACAAATCAATCTCCATTCCTATTGTGATAGATAGATATTGGATATGTGTTAACCTTGGAAGAGAATGCCGTTCCGATTCTTGCCGAACGTAAAAATACTACAGAAATACGTTAAAAATACAGTTTTCTATTTTTTTCTCTCTTATCTGGCGCAAAGTTAAGTGTATTAGGTTTCGCGCAGAAAATAGTAAATGCACTTAACTACGTTCCGCCTTAATGGACAATAAAGGATAAATGAAAATTTCTGATTAACCGGTCGTTTAAATTGGAATTCATTAGAAATTTAATTTTTCCGATTAAAGTTATTTTTAACGCCGGGTCATTTCTATTTTCGCTACGCCGGATAAAAATATAAAAATGTAATTCATTTCGAATCGCTTTAATTTATAAATTAAAGATATTAAAACTACGTTGCTCCATTTTATTATTTATTATTAAATGCATGAAAATCAAATTTATAAAATCACTAACGTAAACTTTAAACTGGTTTGCATGATTTTTAAATAAATAAATAATTTATCACGCTTAATAAAAATTGAATTAATTTCCAATATTTTAACAGGCATTCAATGCAATTTAATTTAAACAAGTTTGTACTATTCAATCAATTAGTTGTCATAAAATAACACAATGCACGAATGCCAATAAATTATACAAATAAAAACTAATTACGCATTCGGAATACTTGATATTAATTCATACTTCCTATTGTTAAGCGAACTGCAGTTGCCAATTGCAGAATGGACCGGTTTTACGGGGGGGCAAGGTCGATAGTATGTATCCGAATAATTGAATTGGCTTAATTTCAAGCGCAATAAATAGCCTGTAAATAATTAATATTTATGAACGAAATTTAAATAATAAACTTCACTTTATACGTTCGACAATTAACTTTTTTGTCGCCGTAATTGTTCGGACAGAATTAGAAAAGAATGCATCAAAATAAACAACGTTATTTGCTATTTAAATAACATTACATCATCGAAACGCTTTCTTAATAATTTATTCGGACAATAATTCTGAATTTAAATTAAACGAAGTTAAGAAATCGTTTTTGATAAATGGAAACAAAGAATTACAATATTAAAAAATGAAAGAAATTTAACTATTACAAGTAATTAATAAGTAACAATTCTCTAAAGTGTTTTTAATCTAATTTAATGAGATAATTTTATTTATTTTTTAAGAGGAAAAAATATATTTATTTATTACATTTCTGTCACTTAATTAGATAAAAGATCAGCAACAAAAATCAATTTTCTACCAGTAATTTCCTTACAAACATTTAAAAAATAATAATAATAATAATAATAATAATAATAATAAATTTATTTAGAAAACAAAATATATTAAGTCCTCATTTTAATGAAAATAAAAATAATCTGCAGCATTTATGAAAGAAAAAAACATAAATAAATTTATTCGGAAAGACGAACGACAACGAAAAGAAGAATAAAAAGAAAAAAATTAACTGAATTTAAGTATTGATATTTGCAAACTCATTTCATTGATCTCCGGATATTAATATTTAATTGTCAATTCAAATGACAAATATAATTTTTCATTTAAATTCACATAAATTACTTTATTTCTTTTTTTATTAAAATTCTGTAAAATTGATTCAAATTTGATGTATAAAGCATACAATCTGTCGTGCGGAATTTATCCTGTAAAAAGAAATGTTTAATTTAAAAATAATTACCGATAAAAATTCCAAAATGTATATGCGTAAATACATTAAATGTTGTCTTTTTTTTCTTTTAACCTAACAATTTTATTGACAGTATTTTTGATTTAAATAAATTAATTTTCAAATTGTAAATAGAATGTTAATTAAGTCATGAATGTCGTGATACAGATTAATTATTAAATACGATAAAATAATATTTGATAAAATCAATGAAGCAAGGAGAAACGTCAACTATTTTCTGCAATATATAAATATTTCTGCTCGTGTATTTTATATAAAATTATTTGTATATTACAGGTATTTTCTGTAAATTTTTATCCGTAATATTTAATATAATTGACGAGAGAGCAAGAAACATTTCAAAGATTTGCTGTAATAATTTTTCTACTTGTTTATTTAAATAATTTGAATTAATTTTTTAAAAATTCACAAACATGTTGTTTTCATTTAATTTTATTTGTTATTAAAGTGTATAGCATAATATACATTGTACTTTATAATCAATTATCTGATTAAAAAACTTTATATGTAACTTTAAAATGTATATTTTTCATTAATATGCCCATCATCATTTGAATAAAGTCTTTTAGCTCAACCCCTCATTACATTAACAAGCCAGACAACATTTAAAACAATTAAAATGAAATATATCCTAATGGACATTACAGAAAAAAATTCAGTTATAAATCTCTTTCGAGACTATAATTTAACAATTATTTTACATTTTTTCTTTCGGAAAGATGCTCATGGCTAATTAACTAACTAAATTGTAATATATTCGTCTTTTTTTTTGGTTTAAAAAAAATATATAATTTTAATCTATCATCTCAACTACTTATATATTCAATATCAAAACATGAATTAGTATGCATACAAACAGCAAAAAGAAAAAAATTGTAATTAATACACAAACAATACAACATTTCTACACGAAATCGCAATATCTTTCAATTTAAATAATATTTCCATTAAAAAATGATTATTTTTATATAAAAAGTATGATTAAATTCCAGCAAGACGAGTCGACATTCTCATCAAATGGCAATATCAAACATAATTAATTCTACGTTATTTTAATAGGTTGTTATGGTAAATATAGAATATCTTAAATACATTTATCTTCTACATATTTAAATAGTTAGAATTTGAATAAATGATTTTGAATCAAATGTATCATATTACGAAATATGCGATTTTTCCCCCTACGGTATTTTATCATTGAAGTATACAAAATATAATAAAAAATACATAAAATATATGATTTTATTTAATAACATCTTCAAAACACAATCTCTTTACTTCTTTTTTTTTTAATATAAATAAGGATATTTTCTATAGAATTTCTTAAATAAGCAAATAACTTGCAGATAAAATCATAAAGCTCATAAACAATTCATCAGTTGTAGACTTGAAGAATATTTATATTCTTATTCAGGTAAACACTCCATTTACGATAACGTAAGCTAAACGTAAGATTCCGAACCATTCGTTCCAAGAAAATGTGGAATTTTAAACATCGTAATGTGTAAACGAAGAATTTCTCATTAAAGTTAACACAATTAAAATATAAATTATTTTTCTTAAGATTTTAATCGAATAGAATATAATTCTGTACAAAAATGAATAAATAATATTAATATGCAAAGATCTTCAACCTATACGAATTGAAAAGAATGTTTTCCTTGCTATTTTTTATAAATTTTTCAAATAAATAAATAGAAAATATTTGTACAGCGTAAATACTGAATGCATTTTGAAAGTGGTTGCATTTTTTTTATTATTATTTTTTAAATTATTACTAAATATTTAAAATGTGAGTTAGTGTATAAATATATGGATTATATAATTTATATAACATTTAAAAAAAATAAAATTCTCCTATCAAATATTACATTAAACTAATTGAAAATTATGAAAATAAATATCAGAAATTTTTTTTCTTTTCTTTTCGTTTTTTAAAGCAATAAATTTGAATACATTTTCTTTAATTTCACGCATTAAACATCATTAAATTTCTTAAATAAATAAATTATGGTCGATAAAATTTGTTTAATTTTAATAAAAAGATAGATAAATATATATTTATATTTTTTTTTTACAAATAATCTTCCTAACAACAACATTTAACCAAATAAATTAATTTTAAAAATTTAAATAATTTTCATATCTTTATTATTCAAAAAAGCAACTACAAAATTGACTTTTCTTCCTTAATATATTAACAATAGCAGTGAAAAAAAAAAGCAAAATTATTACATTAAAATTAGCTTATGAAAGTAATTTTAAACGTTATTATGTAACAAAATAATATCAGGACATTAGCAATAAATTTTTACATAATTGGCACGTTGTAAATTGATTCTAACGACATAATTCTGCCGATAATTTATTATTTTATTACAAATATTAATTATGACATTTATTGCCGTTAATAACAATAATTTCGAGATTTGAATATTTCATTTTTCATATAATTTCGCTTTAAATATCCGATATACACATCAAAAATATGCAAATAAAGTATACAAAAATTACTTAATAGGACGAGAATTACACGATTTCCAATTAAATTGATTTTAATAATAAACTGTATATTTTTTTTATATGATTTAAAATAAATAATTTTTGCAGTTTCATCAAGAATCATTCCTAAATTCCTATATATACGTAAAACTCGAGCGACGAAACCGTATTAAAATACTTCTATCAAGCTTAATAAACTGGCAATTTTATTAACATAATCATTCATTTTTACACCTTTTTGATTAAAAATCAATCAGATTATAATAATTTTCTTCAAATTTTGCAATTTACTTCGTACTCGCAGTGGAGTACGGATATAGAACGTCAATACAAACAAAAGATACCGAGAAAAATCAAGTTTTACCATTTATTTATTAAGCATTTAAATTTTTAATATCTTCAATTTTTATGCATTTATTCTGGAATGGAAGAGAGGAAAAAAGGCAGACAGACACATCGCATTACTCTTTTTATTTATTTTTTCTTAAAAAAAACAGTAATAAGAAGAGTTAAGAGAGGAAACTACGAGATCTGCACCACAAGACTCACAGATGAAAGTTTTACGCGCCGCATACAAACGGCGAGCGTACGGGGATTTATTAAAGGCAAATTGAACATTGTACAAATGATAAAAAAGCATTGTTTTTCATCAATTCATACCGAACATTTGACGTATTTGTGGAAACATGAACTTAGTACAGCAGAAATTTGTATATTTGTCTATTTATGTGTATATATATTTAAAGGGATGAATGTAAAGGAATTTAATAAAAAAAAGAAATAATAATAATAATAATAATAAAAAGTTGTGGAAGATATAAATTCTTTTATTATTATTTTATTTATTTTTTATGTGAGCAAAAAAAAAGAAATAAATTTATTTATTGAAAGATTTAAAAAAATATAATAACCAAATAATAATAATAATAATAATAAATGGTAATAGACATATTTCGAAATTCAAATTTTCAAAATATCGTTACGTAATATAATCATCGACCAATTAAATGATTCGTTGCAAAAATACGCATAAAATAAAAGAGATTTGTGGTAAACGCAGACGATCTTTTTCCTCCATGTTGTCGTTAAGACTAACAGTAGTCTTAGTTCATCGGACATTTTACTCGACAAAAACTAAACGTATTAAGTTGATTCTTGCAATTTTGAATACCCAGTGTACCACGTAATAAGAAAATCAATAGATGGTTGGAATGACAGGATATAAATTACCTTTGTAGTCGCGCTATGTAGTCGGCCTTAACGGTCAACGTATCCATCGCCATTGATTTCGGATGAGGAGGGAGGGATGCGACTAGCGCCCCCTGGATTTTAAGATGGAAAATGAAAGAAAAAAAAAACAAAAAATATACGAAAAATAAAAATTTAAAAAAGAAAGAATAAAAAAAAAGACAGAAAAAAAATATCGCTCAATAACTCGGAAAAGACTTCTTATTGAAAAGAAATGAGAAAATTAAAAACAAGTGTAACAAATGGCTCAATATAAAAGATGGAAATTGAAGATATAAAATCTCTCTCTCTCTCTCTCTTCGCTCCCCCCGTATTTTTTTTTTAAACTTCATTCATAAATATTAGCCATTTATTATAAAATTTTCTCCTTAGCGAATCGATAAAAAAAACAGAAAACATTAAATATTAAAAGTTCTCTCTCTCTCTCTCTCTCGCTCTTTTACTTTTTTTATTTCTTCTTTCTTTCTATCTTTTTAAAAGTTTCCGTTGAATGGATTTTATTACTTTACCTATATTTATTTTATTATTATTATTATTTATTTTATTCGAAAAATAAATTTGTAAATTGAATTAATGTTTATTTTTATTCAATAAATTATTATTATCATCATTATTATTTATTGATTCTTTTTTAATGAATAAAATATTGTTTAATTTAATTTTTTTTTATTTCCTATTTAATAGATGTCGCTTTTAATTTTGTTTATGTATTTTTAATTAAGCTTTTTAATTATGATTATATTTTTAAAATTAAATTTATTTTAATTATAATTAATGGCTTATCGTAAGGTTGATTTTTGAACGGTGTTAGTGAATTATGTCGTTGTGTATTTTGAGAAATATTAATTTATTTTGAAATTTATCAATTATTTTAATTTATAAATAATTAAAACGTCGATTTTTATAGAAAACTTCTATAAATATTCAAAACTTGCTTGAATCTCGTGGTAAATGCGATATTCATGAATGTTCGAATCCCCGCTTAATGGCAATTTACAAGACGTTGAGGTTTAATGAAAATTAAATTCAAACATTAAATATATAATGATTTTATTAAATTATTTACTTTTATTAAACTCTAAATAAAATTTCACTTATCGGGTTGTAAAATATATAATTTTTGCTGTATTTTATTTAACTCTTCTTCGGGTTTTTGCTGTAATTCGCTTGATTCTTCATGAAAATGCCCGCGTGCCAAGTGGTATTTTTATTTATAATTTGCTAAATAACTTTTAAAAAATAATGCAGAATTAATTCTATTTCGAATTTAATATGAATGTATAGTAAATAACATTTTTATTTCATTATCTGTAATTAAATTTTTAAAAAATATTTATTCTGCGAGATTGTACGCTAACCCTACTTCCTTGCATAAATATATTATTTTGATGATTATTATACAGAATGACATTTTACTTCCTAAAATATCCCGCATTTTAGCAGATTAAAAAAAAACTTTATAAATTATTTATGATTAATGATTTACTCGTAGAAAAGTCATTAAGATGCAATCAGCGTAGTTTCTACTTTATCCACCAGAGGGATACACTTATACCATTGGCGACGTTTATTTTTTATATTATAAACTTAATTTAATCGGAAAATCACTTAAAATTTCACTTAAAATCGTAAATTTTAATTAAAATTTTTGTTATAAAATAATTAATACGGCAATTAGATTATTAAATTAAATAAATATAGTAATCTTTTGCTATGCCATCTGACGGCATTTTATTAATCTAACTATTATTTATTTATTATTATTTTTATTACACGTTTACAGATTTATTTACGAAATTTTAACAAATTAATACTTACACCAATTATATATTTTAAAATATGTATTTATTTTTTTAAGTTTTTCGAATATACATTTACTTTTTTTGCCTCGCCATCTATGATCGCTTTCGGGAATTACTGAGTCGAATTGTGTTGAAATTTCGTAAAGGTATGGTCGAATTTCTCTTAAAATATTGACTTTTATAACGTTTAAATAATTTTAGAAATGTTATATTTAATTTATTTGTTAATCAGTATAAACCACATGTATAATTCTAATGCGATAAACTGATCAATTTCACACACACGTCATTAGTTTTGACCACGTGGTATTTTGCATCCATTCAGGCTTAGTAATATGATCATTTTCTCTCAATTTCTTTATTTTTTTTTCTCAAATTCTGTTGTTTGAGTTTATATTTTGCAACTATGGGCATCTTTTGGAGGAAATCCGCGTGTTATATACCTGAAAATGTAGATATTCATGGCCAAATATCCCAATATGTTCATCACTGAATCAACTCATCACTCAGTGGTAATTAATAAATTGTTGTGTAGCTTGGATCCACACTGTGCACCCAGTTTGGATCACACATGGATCCAGATCATACTTTGTTAAATGGAATTTAAATCTTGACTTATGCTTGTACTTCATTCCTTGTCTTATGCCTTGATCAAGTTGTGATTCAACTTACCTGTAACAAGCAAAATTGAAGCTTATTGTGTTCTGTGATCATGATGAAGAGGAATTTTCCCTTGATCCGAGAAACTTAGGGATTCAAATTATTGGTTTCTACCCCTATACATTAGTTATTTAAGACTGATTTTTATAAATAAAGAAACATGGCAAAAATAGCCTGCGCTATCACTGTGCCTTGTATGACTTCTCGACGACACGGTCTGTGATAGTTGTAACATCTAATTTATTCCATGTGAGTCATTGCCATATTTAGATTATTTGAGGTCCTATACTAGCAGGTCTTAATCTGTAGCTCATTTCATTTATGAAGAAATTTGGCCTTGATTGGTCCTTATTTGGGTGTTAGATGTATGAAGCAAATTTCACATAGCTGATGGTCAGGTATGAACCTAGGACCATGTATTCAGTGATTTTATCATTAATTACTAATTTTGTCAATACAGAAATTTTAATACCCAATGAAATGGGAGGTTCACATTTGACTTGTGTAGTATAAATACTTCAAATGTTTATCTCTTAATTAATCAGTTAAGTAGCAGTTATGGCATTAGGCTATTGCTCTAGGGATGCAGAATTGAATTTGGATGGTCAAAAATACCCCAGGAATCTTTAGTAGTAATCTCCCGGATACATCGTGTCCCATTTCTTGCTATCTGGCCACTCGTGGTGCTGGCAAATCCCACAATGAGTACATTTAAAAACTATTATTTGCAACTCACTCTTAGTATCCATGAGTGAGTTAGCAAATTGAATTAAAACAAAGAAATCAAACCACCTTAATGAATTTTCATATATTTACTTTAACTTAGAAAGATGCCAAGAGCCGTTTTGTCTGAAAATGAACCTGGTTTCGTCGGAATAAAATTCTGTCAGGAATGGTAAACTTTTCTTTTCACTCTTTGCAGTCTTTAAACAATGCTTTTTACTTAATTTAATCTTTCCAAAGCAACAACATGTTGTATCCAAAAGAAGATAAAGAAGTCAAGGTCTTGCTGTATGCGGTAAGTATTAAGTGAAAATCATTTTAAAATTTTACAAAGTTACTTAAACTGAGTAGCTAAAAGGGTCAATTCATTTATAAGGTTGCAGATTAGAATCCACTCATTTATTTTTTTATAACAAAAGTTTGAATTTTCAGGTCAAAATAATTATAGATGGGTATGAACATTTGCACCTACTATCAGAACAGACATGTACATGTGTGTTTATTATTTGGTGCCTTTTAGAAATTTATACCTAAGCTTCCATAAAATTCTTTATTACAAACTTTATTGGTGGCAACCTTAGAACTATGCTAATTACAAGGATGGTATTTTTTCAACCTCCAATGATCCGTAAAAAAAAAAGACAAGTGTAAATAACAAAATGAATTTATTACCAAAAGTTAGATACAAACATGGTTACTTTTTGACATAATCACTGAAGATTGAAGCATTTGTCGTATCTCTGGACGAGCTTTTCCATCCCATCTTCGTAGAATGTTGACACCAATGACTTGAGATGGGCCTTAACATTGTTTTGAAGATCATCATTAGTCTCAAACCTGTCCTCCTAGCCATCTTTTCAGTTCGGGAAAGAGGTGAGTCTTCACAGAATAAAAAGTTCCAAGCTGGGTGGAAGTCTTCACCACCTTTAAACACTCGGCGTATAGTCCCAAGCGACTTCCACCTCTTTCCTGAACTTAAAATGTGACTAGGAGGGCAGATGTTCGAGACTGATGATGATCTTCGAAACAACGTTAAGGCCCATCTCAAGTCATCGGTGGCAACATTCTATGAAGATGGGATGGAAAAGCTCGTCCAGAGATACGACAAGTGTTTCAATCTTCAGTGATTATGTCAAAAAATAACCATGTTTGCATCTAACATTTGGTAATAAATTCATTTTGTTACTTACACATTTTTTATGGACCATTAAAGGGGTTTAGAAAGAAAAGAAATAACTTAATAAACACCATTTACATAAGCTAACAGATGAGGGGCGGCTTGGAATCCATTTTATTTTTATTTTCTCGGAATTGTTAGTGGCTCCTGATGGTTGCATTTGAACTAAAGTTATGTGCTGGAAAGAAGCAAAAGGTACTAATTCAGATATAGTTCCAGCTTTGTCATTTATTCATTTTAATCTAATTCTATAGTAATTAGTAAAGATTTTACTATTCATCAAGGGGGAGTCAGCTGATTAGACAGCATTGCAAATTATACTCTATGTCATGGATATCTTTCTTGTACCATAGGGCAGGGATGGGCAACCTGCGACCCACATTCATATATTTTGCGGCCTGCGACACAAAATGTGAATAAATATATCAATTTCCCAGCTTAAGGAAGTATGAAGCAAAAATTCAAACGTTATTTTTACAACTTATGTATCTGAATAGTTTTTCCCGCAATGAATTTAGTAAAAATTAAAACAAGAAACCGGCTAACAGACACATGGAAACTAATTTAAAACTAGCAGTGACGAATGTTTAACCAAATATTACCAATATATTACGTTTACATCAGTTCCAGAAGCTAAATTAAGTATACCTATGCTAATTTATAATTATATATGAATAAATAATTCTGATTTACCAACATTTTTTTCTCTCTTTCTTTTGTATGTGGCCCACATCAGTTCAAAAGTCTTAAAATGCAGCCCTTACATAGAAAAAGGTTGCTCATCCCTGCCATAGAGGGTCACAAATCTAAATTTATACAAAAACTTATTTTAATGCTATTCTTTATTTGAATCCCATCGTTCCTCTACCCTCCTGCACACTTTGGGTATTGTATCAGTGGTTATTGAGAATCCTTGTTCAAAACATACTTTCTACGTTTAGTGTAGGAATTGCGATTATCAAGAAAGGGCAGACAATAATTGTATTTACGTCAACAAGATCACCCATGAAGTCGAGTGAGTATTTCTCCTATTCAAGTGGTTGAGTAAGTGTCTTGTCTAAAAGTTTTAACACATTTACAGTGAGCTGACTCAGATAGTGTCTGACGTGATTCATGATCCCACCTTGCCCAGAACGGATCAGCATCCCTGTCCGAAGTGTGCACATCGCGAAGCGGTCTTCTTTCAGGCGCAGAGCAGAAGAGCTGAAGTGAGTCTTCTCTTTCCTTCCTTCTGCTCCCCCACTAAAAATCGATAAAATTTATTATTATTATTTTTTTTAATTTCAGGATGAAATGAGACTGTACTATGTTTGTACAAATCCAAATTGTGCACACCGCTGGACAGAGTAGTCTTCTCTGGCATCAAAGTTCTCGTTAATAAGCGTAAGTCTTACGCAAGTTGCTGCGTCTCGGGACTTGATAAAGATCGCGAATGATGCTGTGTCCTCGGTGAAAATAATTTGCAGAAATGAAGCCACTGGTTTCAATTGGACTTTTTTAATCAAGGAATTTAATAGAAAATAATTATTTTAACATAAATCATACAGTCACTTTGAAATATTGGCATGTATAAAAAGAACATAATAAAGCACTTTTCCCCTTCTATTATGCATAAATGTATATTGTTAAAATGATCTAATATTCTGTCGTTAAGCACCACACTGTAGGAACTTCGCCCGACGCGTCTCCGTCCATCCGATCTGGCGGAAGGGTCTGTTTCCTCCACGTGGACGAGATGCACTCTACGTCGTGCGATAAATGCATGGCGGAGCACGTCCTTTCGTCACGGATTACTTCTTGGTCAAAACGTCCTGGAAAGAAAAGTGTCTTGAGCATACGAATAATCTAATCTTAAACTACAGCACCGTACCTAGGAAAGAGAAAGCAATAGGGAAGTTACTTTTCATCACTATGTTGGTATTAACAGACCTTTACAGTAATGAGATTTCATGAGAATACCCAAGAGGTCTGGTTTACCACTTTCAAAAATACCAAAGTTTCGGTATCCAATATTTGCATGTATGCAATCATACCACTCTTTGGAATTATTGTGCAGCAAGATGTCAGAATATGCAACATAAACTTCCCATTACTATTACAGATTGAAATTTCAGTTTTAAAGTCCATTTAACACCAAAGTTCAACAAGGAGTAGATGTCAATGCCAAATAAAACACAGGACTTAACTTCAAATTTAAACTTACCAAAGTGAAAAATCAAGCCCTTAAACAGACCGTCTGAATATTTGGTTCTCACAAAAAGATCATTTAATCCATTACAAGAATTACATAAAAGATAACAGTAGATTGTTATTATATAATTAAATGAACCTGCAGAAACACTTTCTACACATAAGTTGTTTATGTTTAGGTGCATAAATGATCTATTGTCATGTTTTTAATATTGCTCCTGCCAACAATACAGATGTTAATAACTACGGTAGCTCATTATGAGCAAATTAAAAGCATAACAAAATCAGATAATTGTGCACACTAAGTATATCGGATCCTTTATTAGTACCAAACATACTACTAAAGGATCCGATAAAGTTCACACACTGTGGCAAAAGTAGTTTAAACAAACTTATTTGCAACGACCAACACTGCCGTAGCCATGTGGCAAGAACATCTGATTGAAGAAATTCGGCAGAAGATGAAATCTGTCATCGATTTCTTTGTATTAATTTGTGACGATCTGCGGCTAGCAAAAATATTTAAATGACATTCGGCTCTAGCAAAGACTATTCAAATCCTTGTTGGAATATACAAATTTTGATCATTGTGCAGAGGCAAAACTGTCAATTTGTAGCCCATATGGGCAACAAAATTAAAGTATTTTTATAACAAATTATGAAGTTTCTGCATTTCAAGAATCATGTTACTGAAACACTGGCTATTAATTAAAGGAATTATTTCAAAAGATTTGAATCTTCATCTGCAAAGTAAAGATCATATATGAATCAAGAAAAACAAGGTGCAATTATTCCTTCCCCTCTCTGACAGAAGAGCCATTGTAATTGCAGCCTGTAATGGACAATGTTGCCTTATTTTAATTAAAGTTGTAACACATGAAAAAAATATCTTTTAGTGTTTTCCAAAATGTTAAGTGCACCAAATACAACAGGTAAATACTTCACTGCACACAAATGGATTGTGGGAATGTGCAGAAGGTTAGCACAGTTATTAGAAAATATGAAATTCAGTTAAGTCAAATCATTTTTACATCCATACCATGTGCTCAACTGCTCATGTAGCAATGCACTCTGGGTATTGTGCAGTGAAACATTTACCTGTCATATTTGACAACCCATTCCAGAATGCACTAAAAAAAAGGTAATACACATTTTTTTGCATGCTACAACTTTGACAATGTTACCCTATTTTCATTAGGGGCCAAGATCACAACAACCGCTATGATAGAAGGGCTGGAGGAAGGGAGTGTTCTTGCCATTTAACACGTGCCCAACCTTATGCAATCAGAGTAGATAAACATTGGCAATAATGTACTGTACACTATTAATTAATGAAATAATTGGCCAGGGAGACTTTTGTTACCACCCTATGGAATAAATCTTTAATGATTTATTTTCAGTAAAGGTATCATTTTGCAAAGACAAATGGCAGAGAGCAGTGCAGTGGTGTAGCGTGGGTGTCAGCCGCCCGGGGCAGAGGAAAATTTTGCCACCCCCTTATTTAAGTATTATTATTTATTGTGAAGTTTTGCTGCCTCCTTAAAGTGCCGCCCCTGCCGGCCCCACTACGCTACGCCACTGGAGCAGTGTATAGTCCTATAAAAACTAAGCTGGCACACCACAGATCTGACATTCGTCTATTTCCAACTTAGTTCCCTTGGATTACTGTCTCTTTCCAATCCAAAAGGAAGGCATGCAGGCTACAGAAGAATGGTCGGAGGGACAACATTCCAAATTGTCAATTGGACGACAATTTCAGAATGCAACTGTAGGAGGTATGGTACATTAAGACCATGAGAGAATATGTTAAATAATATGTAGTAACCACTCACACGGCATTTATTTGTGTTAGGCAGAAGACTTTCAGGCCTGCAGAAATGTTTCTTAATCAATCTCTTGGAATTCTGTACTATTTTTCCACAGAATAAAGGGTTTTGTGTTTCTTAACAGTTATTTCTTTATGAAACCCATTTTCATTTGTCTACTCCTATGTGACAAATGTACCAATTGCAAAGTCAATCATGCTCTAAAGCATATCAAACAATTTAAATTCCAAGGAATTGGAGGCATAAAAAGTGGCAAAATGTTGCTAATGCACAGTTGGATAACACATCGCATTCTACAGACATCAACAGATAGCATCATGCAGATTTGGAATGCGCTTTAAGATGTCAAGAAAGATAAACATATTAGTACTTATACTTACTTCACTCTCCGCATTCTGGGCTGCACCCGGTCCATTCAGATTCGTATTCTGCAACAGACAACTAGCATCAGAATTTGATCCGCTTCCAAGAGAGAGGGAAAGAAATGCACTCACCTCTAAGCTCCGAAGCTGAGCCTGCAGCTTCTCAACTGTTTCCTGTTCGGCACGCAATGCATCCTGGCCAATTTTAACTAGAGAATTAAGTTTGACCGTCTGAGCAGACAGGTCTTTCGTAATCTTCTTTTCCTTTTCTAATTGGACTTTGATTTGTTGCAATTCCTAACAGAGCAATTCAGTAACTTTAATTTCTTGTTATTATCCTAAACAAAACACAAGACTTTTACTTACTTTTTTAACATTTTCAAAGTTTCCACTCTCTTTCCTTAGTTCTTTGATTTCTTTAGAGTTGGCATCAAAGTCTTCTTTGAATTTTAAGGCACTTCGATTGGCCTGAAAATGGACTTTTTAAAACATTTTTCACTGTATACAACCCACCCCTATCTCTCCCCAGCTTTCTTCACCCAGATTATACCTATGAGTGAACCCGAACTTTCATCATCTTTTAGTTCTGACTGTACACAAAATTATTGTCAAACATCAATATAGCCACATCCTTGTAAAGTGCCAATGTATGAATACTCATGAATTTACATTGCAAATGGTCTTGAAAATGACAAGAACAGAGGCCAAAACAGCATAACATTAATGTTATGCTGTAGTATATTGTGCACAATTTCAGATTCTGGTGGATCTTTTCACATACAGAGCTACAGTGTCATTATGTATGTGCAATTCGTTAATTACCAATACTCAGATAAGCAGTCACTAGGCAATAAACAGTAAATCAGTCTTTGTACTGAAGCAGTAAGCATTGAAATTTAACAGGATATACTAGTTCTGTGCTGTTTACTTCCCAAAAAAATATGCATTTTCAAGACACTAACAAGGTTTCGGCCAAAATTTTCATCTCTAAAACGTGAATGTCGAGCGCCACTTACATGATAGCAGCGCTCGATATACTTCGGCCGCAACCTTGCTATTATTTCAGTATAAACTGTTCAGTCTTAAGATGAATCATGCCAAATTTCTCATCTCATATGCAAACAGTATGTTGATGGTCTCATTTAAAACAAGTTAATACCAACAATGTTTTTACTTTGGTGAATCACTAATTATAGACTGAAACTGCCAAGTGTAAACCTGAGAAAAACTAAATTATAAGCAGAGTCAGATTCAGTTGAACTGCAGTGTCAATGTATACAAGAACAAAGTGTGGGTCACAAAAGTACACAGAAAACACTTCAACTGACATTGGTTATGTGCATGCAGTAACAGCATCTGCACTGAGTATATAATACTGTATATTTTAATAACTAAGTCCAACCCTGGGTTAATAAAGACATGTGTTACAGCTTGGAACCACAACATTATTATTTAAAGTAGAGGAAGGGCCTGTTATATGTAAAAATGTGATGCCCTAACCTGCAGGGTCTAGATTTCTGTATTGATACTGTAAATAAGACTAACAAATAAATTTTTTTGTACATATAGCCTAAATCAATTTTTCTGATATGTTTAGTGCTATAAACATTTACTGTATAATCAGTGATTTATTGTAATTTTTCAGCATACAGTAGATCGCCCCTATAACATAGGTTTGTATAACATGGCTTCCTATAACATGGCAAAAAAAATTGTGATCGGGTTCGTATAACACGCTAAAAAAGACTTCTATAACACGGTAAAATGTCATCGCCGACTCGTGTCGAGACAGGATTGGTCGATTCTGGACCAATAGTGGACGAGCAGCCAAACTATCAGGTCAGTCCATAAGTTCGTGAGCATTTTTATGACCTTGAGAAAAATCTTGTTTTGCTGTTAAAAATGTAAAAAATTATCACATTAGACTGACATTTTTAACAGCAAAACAAGATTTTTCTCAAGGTCATAAAAATGCGCAAGAACTTATGGACTGACCTGATAATTGCCGCTGTCCAGCACCAGGCGTATATACAGAGAGTTTAGGCGGGAAAGTATTGATAAATTTTTTCACAGTATTGATATTGATAAATGCTTTTTTTCACAGTTCTGTGAAAAAAACATTTACAGTATTATTCAACAGCCATAAAAATTATATTTCTATTAATGATGTCTCCGAAGTTCAGTGAATTCTTCGCAGAAAGAGTAACTTATCAGGAAACGCATTTGCCGTTCAATGAGTCGCTCCGTGACAAAAACAAGCTTAGGCAAGGGCGTCTTCGAACAGTGCACACTTGATAAGTAATCCAACAAATTTTTGTTTATAGCATAACTTATATGGATTATTCCCAAAAAATTATATGCGATTTGGAAATGTCGAGTCAAATTATTCTACAATTGATTAATTTTATGGAAGAAAACCCTTCAAACAGCCATAGCCCCTAAACTGCACACATGCCGGGCTGTGATTGGCTCATATATTTAAGGAACTCGTACAACATGAATTCATATAACACAGAACGTATCTACCGTGTTATGGGGGGGTCTACTGTATTAATGTTGAAATCAGTCAAATATATTAATTCATTCAAAAAATTGCAATTTAAGGTTTTCTTATAAAAACCTCCAAGTTTCCAATTCTCCTGCCATGTTCTATTTATGCCACAGAGCAGAGGGACATGATGGCAAGCACAGACCTAAAAATCGATGTATTTTCTTAGCACAATATTGCTGTTGAGAACATATCACACAGGAAACACTTTCAGTGGAAAAAGGTTGTTTATGTGAACGGATGTGCACAGGTTTGTAAACCTGTAATCAATTTGCTGATAAATATGTAATAATAGGACTGAAGAGGGGCGTTAAGCCCAAAATGCATATCCATTCACACCAATAAACCAACCTTTTTCCACTGAAAGTGTTTCCTGTGTGATATGTTCTCAACGGCAACATTGTGCTAAGAAAATACATATAATAGAGAACAACAAGCAACCAAGATCTTAAAATCAATCCTTTAACTGCTTTTACATCCATCAGACAGTTGAAAAATGCAAATACAATGCTAAAACGTAAACCATCAAAGTCTAGATTTCAAGGATCTATCAGACCATATCAGACCACAAGACCTGACATCTGGCAAATTTATTAAAAATATTCTCCAATTGGAAGAATAGTTTTACAATGTCATGCAGACAGACTTTGCATCACTGATTCGTGTTTATGAGAGATGCCAATTAAAAATAACTCCAAACTTAGAGAGAAACTAACATTAATTTGTTACAACACCAATATAATGTACATACCTCTTCTAGTTTCTGTTCAAGTACTTTCCTTTCTGCTTCTTCCGTTTCTAATTTAACTTGTAGTTCTTTGAGTTTGCATTGCATCTAGAAATAAAATGCACCAAATCACAAACCCTTCATTTTCTCTTACACTTTAAGAATGTTAAGGTAAAGCAATAGCAACACACTAAACAGACATATTAAGAAAATTGCTTGATCTTCGCCAGAAGACCGAAGATTTCAAACAGGAGATTTAAAAGGAAGACTAGAGATGCAAAGAATTCACATTTCTTTTGCATTAAGACACTTAGTGTGTTGCCATCGATTGCCAAGGAGTCAAAGTACAGCTCCATTATTTTAACTTAAACATAAATATTGCTCATTTAGGTACATCTGCAATTAATTAAAGTGCATTTCTTAACATGAATCCGTTGCAATTGAGGAAATAAAGCAAATTTGCATGCTTTAAATTAAAAAAGAAAATTCTACACCCAATGCATCGTCTGAAACCCATGCAGTCTCCTCGTTACATCACCATGCCAAGTGCTCTATTGCCAGAATAATTATCTGTACCTCGTTAACAACGGAAGGTAGGATCTTTTCAATGCAATTATACGCAAATCTAACTCCACATACCTCTGATGTTGTCTGTTAAAAAAAAAAAAAATGGAAATTTGCATTTAATGTCAAAAGAATCTCAGATTCAAACTCAAATCATTCCACCCACCTCTTCCAATCCTTGGAATTGCTGAAGGTTCGATTCTAACGTCTTCTTTTCCGAAAGTAATTCTTTGTTTTCTTTACTAACCTAAGAATTGTAGAAAAGGTTTATATTTAATATTGCACTACTTTACTAAAGTGAAGAACGTGCTGTAAATACCTTTTCAAGTTCTTGTTCTTTCAATTTTAGTTTCTTTTTCCACTCCAGTTCTTCGTGTTCAACACTATTTTGTAATTTATTTAATATAGCTTCCTGTAAGAGAATCAACTTAAGTACAAGGACACAGAAAACTGAAGCATGGAAATGTGAAATAACTTACTGTTTCTGCTAGAACAGTCTTGTAGTGTTGCACCGTTTTCTCTTTCTCTTCTTTCACGGCCGTTACCTGACTTCTTAACTCGTCTACCTCCCTTTGGAGACTTTCTGCCACTTTGTCTCCTGTTTGGAGTTGTGTAGTGTTAATTAAATTTGAAGCTTCTCGTTCAAAATGAGAAACCCACACTGAATGTTCCTAGAACAATTAAAATTTTCAGTTAAATTGTTGAGTTTAAAATGAAACTTGACAGATACAACAAGATCTTACTAGCTGCTTGTTGATTTTCACATCGGGAAATATCCTTTGCAACAACTCTCTCTCCCCTTTCTGTTGAGTTTCTATTTTTGAATCAAATTCCTAAAAACAAGGCAGAAACAGCTACATTTGCTGAAATCTGAGATGATAATTCAAGCTCAGACTACTTACCTTACTTAAATCCTTCATCTTGTTATTTACCGTCGTCTGAAACTCTTGAAACCTCTGCTGCAATTCATCTATTTGAGTTAATCTGTTTTCGCTTAGAATGCACTGATCTTTCAGCCTTTGCTCTACCGTCTGTAATGACCGTTCTGCCCTGTCTTTTGCTTCTCTTAATTCCTGTAGAAAATGTTCTTCAGTCTTCCCATTCTGACCAAATTGCCTCTTTATTTCTTCTATCCTCTCCTCCATCCTTTCCACTTCTTTCCGACTTTTGTTTATCTTCTCCTCGGACTCCCTTTTCAACTGCTCTATTTTTGACTCTGCGGTCTTTTCCGCAGTAGAAAGAGCTTCCATTGCCTTCCAGTTCTTTTCTCTCAATTCCTATAAGGAAAGAAATTTTATTAACACCAACACAGAACTTAGATTTTTTAAAATGAGCATATTCTACTGTATTACGTGATATACTTCAAGATTATCATCATTCTCTGATTGTTACGTGTATACTGAGAAGCGTTAAATTTGAGAATATGGGTTATCATTCTTCTAATCAATTAACTAGCAATCAGAAGAAAGCTGTATGATATATTTATGTTGTGAACAGCCACAAACATTTACATGTTGCAGGAAAAGGGATTGATCCGAAGACATACAAACATTCTATTTCTACAAGCAATGTACTGCAATACATCAGCATAAAGACCCATAAAGACCAACGATATGCTCAAATCCAACATAATCAGCCTGTGGCCTAACTTAGTAGTAACTTAGAAGTGGACTGACATTTATCTAACTACAACACATTAAACGATATGCAATGGAGATTATGATGTAACAATATTCTGAATATCACAATAACAATGGCAATATTAAAACTTATATAACAAAGATTAACTCTGAGAGAACATACTCTTGTTAGATCACAGCAGAACTTGGATAGTACATAACCATTTACCCTACCTAAAGTTTGGCATCTCTGGCTGGCTTCAAGTCTAAATAAAAATGAAGGAATGGTGGCAATACAGCCAAATCCAACTGTTTCTTATACAGAGAACAGACATAGCTAGTCATATGCTATACAAGAATAATTAGCTAAAGAAAGAAGTCTCTACAGGAATTTATATTTTGTGTTTTATATAAATTTGTAACAATTTTATAATTGATTTTTTAGAGAATGTCGGTCAGAAACCTGCTGATGAGGACCAAAAGGTCCAAAACTCAAAGATATTGTGTATGTGTTCAGGCAATAAATAAAAAACTGTTTTTTCTGATTTGATTATTTTACTTGCAGAACCAGTTATCCAGTATAATACGTCCTAGTAATAAATTAAGTTCTAGTTGACAATTAAAGCATAAAGTCTCTACAGGGCTTCCGAAAAGTTACTGTGCAAAGAAAGTGTTTAAGTTTTTATTTTAAAAGATTTTATATACTATATTGCAGTTTCTCCTACAGCAAATGCTGAAAATATCCCCAAAGGTCCCAAATCCTGAGGAGCAAAGCTAGGTCCCAAGACCTATCAGACCAGATTCTGTGGGAGATTTTTGAAGACTGCCAATTGTCTAAACTGGAACTTCTGTGCCTGAGCAGTAACTAGTTCTACTGCAAAGTGGAATCGCGGGACATACACAATGCCACACATATAACTTCAATGTTATTACAAATTTCTCGCCGCAAAGTTACTTTTTGGACACACTGTATATACTTACATTATTTTTCTGTTTCTGTACAGATAATTCTTCAGTTAAATTTGTTATAGTTGATTTGTGCTGATTGACTTCGTCCCATAACCTTTCTAAAGCTGCCTCTTTCTCTTCCATTCTAAAATTTAAGTTAAGTTTTCATTAAGATCCAGAAGTTTTTCTCGTACATAAAATGTTCAGACCATTTCAAGTGGCCAAATAACTTTATAAATATATACTTACATTCGTTCGTGCTCGGAAAGCTCTAACATTTTCTTCTGTGAACTCTTATCCACCTAAAGACAATTTAAATTTAATAATAATCCACTTTTAAGTGTTTAGAATGGGATATTATTATATACCTCCTGGCGAACATCTCCATTTTGATGGTAATGAGGTGCCTCTTCTCCTTCTGCTGAGGTTCTCTCACCTACATTTGGAAACTGACTTAGATTCTCATGATCGACCTGGGTCGACATCACCTGATGAATTTCTTCTTCTTGGCTCTTCGTTAATTGCTCAAGTTTATTCTGAAGTTGCTCTAGACGAGATTCAAGTTCTGTTCTCTGCATGCAAGTCTCCTACAATAGAGAAATAATTATTATTATTATTTTTGGATATTGCACAAATATGAAATGCTCAATACAACTGAAAAACTATCAAATAATTCCTCAAGTTTACAAGATTGTACACTGAAATATATTAAAACAAGGAAGGGCATTTTCCATTAAATGCCCAACTCTAAATTACAGTGTATATGTGACTGAAATCTAAGAAAACTAAATGCTAACCTACCTCCAGACTAGCCTGTAACTTTTTAATTTCTTGTTCCCTGTCTTTGACGACACTCTCCATAGCTTGCAACCTGTGCTTTAGCGTGTTATTGTCTGTTTCTAGATCAGAACAGACAGATTTTTTGTCTTTTAATTCCTGACTGATGACGGAACAAGTCTTCTCTATGGATTTTAATTGACTATTTGTACTCGACAACTTCTGTTGCAGGTCCTTGCGCTCGGTCTCGTGCGATGACATAAGTTCACGAATGCGTCCTTCCAGTTCTTTGTTATGTTCTTCCATATCGTCCTTTGACTTCTGTATGAGTTGGATGTCCTTTTCTTTCTTTTCATTTTCTAACTGGAATTCTTCAACTTGTTTTAATTTGGACTGAAGTTTTGCTATTTCTTCAGAATGGCTCTTGTTTCTACATATCAAAAAAATCCCCATTATTAAGTGGTCTGTGCATTCACTATACCAACTTTTGACCTTTTTTACAGATTGTACTCACTCAAATTCCATAGTAGAAAGTGTACTCTCCAAAGTGGACTTTTCTTTCTGTAATTTTGCATTTTCGTTCATGCTTTCTGTTAATTTGGCTTGTAGCTAAAAAGAAAAGTAAATTTTGAGTGGAATTAAGACCATGTTTTAATGCAGCATACTATTATGAACCTAAACATATGCTGTGGTGCATAAAAGCCAATACAAGACATGCCAAAACAATTTGTCTATCAAAACACCCCAAAGAATCATTGCAAGTACATTCATAACACAGTCTAATGTATGTAAAAATGAGTCTACTCTGCAATGATTCTTTGGAATGTTTCTACAATACTGGAATTGAATCATCATTCAAAATTCATGTAACTAAGATGTAAATTCAAAACCTTCCAACTCTACTAGACCAGAAGTGGTGCACCAAAACACTTGGATCAAGTTAGAAATCCATTTTATCAAATGATCCTAGTGTTTAGACACAAAAGTGCCAATATCAGAATTAAGTGTTAAGTGACGAGTACCTGTTGCAGTTTAGTCTGCGTCGACGAGGTTTCCGAAACGTGCTGCTCGTGACTACTTTTCATACGAACTTGCAAGGCCTGGATTTCCTGCTGCAACTGGCTGATCTTTTCGCGCGAGGTCTGTTCAACAGCCGTCAACTTCGACTTCTCCTGGTTCAATTCTTTTCTCAGTTCACGTAATTTACTAGTTGCTGCCTGGGTCTGTTTCTGTTCCACTTCCAGAGCTTGTTCTTTCTCTTGTAGCTGCTTTTTCAGAGTCGTCACTGGATCATTTTTCTGTAAAATCCGATTGAAATTAAATAAATTTAAAGCATTTGGTCCCATTTAATATTAACTTCTCTTGTTATGTCTTTAATATATATTAAAAGTCCTCACATTACTGTAACTTGTAGTATAGTGAATTAAATTATTCAAGGAACATAATGTCGAGTGGACTTTGGCAACTGCAACTTTAGACTTTAATTACAATTCTATGCAATGCTTGAGCACACAACCAAGCATTTTCTTAATAATGCGAAAATTTACAATCAAAAATGGACAAACCTTCGTCCAGCCAGAAGAGTCTCCCTGCTTGTTTAACAAGAAATTGATAAGAGTCTGCACATCTACATCTGTCAGTATGGCATTCTTCATCAGATTCAGCAACTTGGCACCAGATATGAAATCACCTGAAAAATATTAAAAAATTGCAATTTTAGAACAGACATCAGTCTATATAAAAGACATTTATGTAAATGTAAAGCTGTCAATGTCTGTGTATTACACAAACTCTGGACAGCAAAACTTGCCAAAATTACAAGCCGGCATTGTCCCGGTGATGTATTCAGGTCACAGTTTCATAACCCCTTGTTTATTATTCCCGTAAACAAAAAAAATAAATAACAAATTATCTCTGAGATAATCTAGTTTAGAGGAGAATGTAATCATTTGATAAAAATGGCACATCGTCTTAGCATTATCTACTGACACATTCTAAAAAACAACTGTAGACTTTGATCGAACTGAAGAACAGTCAATTATATTAAAAAATGCACAAAAAATCTGATGCATCTCTAAATTTAGACAGTCAACTGCAAGTTTATATACATTTTATCTCGTTTAATTACTAATTACATGCTCTAAGCTGAGCATAAAAGTTCCTTGCTGTTAAAAAACACAGTTTAAAGTCAAAAATTTCTTTATATATGTGAAAATAGCAAAGTTTTGTACAACTCTAAAGCCTTGAGAGGGATTTGCAGACAAATATACCAAATACCTTACTGACGTTAAGGCCACATACAAGCAGAGAATTAAGAGAACAAGCAGCGTTGACAACAGGTTCAACCAATTGCCAATAGTTGTCAAGGTTGTCAGAAGACCGGTGGAACCAGCCATTGATGCCGATCGTCTTAATTTCATCACCTGTGTGCATCAGTTTTTAGCGTATCAAATTAGCAAGGCAATTCAAATGTCCGTCAAAGTTAGCACAGAGTAGCAAAGATTCAATTACACATTTTAACGGCTATTATCTCGACAGAATTCTACACGGAACCAAACAATCCTTTAAATTCTAGCTCTTCTGTGTAGCTTAGTGTGTATACTCTATACTCTTTTCAGAACATTCTTTGGGGTGCACGGAGAAGAAATACTGGATAAAAAATGCACAGACATAGTTAGATATATTATACACTTTTATTGTAACATTAATTTTAGTTATTTCACAAGAATGTAAATAAAATAAGTGTATGATGTGTTGTGATGCTCAGTTTATAGGAATGGCCTAAAAATCATCACACATATATATTTTACTACACATTGAGCTACATTAAAAGAACTGTATCATAGTAAAGAACTGTACAGACGAAATATGAACATATAAAAGTTTACAAAAGGAAATCCTTTAACAATTATGATGACAAGAAGACCGTGATTTAAATAACAAAGCCAATAATGCAGTACTGCTTCGAAGTTTCATAATTAACTCGAGTGATCTCATGGGACAGTTGATTAGAATTTGTCAGTTAACAATCTCATAATTAGCATTGAAATTATAATTAATAAAAACAAATTGATTAACTGTGTAAGATACATTAATTCTCCATTTGCTACAGACACAAACAAGGTGTTTAAAATGATTAAGTTTTTTTTAAGCTGTAAAAAAAAAGTAACTTACCATTTTCAAAATGCTCGACTTTTGCCTTTCTTTTCTTCGAAACACCCGTCGTAACAGGCGTCTCTCTAGCAAATTCCATCTCGGCCGAATGGACCTCTCTCGCAGTTTTGATTTCCCGTCGCTGCGTCTCTTTAACGAAAGTTGGCTCGGATGCCTTTTTGGGCTCTTCTGCAACTTCTCTTGCCACTTCCCCCAACTCGTTCTTTTCCTTTCTGAGGTCAACCTCCTCCAGGGCTTCAGAGATGGACTCTGCAATGGGAACATCATCCTTCTTTGCCAGTATTGGCTTTGGTGCGCTTGCTTTGTGCTTCTTGCTCTTTGGCGGTTTCGTCTCGCCATCCGACTCTGCCGCAAATTCCGGCTCGGGCTTGAATTCCACATGGTCGCAGGAATTGCACTTCTCTAGTACATTCTCCTCCTCTTGATATTTCTCACTGCTCTTCTCTTTCTTCTGCCGAGACCACTTTTTGTACTTTTTGTCTTTTTTGGGCTTCTCGGTCTTACAGAGCACCTCTTCCTGACTGCGTCGCTTCTGTTCTTCTATGGCCTCTTCGAAAGTCTTCTCCTTGATTGCAAACATGGAAATCAGGCACACTACCGCGGCCGATCCAAAGAAAACTCCGACACAAACAAAAGCTGTCTGAACATCCATGCCGCAAAGAATACTGACTGTCTGAACTACAACTTGTGTTACTGGAAAATAAAGAAAACTGCTTTTAATATAGCTTCTCAACATCTCAGCATAGAGTTCATTCAATTTATTAGTTCATAATTAAGAAAATTAAGGGAATTTTCCCTGATTAAGTTAATATTAAGAGAATTGTTTTAACTGTAGAACAGGAATAAATTCAAAAATGTAATACACATTTCGCTGTTCAAGAAGTGGGAAACAGTTTTAATAGACAAAATATGTTTATTTGCAAAAAAGCAATAAACTTTGACCAAGAAAAAATTTGTGATTAACAATCAAATTCCTTTGTTACATAGAAGAAAACTTCACGATTTGCATGTAACTAAACAGACCTACGATGCGTCCTTGAATACAATTATGTTCGACCAAGACACAGCAAGTCCAAATAAAGGCAAAAAAAGCTTATCGACAAACTCATTATGGTGCCTACAAGGAGAATTAATACGTTTCTATTGACGCAAACAGTTTTCCTTCAGCTTTTTATCCTGTAACGTTAGAGTAAGGAAGTAATTATCCGAAATCAAGCATTTTAAGAGGAAAATAAACTTCAATTACTTTAAATTCTCAGGTTTATCTTTCTGAATTCTTCACCATTTAACAAACCAATGAGGTTTACACTGCACAAAGAATAAAGATGTGGCACGTGTACTGCAGTATGATAATACTATTGAGTTCGCACTATCATCCTCTCTAGGACAATATTTGAAGCACCAATAGTCCAGAAGTATAATAAAAACTGCTACAAATACTTGCAAATTGTAATCACCTGAACTAAGCAGATTTTCCAAGAAACTCTTAACTGTATTTCAGTTCTCTTTAGTAAATTGCATCCATACATTTAAATTATCCTTTGACCTATGACCACACGATAGTGCAAAGTCGAACAAGATAACATTCCAAGAACTATTAAATTAACTTTTTTTGCACCCAGCGGATATTGTTACGATTCAGTCTGTAGAAAATCCAGATTATCCCGCAGAAAACTACAAAAATCGGGCACTATTTGGCTTCACAGTTACTTAATTGCTACCAGTCAACATAATACATTTTAATGTGAGGAGAATCAACTGATAGCTGCTTGTGTTGTGTTTATGAAATGTTAAATGTAATTCTTACTACTATCCAAATGAAATTTATTAATAAATAACCATAAATAGATTAAGTAGAAAACAACTTTTAAGATGCATAAATGCTTTATTAATGTTGGAATTAGCCCACAAAAGTAGGTGTAAACTCACTCGAGTGCTGTATTTCATAGTCACATATGGAATTTAAGCTTACAGATCAACTAATTAGAATATAACATGATTAGTAAAAGAAATTAACCAGTTGCTTCTTGTTAACTGCTTCCTATAATAGGCAAATGGTGCTTGTCAACCTATTTAAACTGTAGACAGAGGTTCAGACCAGATACAAGGCATTCAAAGGAAAAATATTAATGTTTTGCATCATACATTGTCATATAGCCTAGTTAGAACCCAAATATTACCATTTTTCCATTAAAATTGTTTATTCTGACCACTCAAGTATAGAGCAACACTAGACTCCATTATAATTACATAAAGCTTTCTTAGTATTAACTTAAACTATTGAAAGATGATAGCTAATATGTTGTCCCATAAAGAAATTAAAGAATTTTCCACCAATAAACAATTACTACATATGTGAGCCTAAGACAGGTTATATAGGAGTTTTGCAGATACTTCTCCTTAAGGTTATATGCAAAATTTACTATTGCAACATTGTTATTTACAAGGCAAGAATGGGTAAAAATGAGAGTAAATTAGTGGCGCAAATGGCTAACGCTACCACACCAAGAGTTGCATGACAGGTAACTTAATTTCTTCTAGGTAAAATTCTGAATTTTGATTGTTCTTTCGAATTAAACTTCTTCCATTTGTGAAGTATTGAATACAGAATCTAATTTAAACGTCTTAAATTAAGCAAACAAAGCAAATGATTCACTGCAAATGAGAAATCAAAATAGAACTTTATTGCTAATTAGTCATCCTTGGCAAAATGTATGTACTAATCTATAAACAAGGAGGATTTATCATCATTTTTTGCATAAAAATAATTCGTTAAGGTAATTTTACAAGTTTTCTTCCGTTTTCATTAAAATTCTGCCTGGAAAGCCTCAAAAATTAGAGAATTTTCAAGTCGGTTCCTCTAAACTCATGCAAGAAAACATGCAACATTATCAAATTTTCGGAAATATTGTAAATTTACCCACATACAAACTGTTAAAGTGTCATTTGGATATGGTACACAAGTGTTAAGTTACAAACAGTAGCTTAGGAATGGAGTAATTTGATAGGAAAAAGCAACTTAAACACACAACAAGTATCTAGTTTACATTAAATTAACAAAATTCAATCCTTTCACACTAAAAATTACCACTACGGAAAGATTTCTGGAGACAAATGCACATTTATCTAGTTAAACACACGCAAATTTGTTGCAACTGCAATGATTAAATTGTTCCGGCCGCTTCCTTTCCTGTCTTTTATCACAAATTTTGCTTTTTCTCTTAAATTTTAATTGGTAAACACATCAAAATTTGACGTACGACTACACTTTTCCATCCGGATTTTTGCACCTTCCGCCAACTCCACACAAGAAAAATTATTGCAATTTCTTACAATCCGGCTTAAAAATAAAGGAACCTTAACGGACTTACAGTCCTAATCAAATAGTTTTCATTAATTTATCCGTTTTTTCAAATGAAAACCTGTAAGAGGAATGTAGAGAAAAGGCAGAAAACCTATAAGGATGGAGGAAAAACTGAATAGCGATAATTATTGTCTTGCTCAATATTGCTAAGAGGAAATCTCGAGTCAAAAACCTCTACGAACAAAACTTTATGCGTCCAATGGATGAAAATTTTTATTGTTTTCCTTCCAGAAAAATGGGAATTTTGACACTTTGTGGCATTCCTGATGCTCTGAATGTTAGTTTGTTAGATTTAGTCCACATTTTTCCTTCGAAAATTGGTATTTTTATTTGTTTTTGGTCCCTTCTGCATGCTTTAGCCCTCTGACAGAAGTAGATTTGCTCCTTCGTGCCATAATATTAGTTTTTATGCTTCAGACAGATGTTAATCTATGGTTTTTTCCTTAAAAAGGATAGAAATCTTTGTTCTCGACACATGTAACAATCAGCTTTACACCTTTACTGAATGCAAACTGATGCTTTTCTCATAAGAAATGCAAGTTTTTGGCACATTTTACACAATTTAGCTTCAATTTTGTACCCATAGCAGGTAAAAATTGCATTTGTGCCCTTAGAAATATGGGAAAATAGGAATTTTGACACATGTCAAGCATTTACGAATGCTCCAACGTTAATTTTATGATTCTAACACGTGCAAATTTGCATCTTTTTCTCAGAAAATGAGACTGACATCGGCTTTATGCTTCTAATATGTACAAATACACATTTTTTCCTTTATAAAATGGAAATTTTGACATATTTTGCAACCTTCTGCATGCTCTACCATTGATTAGACTTCAAACACACGTAAATTTACGGTTTTCCCCAACAAATGAGGATTTTCTCCCCTTCCAAATGCTTTAAAAAGGATCTAAGCTATTTTTTCGGGAACCAAATGACAGCATGCGAGCCGAAAAGCACCAAAGGACCTTCATCGAAGGGAATGAAGCTGGTAGGGAAAAAACATGAAACCAACATTAAAAATTCAAAACTTCACCCCTCCTAACATCAAGTTTAAATCATTTCTGTTTAAATATTGCACAATTCAATTAAATCTGACAACTTTACACATCTGCAAGCAATTTTCTGCACATTACATGCTCCATCGTCTACAGATATTTTCCTAATTACCATCGATTTATTCCTTAATATTTAAGAATAGGGACAAAAATGTTTTCCCTTAACATTATTTAAATAAGAAGAGAAATTAGGGAAATTACCCTCTTTCTAACCGAATGATAAATTGAGCAATAACTTGGATTAAAATGCTAAATTTTATATTATTAATTTTAATTAAAGATATAAAGTTATTTTTACGAGTTAAAAAGTTTTAATTACCGTTTTAAATAAGCGATTTAAATGGAGAAATGAAGGACGTCTGATAGCGAAGGAGGCCATTGACTTTGCCACGTTGACAACTGAACCCGATTGGTAATTATTATAGACGAATAAATAAAATTTCTCTCGAATAATAATCAGAAATTTAAATTCGAAATATTCTATTTTTAATTTTGGACCATTGAAAATTCGATTAAAGTAATTTATAAAACGTGACAATTTTGCCGATTTTAACAAATCCAAACGACCGATTTATAAAAGCATATCGAGTGCGGTCCTTATGTCAATAATTCAAATATTACATTATTACGCAAGCAGAATTAATTTTATAAATTTCTTAAACTTACCGGAAACTTTATTTTATTCTTCTTTGGTGTTTATTAACAACTTTTTAAAGTATCATGATCGATAAAGCTTTCTATTAACATCTGAAAAAGCTGATCTTTCGACTCGATGGTGGTGATCTTCTCGCCTCCTTCCATTGGCTCTTGTCCAGTCACGTGGACCAACATCCGCGTGATGACACCCTCTAATCAAGCGACGAATGGACTAGAAAGTGTGATGTCAGATCACGTGATTGTGCACGTGGCCACTGCCACGTCTGCAAAAGATAGGGAAATTTCGTAACGATGACGTTTATTTAATGCAAATCAACGCTCGTATACTGATTACAATTGTTTAACTTTTAGTTAAAAATAAATTTAAAATAAACAATTTATCTCGTACTACCTCGGAACGTCATTCAAATCGAAATATTCTACTAATTTGTTGACGAATATTCCCGAAATTTCTCTTGTAATAAATCTCACGAATACGTTAAAAATATTCGGAAACGTTGACTAAATGATGAGTTTCGTTTTTAAAATTAATAGAAATTTAATAACCGCCATTAATGCATAAAAATTTTCTTTGAAATACCAAAATTTATCTTTTCCATTAGGGAAATATCCCTGAACATACAAATCCGTCCAGGATGTTGTTATAGATTATAAATTTTAGAAATAATAAACCCTACCGAGAAAAGATACGTATTTTATTTTCTTTGTTACGTTATTTAAATTACAAATTACGTGTTTATAACGTAAAATAAACAGAATTACATCCGCTCACGTGCTCGGAATGGCAATCGTTTATTGGCTGTATTTAAATATGTTAGGTGACGTATGAGAAATGAACCTCACCCTCTGTTCGGCATGAAAGTAAAGAAGGTCGACGAGTTTCAATGAAACTATTGAAAAGTGAAGAAAAAAAAATCAGTAACAGGATGTTAAAATGCTAAAGCTAGTTTTTACTTGTAACTATTTTTTCTCTTTTCTGGAATTTATGGTATTCTGACCGAGTTTGTGGGGGGGGATTTAATTTGACCTTTAAGAGTGATGCCTGCAGCTTTAGGCACATCGTAATAAATAAAATGGACTTTGAATTGATTTATCTTCACATATGGCCATATTTTTAGACACAATTCAAAACTTGGCGCATGTTTCACGTATAGTTTCATGCATTACTCCACAGCTTGCACCTTGTCAGTGTCTATGTAAACAACTCCCTTCTATTCACATCGTGCATCCGGAACGAAAGTGTGAGTCAGAATAAGTTCCTACAAAGGGCCTCCACCTCATAAGTATAACCAGAGATTTATTTTTGACATTTAAGGCCTCTCGTTTACGTCATGAGATTTAAATTAGAAACTCGGTGTTACGTCATTTAAGGCATTTGTTCTATGCATTACTCGGCGAGGCTTTGATGTTTACCCTCCAGTGTTATTGAGCTATAGTTAGATAAGATACCCAACTGTGCCAATTGTGCCTCCTATTGTTAATCAACTTACGCTTGTGTTCTCTCCTATTGTTGAAAGCTTACACGTGTGTACGTAATTAACTTCGTAACACTGCCATATGGTAAGATCTACAGGCTTTATTACACATAGTAGCATCATCACACTGTACTTTTTTAGTGTTCAATACGAGAAAATAAAATTATAAATATTTTTTCTTCTGTAGAACCCCCCATGGAGGAAAAAACAAAAAAATTCTATCAAAGAATGATAATTTTAAAGAAAACTATCACCTCTTCCCTTATAAATACTCGATTTTTCTTGAAATTTCACCTCGATTATCACCTCTTCTTTAATTAATATAAATAAAATGCTATTTCTGAATTAAATTAAACACAAATTATTTAATCTCTAAAAAAAGAAAAAACTTTAGGGAAATTTCTCGTTAAATTTCTTTTATGCTGCTTCTAAACATTTGTGGTTAAGATTGATTTTCGAGGAAGTTATTCGCTACACGAGCTCACTAATTACAGGTTTAGGATTGTTGAAAGGATTAAGAAATCCAAAAATTCGTACCACCCGCTGTAAAACACGTGACGTGTATCATCCTTACACCGAACACGTCTTTTACGTGATTTGTTGTGTTAAGGAGACGATACAAATCGTGAAAGACATACGCGAGGTCTTAAAAAACGAAACCGGAAGTGATTGGATCAAGAATTCCTGTATAAAAACCCTATGAGTTTAACTCGTCACATATGTCCACTACGACCTACACTCATAAACACAATAAAAAACAAAAAAAGAAAGGAAGCAAGTGCTGGGAACGGAGTAAAGCCTTGAAACGTGAAGAATAGCTTGGCTTGATTACTAAATATTCCATAAATTCTATCAGAAAACGCCCTACGAAAGCTTCCTTAAGAGGAAAAAGCTCCAAATTCGATCATAAAATTCCTACAAGAACAATATTTTAAATTAAAAAAGTTCTCCAATTCGAAAGGAAATTTCCTACAAAAATCCCTTAAATAAGAAGTTTCCAAATCCTTTAATAATTTTCTAAATATAGAATAAACATCCCTAATCTGAAAAGTTCTCCAAATTTTACAGAAAATTCCTTACAAAAATCCCCCAAATAAAAAACATTCCCATATTGTAAAGAAAATTCCCTAGGACAATAAAAAAATCCCCGCATCTTAGAGATAATTCCCTAAACTAAAATCCCTTAATTCTGAAAAATCCCCAATTTTTTTTCTCTGTTTCACACGTAAACTTATCGACATCACGAAAATTCTCGTTACACTTATCAAGGTTAAACACGCGCATTTTCTAGAAACTAGGAGAAGTAGAGCATTAGGAAATGGCATAAATTATCCTTGTCTTAAAGTTTCGATCCCATGGCTTAGCGATAAAGATAGAGGAGAAATATTGTGTTACGTATCGCCTTTAGATCGATCCTTTTGTTAACAACCTGGTCACGTGACCTCGTCCACGTTACGGATGAGAGAGCGCGTAGAGAGAAAGTTTTGTATCTAACGGTTCCTCCTCTCATTATTTTTCTATTATGCCTCTTGGTCGTTGGCCTCTCGTATTGATATGCCTTTCTATTAATATACACTTGTACCGATTACCGGCACTTTCTGCAGTGTTCCTTTTTTTTAAATGAGTGTTTCTAGGCCACCGAGCGTGACAAAAAAATGCAAATTTGTTTACATCTTTCGAATGTCTATAAACTGGTTTGCTCTCATTCGTGTACGTGCTTTTTGTTTCGCCATTACTCGTTCTAGCTGTGAAGCAATTCCCTTCTCAGATGAGCCCCTTAAGACGAATTGAGGCTTGAAAAATAAATTATCAATACTTACAGGCGTTTGTAAATGAGGGCCTATCTGTCACCGCAAACTTTAAGGCCCAATTTATGCAGTTCTGTCTACATTGCCCTCTTTGGAGGTCTAGAAAAAGTTAATTATCCACACGGCGAAGAAGCCAAAGCTATAAGGGGCCTTAATATGTTTGGCCCTATTGTAAAGTTTGCTGGAGTGAGTCATATTGGCAAATTTCTCTCCTAATATAGAGCCTCACGCATTCTTCCTCATACGCGTAATTGTGGAAGATTGATAGGGCCTCTGCTTAAACAACAGAATAGTGAACCCAACTGTTCCCTCTCACGAAAAGTTATAATGAGGGTATTTTATCACTTTCATCTAAACGACGAATTTCCAAAAAAAATTATGTTGCTCTACAATAAAAATAAATTGTACAGCCCAACAACCGGAAGTTCTTACATCATTCCCATTGTTAAAAGAGGAAGTGATGCATGCAGCCAAATTCCACGATTTCTCACAACTCCCCCTTCTTCATTCATTCAATCATCGATTGAACCTTCGATCGACACTCCCAATAGGGACTAATACAAAAATCGATATATGACACTAGCAAGCATTAATTTTTGGATACAAAACTGCCCTCGAGGACGTCACGAAACAATGCGTGAGAGGTGGAAGATATCACAGGAATAAAAAAAAACCCCGTTAACACAGAAAAAAATTAACATTGTTTCCAATCTAGTTCCCTTTACAACTTCCAAGAATATCAAGCATTCAGAAAATAATCTGGTTAGAAGATCGTGAGTCACGTATACTTGTTTACCACCCTCCCACTGGAATTAATTTCCCTACACACATTCGAGTTTGCTCGATAACTGTATGTGTGCGCGAGCGCGTGTAGGGGGGAGGGCGATAGCACACGTCACACAACACGATAAGACAGTACAGAACGACCTTGAGCTTCAGGTCAATTATAGCCCGTTCGAGCAATTTTATCGCTTAGATAAGCCGAAATTGACTTATTAATGTGTTTCGTAACACCGGGACAGGGGTTCGAATGCGATTTTTTGAAAGCCTTCTACGGTGTCACGTGTTGCAGAAACGCCCAACGCATGCAGAAGGGTGTAGCTCATCCCCGATCACGGTTTACGACCCCACCTAGCGGGTGTTTTCGGAGAAAAATCTCAAATTTCGGGGGTGAAGATGCTACACGTCTTTTTCTTTTTTCCTGCCAATCTAACAGGCGAACACACAGTAAACATGCCAATACCAAAAACCGGTCAAAGTATGTTGCCACACTGGCGAGGTCTTAAGATTATGACCTTGTCTACTTGCTCTTGCCACACAGACGATGCTGTCTGCTCCATTCTCATGACGTAGGCGTGGAGTGTAAAGGGTTACATGCAGCTGAGTAACCATCTTTAACACCCTTCCACCCATTGCAACGTTTATATTTCAAAAACACACTGTCTAGTCTCGGGTATGCAAACTACACACAAAATTAGGATATTTTATTTATTTTTAAGCAGCTGCAGACTTTTTTTTTTTAAACTAGATGTCACGTTCTGTTAGACTGATGCACTCGGTTGCATCTAACAGCGCGTGAATCCAGCAATATGCATGCACAAACTGTCATCTATGCCCGATTAAGCTTGAACTATCTTAATTAATATCTAACGAATTAAGCTGACTTAACGAACGAAACTTACAATTTTTTTTGCTTTTTTTTTAATTTAAAAAAAATAAAAATAAATTAGCGATCGTTAATTTTGTAAACGAGTTAATTCGCGTTAACAATTCTTAAAGTTTTAATTAAAATTTTACTGTGTTTACGTGTAAAAAAAAAAACAAAAAGGAATTGTCATTTTCCCCACTTCTTTTAAACGTTAAAAATTAACTATTGTGTTTTTTTTTAAATAATCAATCAATTCTCGTTTCGTTTTGTATTTTTAAAAATAAATTAAATCAGATTCCTGCTCATTTGCATTTTTTAAAAAAAGAAATGAGTTTTTAATTGTTAAGAAAAACTGTCAATTTCTAAAAAAACACGTGTTAATAAAAGAAGTTCATACAATTAGAGATTGATTTTTTAATAGTTTTATTAACACGTGTTTTAGAAATTGACAGTTTTTCTTAACAATTAAAAACTGATTTTTTAATACTTATTAAATTGTAAACAAAAATTGTCAATTTCCACAAACACGTGTTAATAAGTTTAAGAATAATTAATTTCATGAATAGAAATGCTTCTAAACATAACAAAATAGTTTCTTAATTAAAAAATACAAGAAAATTAATAAAAATAATAATCTAAAAAAAAGCAAATTTTATAAAAAATATTCTATTTATAAATAATTTTTTAAACAAACATTTATTCTCTTTTATTGTTATTATTTCCACCCAAAAATCTAAATTTTAAATGTAATTACCGACTTAACAGAAACTAAAAGAAAAATCAATTATGAAAAGTTCAGCTTTTCATAAAAAATTTGACTTTTTTGGAATAATACGTTCGAAAAAAAGCCACTAAACATATTTCAGAGGCCTTTAAACCCGCCAGATCCTTGTTATAATCAATACATTCGATATTTAGTCTCTGAGATCATCTTTAAAAATAAAAATACAGTGTTTTTTTGGAAGAATTTATCGGTTAAACAACAGTACAAGGACACTTAAATTGTATTTTTAGATTCAGAAATTTTGTAAGCTTTAATTATATAAGTATTTTTTTTTTTTTTATCAGATAACTGTCAGTGACATTTGTAGTTTTGTCATTGGGAATTCTCCTTCCTGTTGAATAAGATTAAAAGAATTTTTTTTTATCTCGTCCTGTTTCGGGGCCTCACGCGGGTCAAAGGTCAAACGTATATCGACCTTGGTCCAGAAGATGCCTTCTGCATTTAGTAACACGATAACACGCAGCCAACGTCTAGAAGCATTAATAACGGTTTTTGGTTAAGCTCCATGCAGTTCTGGTTTTGCTTTTTTTCTTTCGAATTCCTGTTTTTTTTTGGAACCTGTTTGGAAGGTTTCCAATCATCTAAAAAAATCTGTTGTTATGTATGGGAATTAACTGGCGATAAAACTATCGACACGGTACTTTCACGTGCTTAACTGGTGCAGACGGGATGCCTTTATTCAGCACAACTGTTTTGCAATCTAAAAAATTTGCTTATTCCAAGAAATCGCAATTTTCTTACCATCTTAAATGGTTAATTGCTTTATTAAATATTAAAAAAAAATTATTTTATTATATTTAAATAGCCTTTTCTTAACTAAAAATAGTTTTAAAATTTGTATTTTTTTAAAAAAAAAGTCATTTCTTAGAATTACACTGTTTTTTTTTAAAATTTTTACACTGAAACTGACAAAATTTAATTGTAGTTGTAATTTTAAGAAAAATACAATTCTTTTCGATTTCTTTCTCATTGTTGCATTTTTTAAAAAATTCAATTGTTAAATTGACAAGTTTTGTTTAAATTTTAATTGTCAGTTTCATTCATTTTTTGTTAATTTCATTGGGAAAATCTACAATTAATGTAAATTTTATTAAATTGAATTTTTATGAAAATTCATTGAGGTTTCTTTAAATTACTGTAACACAGTTTAAAAATTACAAAAAAAACTAAATATATTAAAAATTAAGTATATAAAGTGACATTTTATGCCGTTTATTTACTTTAAAAATATTTTGTTTTAAGAGTGATTATAAAAACTCAAATGCATTTTTGTACAATTGCATAAATCAAATAAATGCATGAAGCAGTTTCACATACTGAAAATACAGTTAAATAAATGCATTTTTTGGTGTGTGGAACTGCTTAAAAAATGCAATCAAATAATTGCAATTATTTGATTGCATTTTTTATTTACAAATTCACGTATGTATTTATTCTTAACTAACATGTTTCTGTATTGCCATACAAGCAAGTCTTTGAAAAACCATGCGTGCACAGAACTAAACAAATATTTTCGGGATATTGCAGTCTTTTATTGACATAAAAATGAAATTCGAATGGGTTATTCTATAGCCCAAATGGTATATTTTTCCGAAAAGTGTTTACGGTACGTGCACATATGGCATTTTGAACTGCTTGAAAAGATTTGATTACCATAAATTTATGCAGTGCAAGTTGAAATGAGTGAAAAAAATTGAATGGAAAGTTTGCTTAAAGAACCAGTGACACGGTTACAATTGATCAAAATTTTATTTAAAGTAGACCAAATTATTCTCAATCACAAATCAATTTAAATAAAACCGAGGTTTACATTTGGTATACTGTATATGTATATATATTTGTATACTAATATATATATTTTGATTTCTATAAAGAACATAATTACAAATAAATAACACCATTTTCTTTCAATATCACAACATTTAGGATTTCTCTAACTCTTGACTTTTTCACAATCGACGGCTACGGGAGAAATCAATTTACAAGTGCGTAATTTCCAATTTTTTTCTTTTAAGCTTGCGCATTTTTACTGTCTTACAAGTAAATTATCACATAAACAAATATTCACAGGAAAAATCACATAGGAGATGCTAAAAAAAAGTCTCTTATTTTTGTTATTTCTTGCATGTCGACAGCAACAGCATTTGGAATTGAACGTGTACAAAAAAAACATCAAAAACCGTATATAATTATTTTTACATTTATTGAAAACAGCACCCAGATTTTTAAAATTATATTTGGTATCGACTATCAATTACAGTTGCCGCAGGGGTAGAAAGAGCCACTGTTCGAAATTATTTGGAGTTTTGGATAAGTGGCCAAAAAACAACTAGGGTAATTGCAGCCGAGAATCAATTACCGTGGCCAAAAGTCAACCGAGACAACTGTAGCTACAAATCAATCACTTTGGCCAAAAATTAATAAGGTTTAGTGTGGCCAAGAATCGATTACCACAACCAAGAGTTGTCTGCATTACCCCGGTCAGGAACTGATTATAGTGGTCAAAAATCGACCAGGTTACGCAACTAAAAATCGATCATCGCGACCAAACGATCGACCAGATTATTAAGATCGAGAATTAACTGAACCATAATAGTCGAGAGTCGATTTTCACTCGACCGACATTCAATTTCCCCACGTTGCAGCAAATATAATTGCACAAAATAACTAAGCATTTAGCCTAGAAGTAAGTTAACTCGCCTCTTTGTTTCAATTACTCCAACTTAGATTAAATTAATTTAATTTAAAAAATGTCAAAAATAAAATGTTAACTTTATTACATAACATGAAAGAAAACTTGAAAAATTATTTCTAGGCCAAATCATATAAAATAACAATTATATTATTCTGATGAAGAGAAACATACTAGGAACTGATAAAGAAACTTAATTCTTTATAAAAAAAAAATTAAACAAAAATACAAAAAAAAAAAAAATTAAACACAACTGGAATGTCTCGTTAATCTGTATCTATCCATTAATCTATATAATCCTCAATAGCAATAAGAAAAATTTAAGTACAGACATTAAAGCTCGAAAACAAACTTGACTTTCACAATTCCTTCATAAACTCTGGACTTTCTGCAAACAAGACAATGTATTACATATATTTTAACTTACAAAAGATAGATTTTTTTTTATACTATATTTGACAGTAGAGAGATCGAACTTTTACTATTTTATGCAATTTCTGTAAATAGAATCGAATTAGAATAATCTTTTTTGGTTCTTAGTTTTCGATTGTTTGATGATAAAACAATATTGGGAAAAATAATAATTAAATGTCTCCTATTACGTAGAGATCATATCAGAATAAATCACATTTTTCGATTTGTGTTTTTGTATTTAAGTCTTCGGTACGTCCGAAGGCAACGTCGACTTCCAATGCCACGATTACAATCTGTAACGTAATTTGAAACGTACCGCTTTCTTCTAATGCTACTACGTTTGTTAGTGAGAACTTCTCAGCTGGTCTGAACTTGCTGTTTGTGGACGCATGCTCACCAGATTGCTAGTCTGAAATGGAAGAAAGAAATCCTTAATAATTTTTTAATTCACATTTATAACTTATTTCATTTAAATATATTTTATTGAATAAACTAAATATATCATTATTGCCAGGAAACATATGTTCAACAGATGTACAGAAAAGTTAATAGATGACTGCTCGTGTTAGCTCGCAATAAAATATATTTGATTTTGATATTAAATGCAAAATTATATACAATAAACTTTATAATTTCTGCATTTTAACCTAACAATTTTAATGTTTCTGTATTAACAAATTTATACTGAAGAGGGAGGGGTGTCATTTATGTAGTTTATTTGGATTTTTGAGAAAATTCAATAGGCGATTCATATGACTTTACTCAATTTTTTGGATATATAAAGTGGCCCAAAAGTCTGTTAACTGATATATATCTTGTTTGACTTTTGGGCCATCCTGTATTATGCTAAGATAGCTGAATATAAAAATAGTTTATGTAGGTGTGCAAAAGAAAAACAAGTGCTTTAATATGGTGAAATTTCTATAAAGTGATTATTACAGCCCTTTATGTCAAAATTCTTGATTTTTGTCAAACGCAATCTATCTTCTGTTCACTTATTTTTCAATACTTAACGAATAGGTAAATCTGGAGGATAGATACACCCTTACACTTCGTTTGTGTTGATGTGACAAAACTGGCAAGAACATGCTTACATTTTATTTCTTTTGCTTTGTCTTGAAATGAACTCTTGCCTCATTTTCCGACATTTTACACACAATTTTCCGTGACTTTTGCCTCCCACACTCATTTACATGCTTAATAATAATACAATTTTTGTTTGTTTCAAGCAATTTCTATTATAACCATGTTAGGAAACAATTTCATCTGGCAATTACCTATTCTATTATGACATAATTATTATATTTAACATATAACTAATCTGTGGTTGTATGCCTCACACTTTGATAAAATGTATACCAACAAACTTCTAAGCAACTAGATCATTCAAATTTATGTTTTATGCCTTAAATATATATGTTACAATCACAAACGAAACTCATATAATATTTATAGTTAATGTAGTATAGTATACATAACTTTGAGTAGATGAAAGATACAAAGTTTGGTATCAAAAGTGAAAATCTCAAGAATGTATTAGAAAATAAAGAGCCAAATCAAGAAAAAAAAAATGGTAGTAATCTAGAAAACAATATAATTTAAGTTATTAACAAATATATTTTAATATTTGTTAAGTTGCAACAAACTTTGTTAAAGATTAGTGGAATAAAGTACTATAAATTACACTTGATAATACAGATATTTAAATACACATTCCTCTGTAACTCTTAAAGTGTAAAACTAAATTTTGGGAAGATAAAACCGTATCAATACTTGATAAAATATTTAATATATTTTAAAGTGATTTTTAGTGGTGATGTGAGCATTCCTAGTTACATTTGTGTCTTATCAACAGCATGTAAACAATAAACTAAGATAATTTAATCTGAATTTATTTTAGATAAGATAGCATTTTAGCAACGGAAAGCAAAACAGAATAAAATTTACCATCAACAAAATACAAAACTGATCTTATAGAAAGATAGAAATAATTCATTTAGAATTTATCAAAAGTTATACAACTGATATTATTGTGCAGAACAAGCTACTTCTTTATAAACATAACTAATTGTAAAATATTACCATTTAATAATTAATAAATTAATCAAATGATATTGCCAGCTTCATCAGACTAACTTGGTTAAATAAATACATAGTTATAAAGTAATTTGAACTAAAGACAGACAATTGAGTAACCTACCTTTAATCCAAATTACTTTATATCTATACACTTAATCAGCCAAGTTATGGCTAAATAAATCTGGAATTATTACTTGAATAGTTCATAATTCAGGCTTAATTAATGTCTCATTATTTTTGATGAATCAATGCAGTTTGTTTCATACTTAGGATTCACCTTTACAAAACCTGATGGTGACAGATGTAAACAATTTACATCTGAGATAAGTCAATAGGCTAGTGATTCAACTACTTATCTTACTTAAATCAACAAACATTATAACATGTTTACATTCCTTCTTTCACATGCTACAGTATTAAATATTCTCCAACAAGGCAGCATAATTTGATTATAATCAGAGATCTTTAATCTTAGCTTACCATAAACTTTTCCTATTGAACCTTTCTATCTACTATGATATAGAATCCAAAGTTCTGAGATTGTATCCACACAGGAACATATGTACATACCACACTTGTGATTCTTGATCTATGTTAAGACACAAATCCCCTGCATGGGGAAGGGGTTTCATCCAAATGGGTCATGTAATCACTGTGTTACATATAGGTATTATCAGCAAAATGTAGAGTGCTTGGCATAATCCAGACCTTATCCCCCTGGATTTTGAGCCTCTGGGGACACTTCCAGAAAATTTGCTGTATAAGAAACTGCAATATCATAAGTAAAATTTTGCTTAAACCTTTTCCACAGCATGGTAACTTTTCAGACACCGTGCACCTTGACATATGTGCTAACTGGAATATCCAAGTCATTCCTGTAATAAATGGAGGTTGCCTCCGAGAAGGACATGGGAAAACTGGTCCATAATTAGATGTTAAGACACTTGAATAAAATCTGAAAAACTAGGTGACTCGCCTATTGCTGAGGTGTGAACCTGTGACCAGTTTTCAGTGATGTTATCCATTCGGCTACTAATAGCTCTTAATCAAACTGAAACATGTAATTATATGCAACAAAATTGTTCCTACTGTTGAAAAACAGTGTTACATTTATAAATAAATTGTATTATAAAGTTAATCAGTTACAAAGTTTTGTAACTGATTAACTTTATAATTGTTTACCCTCATTGAACACAATGAAACTTTTCAGAACACTGACATTAAGCATAATAGTACTACAGCCAACAATTTAAAACTGTTGTCAACGTCACCCAGTGTGCAATAAACCTGTATTAAGATGAGATGCACACAGCATTCCAATTTCAAGCATGCAATAGGTGGAGTAAACAAGAAAATTAAAAGTTTGCAGTCTACAGTCATTTGTTCTGATATCAAAAGCACACTAAAATTACAATATCTTATAAATAAAAATAATCTAAATAAACAAAAACCTATGCTTACCTTTCCATCTGAATTAAGCGTGGTCATTGAACTAGCTCGTTTCATTCTTTAAAAAAAATTTTAAACAGTTTAATTTTAGCAGAATATATAGATACAAACATATATATATATTTTTTCTATATATATATATAAAAACATATAAAGAAAATAAAGACAACTTGAAATTTTTCGGTCTTAACCTTGCTGCGAGTTCTTGCATTCGCTCGTAAAACGCCTGGTCTCCATCTCCTCTTCCCTTTAATTTGTGCACCAGCTTGGCGCTGCTGTGACGTATGGACGCTCTTAACTTACTGAAGGAATTGCTCCTCTTCAACTTTCCATTACAACTCTGCTAAACAGATACGAGGGGAAAAACGTGAGAGAACTTTTGCTCGGTATCGACGTTTAATTATATATTTTTGTCTTGTATTTTTTTTAATAAGAAACCACAATAATTTTAAATAAATCTTAAGTGCTTTTATCAATAAATCTTTCTCAATAAATAAAATGTTAAAATTTCTCTTTTACAGACACCTCGCGCACAATTTAAGTCATTTAAAAAGCAAAAAACAAGGTTAGAATTTCTGCATCTTTGACATGATTACAAAAATAATTTATTGGAAATCTTTATTTATAAAAGATATCATCCATTAAAACAACTGAATTATTTTTTAAAAAAAATAAACAAAAATGGCGCGAAGGGAAAGAGAGATACATTAATTAAAAAAATAATAAACAGAGAGACGTATCTTCGAGTTTGAAATCATTTATTTGTCTGTATTAAATTTTACAGATTAGATAACTACAATAACATATCAATAACATTTCACCACAAAATTCTAGATATGTTTCATTTATCACAATGTTTTTCACTTTAATATATATTCATGTATACAGCAACTCTTCTAGTTTTATATTTAATTAGATTTTTTTTCAATCATTACAATAAAAACAGGAGCAACAAGCTACGAGACATGACTCAATTTTGTCAGATGGCGGCATTACACATCCATTAAATACGTAATAGAGACGGCGTCACGTCCGAACCGTCGCCGCTTTCCCTCAACTCTGCGCGGTGACGGAACGCGCTAAAGGTCGTGACCAATCACTACATATTTTAAACTCAACTTTTAATAAATATTTTGTTTACAACCATTTAAAACAATTCGTTTCTTAGTTTACTGCTAATCTAATTGCCACAAAAACCTACCGCTATAAAAAACATTAGAAACAGCAGAACTGACTTAGAAATATAAATACATCTTTTCATTTTTGTTATTATTTTATTGTTATTATTAAACATTGTCTCAAAAATAGTGAACCAACACAATTTCTTTATCATTAACAAGTGATTTAATTGTGTGTGAGTGGGCAACTCTTCAACAGCTTAAAATTAATCAACGATCTTTTTCTGAAGAACTAAAAGCTCTGATATAAATGGATTCAGCTGTTACGGGAGTGTATTTTTGTTTGCTAACTCCGCATTTGTTTCCAGCTTACAAAATATCACAGATTACCGAGGAAATGTGCTGGAAAAAATGCAAATCATCCAGCGTGGCGATTATAAAAATGCGTGCTATGACGTAACTAATCGGCGAAACTCCGCAACAGGGGATGAATGCTCCAGTAACCAATTTTTATTCATATGTTTTTTGTTTTCCCTCTTACTTTGAGCAATTTAAAAAATCAGTAGCAACAATATTAATGGCAGTGCACTATCGATGAAGGATCCCATACCGGACGTCGCCATGAATCACGTGTCCGATTTCCGGTCCGGCCGCGGTGGGCGGCGCGGATCATTCGTTACGAATGGAAACCAAGCACGTGGAATAATTTAGATTTGAGACCTGTTCCGGCCGCACGACCTCCTGACGTCGGGTCGTTGCTCGAATTCGGATTCATGCTGTCGTTTTGCTGCAATGGGATGGTGATCGGCTGCATGGAGACACATAAAATAAAGATGTATGTGACGCGAGTACCTGCTACCAAAAATATTTCAACTAGTCTGATTGCACAGACTTCCCTCCGATTGTCCCCGACAGTTCATTTACTTCACAAACATTCATATTCTTTTTTTTTATTTTCGTACAGAAATTTCATTGCGTGCCCTGAGTGCAATCAATCTAGCTGTGCAAAATTTCTTAAGCAAGTGCAATATAAAAATAAAAAAATAGCATCCAATAAACATATAAAAAGGAAGGAAGATTATTCTTATAAACATCAATAATAAGCAGGTAATCATATCATTTTTATCAGCTAGAAACAACACGATAATATATACATTATTATAAATTATAAAAATAAAAATAAGAATTTCCTCTTTGCTTAGCACAATGTTTTGGCTATTTTAACTAAAGCATAATTTGAAGATCTTGACAAAGTCTGCAAAACAATAAATTTGTGTGTATGGATATTGTATATTTGTATAGAAAATTGTATGTGAATTCTTATCACCTTTATTAGATTTCTAACCTGTGTACAGAACGTATGATAATGAATTGATCCCTATACAACACTTAATGATAGCAACCTGTTAAGGCGAACTTCTAGAAGTGTAACAAGATTCTCCTCACATTTAAAATAAGTTTGTTATAGAGTGAAATCTTTAATAAAACAAAAATTAATTCAAAAATACTATTCTGTGCTTATACTTGTATGTATGAAATGACTATATTTCTCTACTGTAAGTAAAGTGTTTATTTACTGTATTATTTAACCACAAAGCATTAAAGGATGAATTAGGTACTATAAAACGATGCATATAATCTGTAATGTGATAAGGCAATTTAAGCACACTACATTGAAGAATACTGATCGAATACAAAAGAAAATATATTCTTACTGAGTTACACATCAAATACCATATCTATTGTATTAAATAGTATATCTCCTTCAAGGGAAAAAAGATTACAGACAGTGATTATTAATAATCAACCTCTGATAATAAGAGCTCTCTTGTAAACGAGCTGAAAAAAGTTATACACCACAGTCATTTTTAAAATAATTTGTTGCATTCCTTGACAAGTATAACACCAAATTCTTTCTTGAATTAGCAAATAATTTGTTATTAAGCTTTCCAAATGTAGTAGAGTATTGTATACTAATTAGTACATAAGTTATATAGAGAATGATACAAGAGCATGGCTTAAAAGCCAATTAACAGTGATATATTGATATACAGGTATCCATCGTACAACACGGCACTTCTACAACACAGTTTGAAAATTGTAAATATCCCTGTACAACATGGTTTCCAGTTTCACTTTAATACAGTTCGAAAATTTGAGAAATCCTCCTTGAATAAAAAACAAATCAATACCTTTCTTTTATTTCTATTGGTACTATCTCAAATTTGCCCATAGATTTTAGAATATTGAAATTCAATTGGTTTTGTGCTTTTAATGAAAACCAATAGTACAATTTTTTCTTCTTTGTCCTACTTTTCCTATCAAGCAAGTGTCATTGTTGTTGCTTTCAGACTAACTTCAAGATTATCACCATGTTTGTTTTTATACATTAATCTTTGTATTTAGTAAGGTTTACCTAAAAGTGTTTAAATAAACACTTTTAGGTAAACTTTTAGGTAAATGTTATTAAACTTTTTTAGGTAAATGTTAGGTAAATGGCAAGGTAAATAGTTTGGGTAAATGTTTAGGTAAATGGTATTAAACTTTTTTTAACTGCAGCTAAGTAATCATTTGTAAAAACAGCAAATGAAATACAGCAGTATCTCAGTACTCAAACAATTTGGCATTCAAACACACAAATTTTGAAAAATAAATTACTTGGTCCTCAACTGAACAAATTTTCAATTAATAACGTACTTTTACTTTTTATTTTGTCATACATTAAAAATTTTTAAAAGTGAAGACATTGTTGATATTTCTGATCAAGACCAACAAAAAAGCTATGATGATGAAAATAATTTATAAAAAGAAAATGTCCTTGTTTAACTAAAATTAATATTAATGCATAATACAGTACTATTAATTGTGATTGTTAGTTAATTATTGATTGCTTTAATAAGCATACAGTAGCGCCTCACATAACGTAATTAATCCGTTTCAGGTGCACGTCCGTTAAGTGAAAAGTCCCGCATTTTCCCATAGAAATACATGTTAAAACATCTAGTTCGTTCTGCAGCATAAAATAACCGTACTGTACCATAAAAAAAATGAAAATGGAGCAGTCACCAATTATGCCGGGTAGTCAGATATTGTGAGGAGGAGGTGAAGGAACACTTCCTTCACACATTCATACAGACACACACTTTTTACACATTGCAGCGAATCTCTTTTTATTGTTTTTTAATTAATCGGAGTCAGATTCAGGCGAGGCTACCGGGACTTGCAGGGTCAACTCCTCTTGTTCCATCCTTTGTTTTTTGGCAGCTGGCTTCTTGAAAAACATGTCCAAGGTGGTCTGTTTCTTTCTCTTCTTCAACACCTGTTTGTTTTCCAAAATACCTACATCAAGAAGCTATTCTGGAAAGCCAAGAAGGGGAAAATATCTAAAAAAATAGTAGATTGTCAATGGCAATGACAAAATAGTGGAAAAATCATTCTCACTTGATCACAGAAAGGCCGTTTATTGCCTCACGTAATTGCCGAACGGAAAGTCCGTTGCTTGAGTCACGTAATGGCCAAACAGAAAGTTTGTTGTTTGCAGCGTCCGTCATTCAAGGCATACGTTATATGAGGCACCACTGTATTTCTCTTCGTAACCAAAAAGAATAGTATATTTTTGTTAACTTTTGGAATCTAATCCGTATGTTTTGCACTAGTCTTTTGTTTCATATAGCACAAATTCGCATAACATGGCACTTTTCGAAACATAACAACAGTGTTATATGAGAGATACCCATATATATATTTTAAGAACAGTTGTTCTTGATTTAGTTGCTTCAGTAAAATGAACTGAATCAAGCAAAGCTATGCTAGCCATTAGTTAAGTGAGTTAAAAATCACCCTGTAAATTAATTCAATTTTGTAAGTCTCCATTTGAGTATCGTCCATCAATCTCACAAATTAGAAGAATTTATTGCTAATTTAATTTGTGGTAACAGTAATGTTACTTTTAGTTTTACTTTAGCATTGAAATTCACATAACTGTTTATTTAATCAAAATGAAAGTAATTTAAAAGACTGATAAAAGTTTTATCCTGTTCTACAAACATAAATGTGATTCTGATAAGAAAATGTAATTAAAAAGATATGAATGAGGTAACAAATTATTTTAATCTAATTCTTTGAAAGATAAGCAAAATAATATACATGTTTGCTGTCAGATATGGTAAGCTCCAGTTTATTGCTACTTGCTTCACTATCCTTGCTTTTATGCATGTTAAATAAATAATATACATAAATGAATTATTTTTTCAAGTTTTAAATAAAATACGCATAAAATAATGCAGTTTTTGCTAGCCATTTGGCCTGGTATTGAGGGCCAAGAGGTGCTACAAGGTTTGGACTAGTCAAAAATGAAGCATTCTACTCTTCTTCTTTAAAGCCAAACAAATGTAGGAATAAAATCAATAAAACAAAAAACTGAATGTAAGAAACTTCATTATACTAGTTTAGCACCAAGTTTCTTTTAATATAAAGGTTAAATTTCATACTTGTTCTAGATAAGGGACTGACAAAGCTCTGTAGCCCTTAGCCCTTCTGTCTGAATTCGTATGACACCAAGTCTACCAGATACGCGATAGTTAGCATAGCTTTGTCAAACATTAAGTAAAATTGAATTTTTAAGTAAATTATATTTTGTGGCTTTTATACCCATATGAAATGTCTTTACATTAAGGGAAAAAAGTCATTTCATGTAACTAACACTTATCTTAGTTACATGAAAATTATTAAATAAGCGAGCTTTATCCAGATTAAATTGCTATGTAAATGCACCATTCAGTACAGCGAATGATTTCCTGAGCATAAAGCATGAAAAATAGAAGTTTCAGATTTTTAGTTTAATACATGAATACCATTGAAGCAAAAAGCTAAGCGTGGTGAAGCGAAAGCATTATATGCATGTGCAAAGTTTGTAGTGCAGTTAACAAAATCACAATGTAATTTTATGTAATCTACATTTCACAAGCTAGGTGCACATTACATACCTAGCTTGTGTGGCATACAAACCACTATGAAGTGAATATAAAACTGCCATTTTGTCCTCTTTTGGCAAGCATTTCAGAGAAAAAATGTGCTAACTCTCTTCTACTATATAAATCAAATCCAAAATTAAATAAACAACAGAAATTCTTAGTGATTTGAGTGAAATTTTTACAATTTATAAAAGGAAGCGCGGTTCTCCTAATTTTACACCAATTAACAAGTTATGATGCCCTCCCTCCCTTTCTTACAGTTCTTATAAATGGATATATAATCTACAAATATTTTTATTGTTGGAATGTGTACTTTTCTTTCCTTTTTGACATACACAAATGAGTAAAGGTCAATACGCAGTTATAATTATAAATAAATTGACAATTTAACTATGATAAGACCTTCCAAACAGTAAAATTCTCCAATAATATAAGACTAACTGATGAGGATTTGAGATTCAAAGCACACATTTCTCTACATCTAGAGTATTGGCAAAGATCATACATAAATTTCAGTACTGATAAACAGCCTTTACGGAAACTGAAGTTTAATATCTTAACTACTTTCAATTTGTTGAGAAAATAATTATAGAAAATATCTAAAGCAAAATCATTGGAAGACTGCATTAAAGCTTAATATTTTCGTAATTAAATCTCTGACAAATTTAAGTAGTTTCAATTAACTTCTTTAAAAAGTCCAATTTCATTGAAAAATATGGTTTATTCTTTGAACTGTTTCATAAAACATTTACCTGCCATTGGGATAATTAGTTTGCTTATGATGGTGAATTTCACATTCTTATCTGCAATACATGATATTGGTAACTAGATAAAGTAATCTTGATTTGATAACAATGCATGCATATGCATATCCAAGATATTACATTTTAAAATTTGTTTTAGTCATATTTTCTAACCATATTTGTAGAATAAACTTAATAATATTGCCAACAAAGAAAACTGATGGTTTTTTTTATCTTTGAACAGGCAAATTTATCAGTTATTGGTCAATTAGAGAGATTAATCTTTGATGTTTAACAAATCAATTGTGTCAATAATGTAGTAATTTTATTAAATAGTAGAAAAGTGACAATTCTGTCACCTTGTTGCAAAAGTCTTCAAAAATTAGCAATTTTTATTACTTTTAACCTAATTATTTTTTTAAAATATCAACAATTTAATGGGAGACAGCTAATAAATGCCTCTGGATCACAAAAAGGTTTACTATCACATCTCTAGATTAAGCCCGAGTGTTCTCTCAGAAATTAAACTATAACTGTTGAATTTTCGAAAATTTGTTTTTAGTAACAAATAAAATTAATAGCAGTAACAAATGCTAATTTTATAGAAAAATTTTTTAAATAAGTTTTTGAGATGTGGCATATTACTACTGTTTCTCTGCTACTGCATCTGTACAGAATGACCCAAATGACAGTTAACCAGAGCATATTTTTATCACTGATTAAAGATTTTCTTTTTTCTAGCTTGTCTGCTTCACATACTTTTGTAATTTTTAATTTATTTTTCAGACAAATTAACTCATTTATTGTATGAACTAAATTTACAAGATTATTAGTTTTTATGCGAATAAATTGATAAGTTTTTAAAATAAATTATTTTGTTAAACCTAGAAACCAACTAGACTTATTCACAATGGAAAGTTTTTCTCTATTTTAGAAGAGCTGTGTTCTATGAAAGCTATAAACTATGAATATGCATATTCCTAATTATGAACTCTGCTGCTATTTAATGATATGTAATACCACTTTAAAACTATTAATTTATTATATTTACCAATTAATATAATTTTAGTGCTTGTCCAAGTGTCTGTCTGAAGAGAATTATATTTGTATACACCTCAACATTAACACAGAAATAAAAAAAAAAAAAATAAGTTAATTTTTAAAGTAATTAAATCTTCAAACCTACTTTGATAGGGGTTGGTTATTTATGCAGTTTCTAAATTATAGAATAAAAAAATTTGAAAAATGTATTTACAAGGATGCAAAAGAGCTTCAAAAACTTTTATCATCTCAATAAATAACTTCTAAAATAAAATATCATCATCAAACAGTCTGTCAGTAAATTTTACATAAAACTTAATGTATTTAAATTTCAAGCATTTCAGATTATTATTATCGACATACTATTGGCATCAAAATCATTAGAATATTTATCTTTTTCATGTTGTTGATGCTAGAAACCAACTAGACTTATTCACAATGGAAAGTTTTTCTCTCTTTTAGAAGAGCAATGTTCTATGAAAGCTATAACCTGAAAGCACTTGACAATTTCAAAGCAATTTTTCATTTTCGAATGATCATTTTTCGCATATAGTATCACCCATCCCACCCAGACTGGCATTTTATGTCACCTTAAAAGAACACATTTGTCATTACAGGGTATTCTGAGAAATACATCATAGAGTGTACTTAGACAAACCTATATAGTGTAGTCTATTACTTATATAAACTAACTGTAACACAACATTCAGTATTTATGTGGCTAACATATCTGAACTTTAAAAAGATACAGATGGCTAGGAATTTTTCAGCTCTATTATAATCTTACGGACATCCATCATAAAGTAGAATGTCATTAAGTGGTGCATGCCAGTATTTGTTATGTTCCAAATATTTTATACATAGTTTTTGATAATTAATTTTATAATTAAGAAACAAAATGTTGACAAATGTAATGAAATAATAACTAATTATTTTCCTAAACATTTAGGGAAATATGCAAGAAAACATATTTAATGGCTGTTATGAAAATTTAAAATTTACAAACTCTATTTTAGTTTAAAAAATAGGCACAATGATATTCACACAGTAAAATTATTTTACATAATTTAAAAAATAATATTCTGTAATTAAAATAAATACTGCATACAAGAAAGAACGAGCAGCTTCTGAGTGATTTTGTTGGAATAAATTGAGAGAACTAGAAAAGTGAAATTCTCACAATTTAGAAAACTAATAATAATTCAAGATAATGGTATAAAAAGAAAGCGTGACATCTAGCCCACATTACTATACAATGTTAAAAATATAAAAAAAACGTTTTGTGCAAAGAGTAATTCAAGAAATTAATTTCTCTCACTCTACAAAATGCATAGTTTGTTAATCAAGTTATTACATTTTCAAGAATTAAAATTCAAGTTTTACAACAATATTTATATAAAGTTAAAGTAATAAGTTGCAAATTTCTTAAACATCCTTTATATAACAGCAATGATTACTTGTCATTGCTCCTCTTTTCAAAAAAAAAATTTAATGTTAGTAAATGTAAATGATGGCAATTTCTCTCGTGCTGTGGATTATACCTGTAATTTATGACAATAATACTATACCATAATATTTTTCATACTTCATATAACTGATTTAGTGAAGCTTATTCTTGTTATAAATTTTATGTTCCACAAATTATATTAAACTAACTTTTCAGTCCTACAAGCAATCTCTAAGTGTTTAATGTATGTAGTTCTAGTTTGTTGTATTTGTTGTAGTTAATGATCTCATAGATCTGGATGAGATCATTAACTATAACAAAATAACCATACAGAAATTCAAATAATAAAATAAACTTTATATCTAAGACTTGGATGTTAAATGCCAGTTAAAATCTAAGCAATTAAGACTGAGAGAGCTACATAGGAAGAAATAACTGTTGACTGAGGAAATAAATTAATTTTTACTAACAGATTAAAGATAAACTGTACAGAAAATTCAAATAAGATCAATTGAACGAATAGTCTTTGGTGGATCAACTTAAAAATTAAAAAAGAAAAAGTGTTTGGAATCTTTAAAATAATAAAATTATTATTCTTGAAAAATTCTTATGAACTGTTTTATCTCATTTAATGTACTGTTTAAGCAATGACACATTTTAAAACTGTATCATTTCAAGAAAAGTTCTGATAATTTATATAAAATTATCGAAAGAGTTATAATGTGGAATTTAGTGCTTTTAGTAATATTTAGTGACTTAAGACAGTTCTAGATTTACATACATAATCATTCAAAGTAACAAAACTTGTATTCAAGTGTAATTTTTGTAGTTTAAAATGTAAACAAGATGCACTTCAATTTTATTAGACACTAATAAAAGTGATAAGAACTTCTTAAAACATATATATAAATATATATTTGTTTTGTGTGAAGAATGTTGTTAGAATTTTTTAGATGTTAGTAAATTGCAATACAATTTCAACATCATGCATTAAAGTTATAAATTTCACTATGTATAGATGCATGCGTCGCATTAATTAATAGTTAAATAAAGCAAAAAGAAGTTGTCATTTTAGCAAATTAAATTAAATATTCAGCTACATTGCAAACTGTATTAAAATAAATGTAATAGCTATTATTTTTCCACATACAGTTAATACCTAGCTTTGTGAATAAAGAAAGTTGAGATACTTTTCTCTTATTGAATGTGTTACTAGAGCATTCAACCAGAATGTTTAATTCTTCATTTAGAATGAAAAAAACTAAGTTATTTTAGTATATAACTTATAGCTGACTTAGATTAATTGCAAAATTAGTATACATGTACGTATATATTTTGAAATTTGTTACACTGAAATATTTATCTGATGCATTTATATATCATGCATAAAGTTATCCTGATGTATCATATGAAGGGATGTTTTTAACCTCGCTGTATGTCGGACTAGAAAGGAAAATGATGAAATAGCCAACAGGATGTTTTGATTTCTGTCAATAAAATAGCTACTGTAATCTAAATGAGTTTACTTACCTCATCTAAACCTTCACTTATTCGATCGTACGTCATGCTGTCTAGTGATTCTCTGGAACCTCGACGGCTGCTGTCCCTGGACATTCTTCTTTTGTCTTTCTGCATTATACTAAGTTCTGCTAAGTTTAAGGAGTGAGGAGACTTGGCTTGTCTCGCTGAATCTATTGCCTTTATAAATATTTAATTTTAATATGCAAAGTTAACTCGTTAACTGATAATTGGCTATGCTTACCTCTTTTCGTGCCCTTAACGCACAGTCTTCTAAAGTATCAGCTGCTTCATACTTCCCCTGTCTCCTGTACAGTGCGCCTAAGTTTTTTAATGTGGTAGCTACTGTGGGGCTAGGAATAAAGAAAATTGAAGATTTTAATGTTGGAAACACTTTTTTGGAATCAAGAAAAGTCACTAAATGTACCTATCAACTTTAGCTGCTTTGTGCCAGCCACCATATTCTATGTAAGGTTCGCACACTTTTGATTTGTTCTTATTATCTTCTCTCTCTTCGGCTAATTGCCAAATTGGTTTGTTTTCACCTGAAATAATTCATACATTTCTCACCAGTATGCAATAATTTCATTTTCTAAGACAGAAATTTAATATATTTTTCATACATAGCTACATACTTTCAAGGAGATCAACAACAAAGATTATATAAGATAGAAAATGCACTATTTCTTTAGAACTCACTTACTTGCACTTTAACTAATTGTTGAATGGAATATATCAAAATTTGATAAACTTATATTAAAATCATTTAAATAAGTTTCAGATAGCAAATATATTATTTTATGGAAATGTCAAGAGAGAATACTTTACACCTCTGAAAACAACCAAGGAATTTGAACTGTCTGAGATATACATATGAATGACAGCCAATTCTTGCATAATTAATATATAATATTTCACATGTAAATAGAAAATATTTAAGCTTGAAAAGCAAAACACATTATTCATTTAACTGAAACAATAACAAAAATGTAATTCTTCACTTAACCTATATCTGTAAATATGGTTACAGGGTTACAGAGGAAACAGCTATCAAACAATTCAAATGGTATAAATGCAGTGCTGAGTTGTGTTGTTGGGACCTTAACATAACTGTAGATTATGTCCATAAGAGTAAAAAAGTCAAAGGAGCTGATAATCTCCATATAACTCTGATCACATTCTCAATTGTTGGTGTAATGGTTTTTCTTGTGTTTTATGAACTGTAAGCCATCTCTAGTAAAGTGGAAAGTGGTTGATTTTTAGCATTGTTTCAAGAAACAGTTCCAGATTTTTACAATTTTAAATTTACCTCATTTTTGATGGTCTTCAGAATTCCAGACAGGATGCTTTCAGGGGGCTATATCTCACAAAGGGTCACATGTAGACCATTGGTTACTTTGACTTTTTTATTCCTATGGATATGGTCTTCAACTCTGATAAGGTTCCAACTGCCTCATTCAGAGCTGCATTTGTACCTTTCAAAATGTTACCTGTACACTTCTAGTCAGCAAGAGGTAAGCATAGAAAGAAATAAACAACAGATCAAACACAATTAACTGAATCACAACTTTATAAAATTGAAAAAAGTGACAATTTGTAGAAATGCACATGATTAAAATTATTGTAAGATGTTCCTTAATCTCATTCTATTGTCCTAATTCTTCATTCTGGGGATGACACAAATGAGAGAACAACTCCTTCAAGGATTTCTCAACCTTTTATTCACCCCTCTTCTTTTTTTTGTTAATATAATCAATAATAATAATGTATAAATAAATAAATCTGGACAGTTAGTATTAATCCACACACCATTTTCATAGAAAAGCTCTATTTACAGTGATTAAATTTACATCCCAAACTGTCATAAACACAACCCACCAAACTAATAACTTTTAATAAATAATTTGCATAATTTCCTTTGATTGCTCTGATATGTTCCTTTCAATCAAAACAATCAAAGAAAATATGCAAACTCAGCAGTTGCCAAGAAGTGAGAGAGTGAATGAAGGATGTGAAATTAATTTAAATACAATAAAAATAAAGAAAAAAGAAAGAAATGGATTTAAAAAACAATTATTTGAACATATTTAAAGAAGAAGTAACAGTGGAAAATATTACAGAAAAAGTAAATAGGTATATAATTCAAACAGAAAAAATAACCGATCTAGATCAGCGTGTTTTAAAAACACTGTTATGATCTTTTTTATGAATACTTTATGTCTGTATTGGTGTTATATTAATATTAGACAATAAAGGAGCTTTTTAAAAATTGTTATAGAATAATGTAAACTTGTTGAAGAGGGGCTTTCATATCTGAAACACACAGGTGTACAGGTGAAAATAAAGATATTTTGTTTTGACTTTTGACTAAGATCTCCTCTATTTGCTAATCAGAAACTACACAAGTATAATAAGTCCTATTAATAAACAAGATCCAAGTAGACAAAGATACACACAGAAATTTATAAGAGTAAGGACAAAGGTAAAAAGAATTACCATCAATACTTCCAAATTCTCTTTCATGTGCTCTCGTTAAAACCTGTTTGTAAAGAATTTCTGCTTCTTTGTATTTACCCTGCTTTAGATATGCCGAGGCCTATATTAAAAGAAAGTAAAGATCATTCATGCATTTTTGACATTTTAAAATACACATATTTGATAATTTATGAATTGAATATAAGCATTACCAAATTATTTTTAGTTTTAGCAACATTTGGATCGTCAGGACCCAATTTCTTTTCATAAATTTCTAATGCACGCTGTATAATAGTGTTCTACTTCTTCATATTTTGCTTGGTTCTGACAGAGTAATGCTAAATTATTTAACTGCTTGGCAACATCAGGATGATCTTTACCTAGTACCTATACAAATTTTATAAAATAAACTATTATACATCCATTGAAAAACTTTAAAAATTTACTTTCAGAATTATGTACCCGTTCCCTGATTTCCAAAGCTCGTTTACATAATGGTTCGGCATCTTTGTACTTTCCTCTCTTTCCGTATAAGACTGCTAAATTATTTAAAGTTGCAGCAACCTGTAAACGAGCAAATTTGAGATAAATTTGTTCTTTGAATCATCAACAAAGATTATGTAATAAAATAGCATACTGCAGGATGATTTTCACCCAATGTCTTTTCTCTAATTGCAAGAGCATCATTTAACAAATTTGCAGCTTCTTTGTACTTGTTCTGGTCTCTAAATATACAAAAACAAAATAAATTCGTTAATAACAAAAAAAATTTTGTAACAGTTACTTGGCAATTCTGAATACCTGTAAACGAGAGCCAAAATATTGAGCATAGTTGCGACGTCAGGATGGTCGTGACCGCTAGTTTTTTCTAAATCTTCCAATGCCTGTTTGCATAGGGGTACGGCTACTTCATAACGTCCTTGTGAAGCATACTGAATGACAAGATTGTGTAAGGTACGAAGACGAGCAGGAATCTCATAACCAGCAGTTACTGAAGCTGTCATCTGACCAGAAGGCATGGGTGACAAGGCTGCAAGGTAAGTTAAAAAATAAACAATAATTCACATATCACTGGTAAAGTGAATACATTACAATAATACTTAAATGTATGAATAATATATTAAATGTATAATAATTAATAACTACTGTAATTGTCACATGAAAGATAATATTTATAATTCAACTGTATCAATTGTATTGAACAGGAAGAGTAAGAATACAAAAAATAATAATGCAGAGATGCAGAGAAGTACTACAGGCCAAGTTCTTAGCAAATAAAAATGTGCCAATTTCTTCAATCTCTGGACAGTAAGGACCTTCACTGCACCGTATCTAGAGAATCTTCCAGTGATTGTGGCTAGTAATTTAGGGGAGAAATTGATGGCAACTAAGTAATAACATCATTTAAGAAGAAAAAATATTTATATAAATTAATTCAATGTATCTGATCTAGTTTATAGAAAATTTCCATGCTTTTTAAAAATCAGATTTATATTTGTTATATTTGTTGTTAAATTATATAGTTTTATTGTGTATTTTTTGAAAGGTGTTTATGTTCTGGTACTTTTGATCATCCTCATCAGAAATTAGATGATCTACTTTGACTCAAGTCAAACTTTTTAATTCTGTACTAGTTAACTTTAATTAACATACCGTCATGTTGTACACCATCTTCATCTTCAGGAAAGCCAAGATCAAGAGGTGTTTCACTTTCTGATTTATTTTCGGATGAATTTTCTTCTCCACTTTGCTAAAATTAACAGAGAAATTTAAATGAATTTCCTTTGTTCCAATGTAAGAATGCAATAAACAAACTCACCATTTCATTGCTATCATATTTCTTTAGAGTATTCATAAATTCAAGTTGCTTCTTTTCTTCTTCTAACTGAGCCACTGCTTGCTCGGATGTTTGTAATTTCTGTTGCGTGTTTGCCAGTTCATCTCTCAGCCATGCATTTTCTTGACAGAGACGTCGAACCTGAGCTCTTAACTTTTGCTTTTCTGCTTCCACTGTTTGTAAATGACTAGCAAGAGTCATCATAACCTATTAAAATAAATAAGGTTGAATTAAAATTAATTAATTATCTTTCTACATTTCTAATGTGACAGTATTAAAGTACCGTTTATACTAGTTTGCTACATCAGTGGTTATCACTACCGCAGCATCAATGCAAAGTGGTGTGTCGATGTGTTAATGCACACTAGCATGCTACAAAGTTCTCCCAGAATGCTCCAAAATTTCAAAAACTGATTTTAAAATGCTAATTATCTCTCTACTTTTTATTATTTGTATGTGTAAAAATTTCAGTAAAAAATTTTCTTCCTTATCGCAGGCCCCCATAAACTGCTGTAAAAAATCATTGCCTCTATGCAATCACACCCAAGTTTTATTTATTGTCACATGATTGCATGCACAAGGCTGATCAAAAATGATGACCATCATCACCAAAAATAAAATTGTAGAGAAATTACAAAATTGTTGCATGAGATTGATGGCAACTAAGTAGCAAGGTTGTAGTGACTTGCAGACATAGTGGTCTGCAAGTCACTACAACCTTGAACTTGTCTTTCCAATCAATAGCGATAGCGTGGGGAACTACAACCTTCAACAATTTAAAAGTTTTTGTGGCTTTATTTCATCCTCAAAAATTACAATAAATTCATTTTCTGGTCTTTCTGAGAAACATCCCAGCCCTCCCATCATTTATTTCCAACTAAACTCATTTCACCTTAGCCCACACTATTGCAAAGTTTGAAGAGGTCCTTATAGAAACCAGAACAAGGACATTGTTCTGTAAATTACCAAATCTTCAAGTCTGAATACCGGTATTAAATAAGTACTCACTTTAGGGTGAGAATTGGTTCCACTAAACGTTCCATCCAACAAAGGCTCAAGGAGCACAGATATGATATAAACTATGCTCGTTACACCACCGCCTTATCCACCTACGCCACCGATCCAGAGATTCACGCGGACCTATCCAATGCCAGATTGATAAATACAGTCTTTGCTTACTTTATTTCTTTAATTTTAATTATACAGTGAAATGTTTAATTGTAAAACAAGAAATATCCAGTTATACTCGGGATTGGAATATGTATTTACAGTAAGTTTTAAAATTGTATTTTATTGCTAAGAAATTTTAAGTTATACAGAAACTTATTTGTTTTGTTATTGTTACTTTTTAGTGTTTGGTAGTAATACTGCTGATGAGGGGCATGCTAGCCCGAAACACATATAATATGTGTACAGAAATTATTACTACAGGTGATATAATAAAGAAATTTTGTTCTTTCCTGAACTAACTCTCATTACTGTGCCAATCTTTAAACACCAGTATAAAGTCCTATTAATAAGTAAAGTCCAAGTTGACAATTAACAATAATAATAAAATCCTATAACCCATTGCCTTTCTGCCATTTTTACACCATACAAATGCATGAGTTGTCCAAAAATTGAGGACTATCTGTACTTGAAAGCTAACTGTATAACACGGAAGGAAATTCCAACTGTAGTAAAACATACAATCTATTTTTAAATTGAAAATGCTCAAGAATGTTTTGTTTGATTGAAGAGAAAATTTATTAAAATTATCTAATTTATTAAAAATAAAGTTGATTAGTTTCAAAGAAATGTAACTGTACTTTATCACTTGAAGATGAATTTAGGAATCTGAAAGTACTTCCAAACTAAGGTTTGTTCTTCTACTTTGCCTCCAATAAAGCAGTTTTTCTCATGTTGTTTGCTGTTTTAAGCATTAATGAGTTATTTCTATCAATGTAACAATCAATAATAAAAATTCAGGATGAAATACAAGTATTTATTCTGGTTTTATTATATTGTTAACTTTTAATTATTTACTAAATACATATTTTTTATAAAATAATATTTCTTAAGTGTTATTAAACATTTTTTAACTGTAATGTTTAAATAAACTTTACTAAATGCAAATATTAATCTATAAAAAGAAAACACAGTGACATTCTTAAGGGCTAAAGTCCGAAAGCAATGACAATGACACCTGATTGATAGGAAAGTTAAGACAAGAAAAAAAGAATTGCACTATCAGTTATCATTAAAGTAAATCTGACAAAAAGTCCAAAATAATTGTTAAATTTCAATATTCTAAAATCTGTAGGCAAATTTGAAACATGTGTGCTTACTTGAATAATAAAAAAATTATTAAATAATGAATTTTACACTTAAAAATTGTGAAATTTTGTACAAAAGTTTTCTAAAACCATATTAGAGCAATACCATGTTGTGCAAGAAATACCTGTATTTATAAAGAAAAAGTCTTTATTGCATTATGATTAAATTTGTTTCTTTGTCTATTTATCAATTCAATTCCTTTATGAAACCATGTGAAAGCCTATTTTCTAACCTGATCACTTTCAGTTAAAACAAATAACAGCTTATAAGTTATTTGTATTCTGCAAATGAAAACTTCGTACAAATTTTGTCTTCACTTTTGTTATTTTCACCTGACATTCTGTTGTGTTAATACTATATGTAAGGTTCCCACTTCCATTTAACTTGTGACTGTCAAGTGCAAATCAATTTATGTTTATTAGTTTTTGTACCGAGAGGACACTTAACTGTAGTAGATGCCTATGAAATAAATGTTAGTTCAGAAGTGTTAAAAACTGTCTTGTTCTACCTCAATTGTTTAGTGCATTTTCCAGTCATTAACAGAGTGACTTGTTAATACAGTGACCTCTGGCCCGAGTGGTGGACCATTCCGCGATTCTTTGCTTAACTTTTCTAACATGCCTTTTTGAAATGTGTCATGTCAAGAGTACCATTTTCAATTATTGTTTCTATATACTTTCTGTTTGTGTATTAGCAATTTTGAAAGAGAAGATTCTCTCTGAATTACCTAAATGATTTATTGTTCCTTTTATTATCTAAACTAGCTCTTTTGACAAATCTAATAAATGACTTGACTGTTCCAGAAATAAACTAACTCTTACAAATCTTAAGCTACTCAAAATATGAACAACATTTGACTAAATGCACTATTGAGTTTAACACATTAATGTCCTCCTGTAAGACATTCTAACTAAATGTGAAAACTTTTTTCTAATCTAGACAGCATATCGGAAGATTTATGGTATGTTTTTACTTTAACCTTGTCTATTTTTATGCTATGACTTTGACAAAATCGATAATATTCTGATCAAATTCTCTTCTGAACATGGTGCTTTTTAATGTAAGTTGCTTTCAGGTCATCAGAGAAGACAAATAAGACAGATGTTTGCTATTACAAAGAGACAAATAGATGGCATTTCTTAGAAAATAAACTCTAAAAAAAATATGCAAGAGAAACTTTGTTAATGTTAGGTAAACTACAGCAACATTGTCATGAAGGTAAGAATATAAATACAAAAGAAAAATTCTTTTACAACACAGATATCAGGTTTAAATTACTGTAAGCTATTTAATAAATATATGAAGAGAGGATTTACTTACAGACATTAAAAGTATAATAGATATACTTTTTATGGGTTAACTTTTTACATTTACTCCACCATTTCTTGCTTTATTGGAATTTTTAATAGCATATTCAAGCTAACTGGCTCGTCATCAAAAATACATCTACAGGTAAAACTGCATTTTTATCAACTAGAATAATATAGGTACAAATAGGTAGGTTTATTGCATTATGATTAAATTTGTTTCTTTGTCTACTTATCAATTCAATTCCTTTATGAAACCATGTGAAAGCCTGTTTTCTAACCTGATCACTTTCAGTTAAAACAAGTAACAGCTTATAAGTTATTTGTATTCTGCAATTGAAAGACTTTTAAATTTAAATCAGGTATGAAAGTACTTTGAAATTGATGCTAATACAGTTAGACACTCCAATAAAAACAAAAAATAGTGAATTTGAAAATTATAAAAGAGACATTTGGTTTGTTTGCTTGTATTTAATTGCCAATTAAAATTAAGTAGAAGAAATAATATTTTGATCTATTCTGTGACTTATATATCATGTATACACAATATACATGATATACAAGTACTGTATACAATACTGTACACAATATGAAGTATACAACAAAATAAGATATTATATTTTAATATTTATGGCAGATAAATCTGCTAGTTATTAATACAGTACACTAGTACACTCTTACTAACCTGGCATCACAATTATCTGGCATACATTCCAGTAAGATTGACTATGCACTTCCATTTCCATGAAGATGTTAGTCATGTAACATATCCAGTTTTTTTTCCTGTCTATTCAGATTTCATCTCTGTGTACAATATTGCATATCATCTTGTTTCTTTATTTCCCTCCTACCCCCAAAAAGAATCAGCAACTGATGGATGACGGATCATTGCCATTCACTGCCTTTTAACCTAGACACTCAGTAATTCGGCATCCCTCTGTGCAATTGCTATTCTATTATTCGCATGAATGATGAATAATGACACAATTTTCCAAAACCATGAATCCCATCTAACAGAGATGTACTTTGAGGGTCTCCAGGTTATCAAATTGAGTTTCAAACCAAACTTTGAATATAGAAGAGTATGTTTGTTTTATTTCAACAGGGATATATACCTATAAGCTTTCACTAATAAGTAACATTTTCATAAAATATATCAGTAGTTAATACAAATTCATAATTATATAGATTATGCTTAATACTGTTAATTCAATGATAAATAAAAGACATAATATTGAGGAAAATCGAACAAAATTCTGAGTTTGGATCTGGAAAAATTGATTAATGCATTCAACAACATTGATCATTTGTAGAAAAATCTAACATAAATTCCATTCAACTGCAGTAAAAAGTTCGCAAAGTAACATTTAAACAAAAATAAGTTTCAAAATGTATTTGGTACTAACCAGAACTTGAAAATTATCTCAAAATATTTATTTAAATCTTTAAAAAGAATTTAACATTTTATTTAAATCTGCATTTCAAATTCCAGACAATGTTATTGATTTTTTAAGTTGGAGACATTGTGGCACCTCGCAATTACATCTGACATATTTGCTTTGTGACGTCGCAAAAATTCAAAAATCCATTCTATTCTGTAAATTAGCCAATCGATAATAAGTACCAGATAGAAAATTCCACAAATGAGATTAGTCTGCTGCATAATAAATGAACAATTTGTCGTTTTTTTTTTATACGGAAAATTTAGATAAATTTAAAATATCTTTTCATTTACTTATATATTAAATGATACAATTAACAAGGATTCATCCTGTTTCTATGAACTACATCTGAGTTAAATCACTATAAATGATTAAGATAATTTATTTTTTCAGAATCAGTTTATAATCAGTTTTGCTATAAAATACAAGAGAAATAGCAATTTCTGTGTACGAAGTTTACGATTATGCTCCTTACATTGAATAAATTAATAATTAAATAAATATATATGGAATGATAAAGAAATATACTTCCAAATTCACACTATCCATTAAGTTTGTTGTCAATAAAATATCTAAATCACTGTTTCATTTATGTCACCTTAGATGAGTTTCCTCGTCCAAAGGTTACAAATTCAAAAGAACATGAATAACATGTAAAGTTAAGTTGTTAACTTTACATGAAGAACAGGAAAGGTACAGAACTTCTAACTTCAAGCTTCTAAAAATTTATTATGATGTTAATTAAATGACGAGAAAAATAAATTAATTTTAACTATATAATGAATAATTATCTGGGTGGAAAATTTAATCACAGACATTTCATAATTGAAAAAATAATTATAACAGCACCATCTGGCAGACTGAATTCACTTTTTTGTCTAATTTTTCAAAAGAATCAGTAAAAATATCCAAATATTCAACCTTAGTTTTCTAGACAACTGAACTGTACATTACTCAGATACACCATTTTATTGTGAAAATTTTTTTAAAACACAGTAGAGCATCAATTATCCGACTCAATTGGGGGACTGGAGTTGGTCGGATAACTGAAAAAACGGATGACCGAAAAGCATGAAAAAATACATTATTAGTATATTAGTATATCCCATGTAATTAGAATATCGCTATTAATCTACTTTGCGTTGAATTATCATCGATGTTAAGCCTAACTATTTTTTTAAAAAATGATAATTGTCGCTATTGTATCATTGAAAATTATTTCTTTATTTTGCACAAAATAAATACTGGCCTCCCTTTCATGGTCGAGCCAGTGTTACCAGCTAAAATATGCAAAAATTTAACAAGCATAATATTAAAGTAGCCAAGACATAGCTAAATATTGTAGCACCACATCACTAGCTGACATTTGAATTCGCCGACTAGAACGCGGTTGGTTAACTGATGTGACGGTTGATCGGGGGTCGGATAATCGATGCTCTACTGTAATATTTATTATAATATAATCACATTGTGATAAGTTCATTTTCACAGTGCAAATCAAGAAAATCTTCCACTTTATGTGCAAAATATATTAAGTGCATTCAGTGTTGAGCATTATAAATAAAATTCTATAAATACTCTCACATGTTTTTGAGATCTATTATGCAATTAAAAACAGAGAAGTAACAACCTATCATCTCTTTATTATTATTTTGATATATAACTTGGTCCTACTTTCCTATGTTGTGTATTTCTGAATAAAGGAATGCTTTTTTTCTTTTTTTGTCTTCCTTAAAACTTTACTAAAGTTAAGTTTTGGTCAAAGAGCAGCAATCAACATCGACAACGACAACTCTGTTAGATAGAAACAATGACAAGACCTATTTGAGTCACAGAAGAGGCCAATCAGGAAAAATCAACAAATGGATGCAAGATGTCATTTCCCAAACTAAAATCTGCTCTGCTCTAAAATCTTAAATTAGTCCTGTTAGAACTAGCAGTATGTTTAGTTTAGTACTTAGTGAAGGCCCACCAGTGGCCAAGTAGATAAAACTGCCAAACACTAATAGTTTGTCTTGGGTTCATGCCTGGCCAACGAACTGGCCACATGAAGTTTTCTGGATTTTCTTCACCTTTTAACCCCTATGTAGGGGCCAGTTATCCTCCTGAGAGGCATCATCCTTTAGCAGATTATTATCCATGTGTTGTATTGCCATATCCCATTAAACCAACCAACTAATCCTCAGTAAACTAAAAGCAAGAAGAAAAGAACTAGTAAAACTGAAAAGATCTTCATCCCAAGGACAAAATTAACAAGGTAAAAGGATCAATGGATGATCCTTTCATGAGAAAACCAGGGTGTTTAAAAAGCTTCTATCACATACAGCTCTGGATTGTTATAATTCAAGAATCATAGTATGAAAATTATCACAAAAGTAACATTTTTTGACAAGAGGACAGATAAATATTATGTTATAATCTAAATTTCAAGTTTACAGTTGAAAATCAAATGAAGTAGTCAAATTTACTGATAAATGAAATAAATTTAAGCTTAATTTCAATCATAGTTAGTAAAATTACAATGTCAAAATTTTTTCTGATTGCCATCTTATTATTATACAAAGTGGCAAAGTACATTTCCTGGAAAAGAAATTCAGTTTACCATAGCAAAGTTAACTGAACTGAAATCAGAGTTCAACTTACTCTAGCTTATTTATTGATTATTTTCCAGAAATTAGGTTGTAAACACAGAAGTGTACTTTATACATACAAAGTTGTTTTTCATTAAATTATCAGCTAACAGCACAATTCGGTACACAAGATCAGAAATGAGTCTCAATACCACAATACAAAGGATTATTATTGAATATTCACACATAAACCATCTGAGTTTAAGACTCATTGAACTTGCGTACAACAGATTCTTTTACTACATAAGAAATACTAACAATAAAAATAATACGATATAAAAATAATCAGTAGAATAATTTTCTTGTCATTTTATTTTCCCACAAATTATTTTCAAAATTCAATCAAACAATCAAAATTTTTTATACCTTTAATCCTTTTTCCAATTTACTTCCAAATTTTTCCATTATCTTTTAATTTTATTTTATTTTATGAATCAATAAATCAATTATTAGATAAATCTAAAATAAATCAAATAAAAATTTATCACCAGAAAATTCAATTTCAGTTAGAAATTTAGTTAGAATGAAAGACAATTTGAGTTAGTCCAAAGCATTTTTAATGGAACTTTCCTAAGAGAATTTTACAGAAAACAGCTTTATACTGAGAAAATTCAGAACAAGATTAAGTATTTCTCCAACAGAAAGATGTATGTCAAAGGAGTTGCAAATACAAATTTCACTCTACAGGTTCAAACAAAGATATCGAAATACTTCAAATTAAATGCTTGCCTTAGCATTTGCATTATTGAATTACTCTATTGATTTTCCAAAGTCAGAAATTTCTTAAGTACACGCTAAAATGCAGTTAAGTATTGCAGTCACCACTTCTCTGATATGATTACAATTGTCAAGAGATGTCTCGGAAATTGAGTATAATCAGAGAGCAGAGAATTTATTTTGTGTTCAGCCATTTTACGTCTAACTAGTTGCAAAAAATTATTTTAATTTCCTTTATTTTAATCAAAATTATTCTTTTTATTATATTAAATTTAAAAAAAAGATAAAAGCTGATTTGTTATGAAGTTAATAATGATTACTATCATTTTTAATATCATTATTTATTATTATTCAGCATTATGTAAAAAATATGCTGAAGACTAATACAAAAATCACAAGATATTTTCATTATAATCTTTTATTGAAGTATGTAAAAATATTTCACTATGAATTAATGTTTTCCTATTGTATTCCCTATATTGCCTAAGTGACATAATTATATTCTATTCCTAAGTAATAAGATAATTAATTGGGCTGAAATCTGAAAAAATTGTAGACCTATAAATTCCCACTGTCGTCTGTCATTCCTTAATCTCAAGAGGAGAATTAAATAGATGAAATCCAAGACCAGATATGGAAATCTTAAAGGCAGGAGGCTCCAATTAATTACACAAGAACTTCCCATACAAACTGGAAGTCACATTATTTCAATTCAAAAATTTTCACCTGAAAGGAGTTAGATAGATGATTGACACGACTCTATTGTTAAAGAAAAAGTATGATGTACAGGGGCAAGCCACTACTAATTTGAGCAAAAGACAATATATTTCAAGTTAAATAAACTTAAAATATGATTAAAAATTGCAACCCAGACAATGTCACAATAAATAATTGCTTGTTTTTTAAAAATTATTTACTTCAAGGTTTTGCACAATCATCAGTTACCTATTATTTTACATAAAGTACAATCATACAACACTATTACTCTGAAATTTGTATGAATTTACATAAAATAAGATGCTAAATTAAAGTTTAAGCAAAATTTAAAGTTCTTGATCACAGTTTGATCATCCTTTGCTTGTTTGTAAAATGATCATCCACAGCAGAGTTAGAAAAATATAACTTAGAACACAAACTTCCTCACATTTATAGGAACTGTGTGATGTTTTGTACACTCAAACCTGTTTTTGTGTGGTCTATTTTTGTGCAAATTTTTATTTGTGTGATTTGTTTTGTGTGCGGTATATGAATTTCAATCAAGTTGGTATACTGCACAAAAATAATTGCACAAAACACATTGCACGTATAAAAAATCGCACAAAAACAGGTTTGGGTGTAATAAAAATTTAATGTAAAGAATATTAAGAGACTGACCCTTTATTATCAAACTGTACATGGAATCAGTCAATGTAAAATACTTTTGTCTGCTTTGTTACTGCATATATTAACAAATTTGATAATCTGGTGACCAAGTATTTTAAAATGTTCCCAACTCCTCCGAATGCAATTCTTATTCTCGATTTGAACATGGATGTTTATGATTATAAGATTTTCATGAAGATTGTTCTTTGGAGTGCTCCAAAACTTTCATTCCTAATGTGGTTAATATATCACTGCCCAACAACCACTGTGTAGTCAAAATGACAAAATAATAAGCAAAATTCTAGTCATTCTTTCTTTTTTAAAACAGATTTTCATACCCAGAACTTAAAATATTATTTCAAATTTTTATACATTTTATACATAAAATTCTGTAATGGATATAGTCTAAATCTGTGTTTCAAACTTTGTGTTCATAACCAGTACTTCTTCATTCCAATCACTTAAAGATTTTCGAGAAATTAAATAAACAGAATTATAAAATGAAGAAAATAGAGTCCGAATGCATTTATTTGGTTCTAATCATTTTGAAAGAAAATGGGTTTATCAGCCATCTACAAGTAATTTCCTGGGTAAATTTCAACCCTCATTCCACAGTTTGACAAAAGTTATAAAATAATATACCTTTAAAACATTACTAAAACCCGTTTTTATTAAATTTAATATATAAAATTATTAACAGCACTAGTCTAAAGTAAATTTGCTTCATGAATAAAAGTAATTTAGAATTTTGGGAATTTTAATGACAAGAATAACCTCACAACATAGATTTTTCATAAATAAGTTATGATACAAGAGAAAGTTTACAAAACAACTGTGATTCATGCATGTCAGACAATAGAAACAGTAGTAATAATTTTCTGCTTGAGTGACAGCTCCTTGAATATACATTCCTATTCATCCTTTATTTTTTGAAAATCTTTTAAGCAAGTATATTTAATAACATACTACCTTACATACCTTACATATCTAAATTAATTTTAAAATCTGAAAAATTATTATAAAATGTATGACATTGTAAAAACATTGTATGCATTTCTAAAATATTTCCTTCACTAATTGTTTGAACAATATAATGAATTTTAGAGTGTTATATACAAGTTCCATACATCATATGACATTCTGAATTAAAACTTCACTTATTAAATAGTAAAATTACTCCTCCTGCTTTCAATATGTATCTAATCAACACATACTTTGGTCCCAAATTACTTTATCGATCACCTAAATCTAATTAATTCGAATCATAATTCTTCTCTTATGATACGCATTAATAATAATGTCAAGTTTACAAATTACAACAGATTTAGTTGGGAATCTGTCTTACGCAAATTGCTTTTGCCGTTAAAAATTTGCGCAAATCGATTGTAATTTGCTGTCGGCAACCTTACAGCAAAAACTAAAGATAAAAATGAAAAAACGTAGTTTAAAAACAAACTCATCTATTCACGGAACAACACATCTATTGATTTTCTGAAGATAAATGGCATTTTCGGCACTCTTATACATGATTGAAGAGGACGTAAATTATTTTTAGTATTGGTCCGCCCTTTTAAAAAATGGTCAGAAGGAAAATGTTTTCCTCGCTCTTTATTGATTTTTAAATATTCGACAAAAAACTGAAAGCTTGGAAACAGATGACAAACCAAAAAATAAAATGATTATTATGCATTTTAATTTTTTTTATGAAAGGAAATTTGATAGCAATAAAAGAAAAATATTAGTGAAAAAACTATTTAGATAACAAATGTAATTAACTAAGAAAAATAGAACAACCTGCAACATTGCCATCGGCTATTTCACAGTTATTGATTTTGGCATTTAGACTTGGTGGCTCCACCATTTGCACATCATTTTGACTTTATACATTAAAGAATACTGTGGGCATCTTTAAGCAAACAGATTTAGTAATGACTTCATTTTCAGATTACTATCTGTAATAAATGGTTCTACGTCGGTATATTTTTTCCCTTTTAACTTTGATAACCTACTTAACTGTAAGGTAGCTTGTATTGATATAAAATAAACTATAAATTAAAGATATTTAACCATTCATTCTTATATATAAAAGCAAAAATTAAACACAATTTTCTGTAATGTGACCTAAAAATCCCACCTACATAATACAGTATATATATGGCTAATTATTAATGATGCTTCGATGGTCAAATGAACTTTACTTCTGTTTATTTTAAACAGGAAAAACTGATTACATAAGTAATTACTGTAATTAAATATATATAAACATCCATCACAATATATTGGCAAATAAAAAAGCAATTAAATAAAAAAAAACTAATTGTCAACATAAGCATTTTACTTCAACTTCATAACATCAAATACAAAATTATATTATAATTTTATAATTTCAATATAAAACTTTCTTCCAATTAACTACCCAAAAAATTCAATTTTCCTCTTAAATAACTTATAATCTTGTAGGCAATTAGATTTGAAAAGACATTATTAAAAACCCCCAAAAAACTGATGGAAAAACATTAATTACATTCCAAAATATATTTAAATTTAGACAAAATTAATTTAAGAAGTACTCACTTGTGCTTCTCCTAAACTAAGTTCTATTGATTCCAAATTCTTTCTGACTAGAGATGCTTTTTCTTCCATTAAATTTCCCTCCCCTTTCTCTTGTTGTACTGCTTTCAACGAAGACATTAATCCATTTAAAATGGAATTATGTTCATTCCTGAGAGCTTCCAAACCCTGTATTACAGTTTTTGCATTGGTAATAATTTCTTCCTGAGTCATTTGCGTCATCTTGCCTATAGATTCAATCTTCTTTCTGTAAATAAAAGTTAATCTATTCCATAAAAAAATATTAAGATAAAATGTCGTAAATTTAAACAAACATTGGTTTAATCCTGACGTTTGTTAAAGGTTAATCTGATAATATTATTTAAGCATCCGTTTTTATAGCAATGTGTATTTTTTTTTTTTTTTTTTATCAGCTACAACATAAAAGATAGGGCATAAACAATCTAGTCATGCAGTACGGGTGAAATAAATCTGATTTACAAACACAGTAATGCACTTTACTTACATCCTATATGCCTTGATTGCTTGTGACATGCCTGTAAAAAAACTGTAACGCTATCCACCATAGAGAAATCGGTTTACCAAGCTTTCTACAACATATCCAACGTCATACTCCAAAATCGCGAATCTGTAGCGTTAAATGAGTCAAAGTGATGATAAATAAACTATGAGAACCCATTACAGTTTGTGTAGAAGTCGGTTATTAAGACACCGCATTGCAGAAACGTCATAGGCATTCGGAGATGGCGAACTACAAGTGCGATCTGATGTATTGATCATGGGATTTTCTGCGGCGCACGCATCGTTTCCGTTGATATAATAATAAAAAAAAGGACAAATAATGTAAATCCTGATCCAGAACCACTGTATTATACTTTTAAATCGTATTCTGAAGGCAATTTTCTCGCCTTCTTGGCAAAAAAAGCACGCCAAAACGTGTCAAAATCACTAACCTTTACGTAAAAGACTCGATTATGTAGAAGCTAATTTTGTTTACATTTTTCCGACATTTCTCTTCGCATTATATTAATAACAACAACAATAATTCCATCTCCTTTCTAAAGATTCCAGTTATACAACTAGAGTGCATGAGTCATCGTTGTAAATGCAGCGATGAACAACAACGGTTAAATTGCTAGCATATGATAAGAAATAATTTCACGCTTAAATATTACAAAAAAAAAATTGTTTTAAATATTTATTAAAGTACGTTCACATCGAAAATTTGCGCATAAAATAATCATCAAAAAGGTATTTCTGCGAAAACATTCTAAGAAAAAAATCGATATATTTTGTTGCGACTTATTAGTAGGAGTTCTAGCAATAATACATGCGATGTAATAGAGAATAATCGACGTATTTTAAACAATAACAATTAATGTATCACAGTTCGATTAATCTCGACGAATTTATTAATTAAAAGCGGCCAAAAATAATCGATTTGAATCAGTTTCAACCATAAAAAATGACGCAAAAAAGAAAATAATAATAGAAACTGATAAGTTAATCTTTTTCCTTAATCATTCACACATTAATAGTTTATTTATTTAAAAAAAATCCAGAGTTACGTAAATTTCCCGGAGAAACGTTAACATTTTGTGTGGCGCCATTTGTTATTAGATTTTATTTTAAAAACCTTTTATATTAATTATTATAAAATGGCAAAGGCTTAATTTCGAGAGTAGAGACGAGTTTTATATATATAAATAAAAGGTTGTAACTGCTAATAACGAGTAAAATTTCATTAAGTTCGACTACACTCTAGATATGACACATACCCTATCTATTCCACCCCCTACCTCCGCACCCTTTGACCTATATAACCATCAAAACTTAATAGCATCGATGCCCAATAATACGCAAACCTCTCTGCAAAATTTCGGAAATTTTCTACAAGAGACACAGGAGTTATTAAGCTTCAAAGAGGATGAACAAAATCGTGCTCCATAAACATTAACATGCATACACACAAACTTTAGAAAAAACCCATTTTTTCGCATTTCTCGACGTTTCAAGGTCATGAGTCCATAAAATGTAAAAATCTTTAGGGGTCATTTATTGACAGATCAACATACTTTCCCTATATTATGTATAACAACAGGAAAAGTAAAATTATACACACTGTATACTGTACAGTATTGTTTACTTTCCATTATATAATAATAAAAAATGATAGTCATCATCGTGAGAACTGTCAAGCTTGGTGGCCTGTTACAGTAAAATAATAAATAATATACCATATATATATATATAATAAAATCAATAAAATAAAACAATTCATTAATTATAACTTATTTCAACAGTATTATTATTTCGTCTCGATAATAAATTACAATAGAAGAGGAAGCGTTTAATTACTTTGTTTAAATAACAAAATTAAACTTTTAAAAATATAAACTTTAATATCAATTCGCTTAATTTATAATTATTCGAAAGAGAGTTGAGTAATTTAATTATTAAACGAGTTTCAACAGCATATTTATTGTAAACAAACGAGAGGAAATTTAATAATAATAATAATAATAATTTACGTTTAGAACCAATTAATTCGAATTAAATACAACCCTTGTTAACATTTTAATAATGCGTTATATATAGACAAAACTATTTTAAACAATATCATCATAAAATAATCAAACGATTTAGACAATTCTTAAAATAAAATTCGATATTTGTTTTAAAAATAACATAAATAAACCAATTTCGTGTTATTTCAATTATTAAAAACGAAAATAAACTGTATTAATAATAATTAGAAGAAAATTAAGCAATTAACAGCGAGATCGAGGCCGAAGTTTTAAACGCGAAAACGTGTACGTCGGACGTTCAGCGACGCTTTCCTGTAAGCCTAGTTGTTTGACAATGGCGTTTGGAATGTCGAGCATGATTCCACTGACTTTCCAAATGCCATTGTCAAACTTTTAGGCTTACAGGAAAGCGTCGCTGAACGTCCGACGTACACGTTTTCGCGTTTAAAACTTCGGCCTCAACCTCGCTAATAATGAATTTATCGTTAAACTGCGAGAAATTATTCTATTTCAAGAAACACGTAGCAAAAAGTGCATGGTGATTACTTTATTATTAATTAATCGATTTCAATAATGTACTAAAAACAATTATCAATTTATTTCAAGTAACACGTGCCAAAAAGCGAAGCGATTACATTTTTAAAAAATTAATCGGTTACAATAACCAATAAAAATAAACGATTTGACAATAAATATTCTATTTCAATTATTACGTAATAATCGATTCTAATAATATTGAGATAATTAGTAAATTTCAACAATGAAATTTATATAGAAATATATCGAAAGGGAATATAATAAATAATTATTTCCATTCTTTTCGACCCGTGTTTCCTGAAATAGAATAATTTTCAATAAAAGAAAAAGAATCAAAAACTGTTCTCTTCACAAAAGCACGTGTCAAAAAATAGAGGGAAATTAATTAATTTCAGTAATGAAAACAATGTCTATCAAAATACACGCGATTTTTTTTAAATAAAGAGAAGTAAGGACGAAAGAGAATGATTTTCAATTAGAAATACTAGTAAAGGTTATCATACTTAGCTGTTTATCCGTAAGGTATTAATGAATCTCGACACGTAAACGTAAATTAAGACGAGTACGTAAAGCAGAATTGAATTAACGCACTGCAAAAACCAAGGTTTCTCGAGATCTAAAGAAAAATGTTATCTACAAAAATTACCTTTCGTCTAAATCAACACTAGATAATCGATACAACCAAACTGGGGCTATCTTTGTGTATTCTGTGTTTCCATTTTCCTCTGGTATTGGTTCTAACGATGGTTTTGTGTTGGATACCATATTCTAGTTTATACATTAGTTATGTTTAGTGTGATCCACTTTTATATACCAACTGTTATTACTCATAGCTAACAAAAAAACTATATAAATAGATATCAGGACTAGTCATCCGCTGGATATAAAACAAAAAGAAATTGATTATGGATTTGTGTTAAATAATAACTTTTTTTTTTAATCATCCAAATCTTTTATATTTGGGCATATGTCGATAGCATATAAACTGATTAATTATTATACGATATATTAATAAGTTATCTGTAAATATAGCTGGGTATAAACATATAAATAAAACTGAACGAATTAATTTGAATAGTAAAAATATAAGACTATAAAAATCTTACAGTTTCGGTTGGCAAAATCAATTAGAGGTGTCTCGAGTTTCTATGGCAACTGATCCAAAAACAGATATTTGCTTATTACACAGTGTGCGGAAGATAAGAATTTTATCAACTCTAATAAGTAATTCTATAAATAATACCTTTATAACATTGATGAAACTTCTATTATGTAAATATTTCTAAATAATTTAAAATTTTAAAGTATATTGGATGAAATTCAAATCACTCATATGCTTATGTATATAAATTAGTTCTGTACTAAAAATATAATTCAAATATCTCTAGGTTCATGTATTTTAAGAACATTATAGTCTATATTTTGCACTTACATCAAACATTATAAATATTTAGAAACTATTTGAAGTTGCTTAAAAAATCATTAAATTACTTAATTCTTTACATTATTAACAACTGGATTGGTGTTAATAAACTTATGCATTTAAATAATAATAAAAAGCAATTGAAAATAAAGTATTGAATAATATGTATTTATTAAATATGTATTATAATCATTAGATTATCTTGTATGCTGACTGAAAATTTGTTTACATAAGCTCATTTTAAGTAGTTTTCATTTACTTTAAAAGTATATTTTTCATTATAGCTTTTTACATTATTACAAACTGGCTGTCATCTTCATATCTCATTATTTTAATAGAGAATACTTAATGATATGGCTATAAAATACTGCAGAATATGTTTTTAATATATATTTTCTACTTCTTTAGGTAAAGAAATAATAATTTAAACAACATTACCATTTGAAATTTGACAGTATATACCAGGGATGGCCAAACCTTGTCATATATGGAGCAATATATCACTTATCAAAAATATGAAAAGTTGCATTCTCTATTATAACAATATTATATATATAAAGTGTAGGTTTTTAAGAATAAATTGTATAAGTAGGCCATATGTGAGCCACATTAAGGATCTAGGATGGCCAAATAGTTGCTCACAAGCTGCAGTTTGACCAACATGAGCATAAACACTAAAAGATTCAGTAAAACCAGATATTTTAACATTAAAATTAAGTGAAACTGTTTTATTCTCCTTCAGATTACAAGAATTTGTTAAATATTTCTTTGTTTTATGAAACACAGAACTCTAAATGAACACCTAATGACATTATTTCAAATTAGCAAATTAGAACAAAATTAACAATTTAACAGCCTTACTTTAATAAGTGAGATAACATTAATTCTTAAATAACTACCAAATTAAAAGAATTCATCAGAAGAAACATTAAGTAGAGTACATGAAACATTCCATTAAAACATGCTTTATATTCTTAAATTCAAGAACCACAACTTTAGACTACAAAACACATTAACTTTTAATTTTCTTTTAATAATGTTTCATATTTCAGAATTTTTAACTCTTCAATTTCTAGATTTTAATTGTTAAATGTCTTTTAAATGTTGCATAAATCTTTTGTTTTTAAATTAAATAATTTTCAAACAAGTGCCCGAACTGAAATTAAGTGAACAAAAATAGTTTCTTCTACCTTCTATTCTTTGTTTTTGTTTAGTTTAAACAGCATATTTACAAATGTCCTTTAATTTTAAATCAAAAACTTATATTAAAAAAATGTTTAAAGTAAAATTGTATTAATCATATATTCATTATAAACTGGAACTATCCATGTATTTTTTACTCCCAATGGATCTCAGTCCCGCATTTTCTTTTAATTAACTACAGTAAATTTATGCAAACAAAACTTTTAATTAACAACAAAAACAATTTTCCTTTTCATTTATAATAAGTCTGTTTTTAGTAGGACCTCGGGAGTGGTGTCGGAATTGCCTAGATCCTTACTTCATCCTTGAATTCCCTTAAGAACAATGCACACCTTTTCTCTTTAAAGGATGGATTTCAACTCATACTGAATGTTTTCACACATTCTACGAGTATGTTCTAAACCAGTGGTTCCCAACCAGTGTTCCGTAAGCACCTCCCAAGTGTTCCGCAGATTTAGTCGCAAATCGGAAAGTGTACAATCGTATTCGAGCCGCCAAATATCAAAAAATTAAAATCATAAAATTTTCATAAACTTAAATATATATGTACTGTATGACTCTATACTTATGGAGTGTACTACTGTTTCGAATAAAATAAAGGCAATGATAAAAACTGAATGAAATATGTAAAAAACATCAGGCACAAGTTTCCCATTAAAGTTATTTAGGTATATTTTTTCCTGTCTTAGAATTGGCGTTAATAATATGAGTAGAGATTTTGAATTATAACTGCTCAATTCTAATAAAATAACTGATGACAAGCTTATGTATTTCATATTAACTTAAGTAAGTGTTCCGCTAAAGAAAATTGCTCACAAAAGTGTTCCGCATCCTAGAAAAGGTTGGGAACCACTGTTCTAAACACATGCTTCTGTTTCTTTATTTTCAAATGCTAAATATGTTCTAAAATATACAATTTGAATTTAATGTGAAATAAGATATTCTAAATTTATTTTTTTTAAATAGCTTATTAGGATTAAACTGTATGGTCCTCACACTATTACATTATTTTATAAATCAATACTTTGTAATTACAGTTGTTTAAATGGTACAATTTGAAATAATACCTATTAATAACTTAGATTTTGCAGACGCAGAAAACCCTCAAATGGACCAGTTGACAATAACAGAATATGGAGACAAAACAGGAATAACTCTAAGCAGATGTAAAAACTCATAAGATGACAAACAGGAAGAATCTCTAATTGTTTAAAATATGACCTATGAATATTTATCTTGACTTAATAATTGCTAGGATTCATTATTAGGCTACAGTTTGAAAAAATTGTAGACCTATAAATTCCTACTGTCGTCTGCCTGTCTTTCCTTAATCTCAAAAAGGGAGTTAGATAGATGAAATCCGAGACTAGATATGGAAACCTTAGGAGCAGGAAGCCCTGATTAACTATATATGAACTCCTGGTTAAAACCAGAAGTCATGTTATTTCAATTCAAAAATTTTCCCCTGAAAGTAGTTAATAGTTGACTGGCATGACTCTATTATTAAAGGAAAAGTATGATGTACAGGGGCAAGCCACTGAGCTGGAGAAAACTTGCAGCCCAGCATTGTGGACATCACAATAAATAATTGCTAGTTTTGTATATACAAGTTTTACAGAAATTCAAACTTTACTTTTGTTTTCACAAAATTTTCTATGGAGGTTCTTGTCATGTGTTGAGCATATCTGTAATACTTAAAAATGCTAAAAAAAAAATCACTGAAGATGGGTTAAACATAAATATACATATTAGAAATACAGGATCTTCCAAAAAAGAATACAATTTCTTAACATGTGCACCTCATATCACACAGCATGCATCCAACCAATACTGAAATTCTTCCCTGCACTTGCTACAGACTATTGATTGGCATACATCAAATAAGTCTCTGGTAATAATTATAGTAACATAAAATGGTAGCATTCATTTTGGTAGATCCTGTTATGATAATTCATTTTACCAATCCACAACAAATGCAGAATATAAATGTCTAATTAATTAATTCAACAACCTTGTAAAGATGGATCATTTACATTTTTTTCTGCACATTTAATTTCATATATTAAAAAAAATAACTTCGAGAAATTTCCAAATTAATACTTTATACTTTAATAACATTTAATAATAATCAATTTTTATTATTTTATAAATTTAATTTATAATTATTTTTATGAATAATTTGGCAAATTGCATTTCTAAATCTTCAACAGAGTTTCAAAAATCAACTCTCTGTCATACCTAATGAGTGCCATTCCTAATATATAACATTTAAATTATCTGGTGGAATTAATGTTCTATATGCAAATTAACTTTAAAATTTATGCCTTATTACTTGCCATGTTAGGAATTCTCAAATCAATAAATCCAAATGAATAAATATAGCTTCTAAAATTACATCTAAAATTGTCTTTTTAATTACAAATTTGTCAAATTCAAATGCAAAGTCTTTGTAGTACTTCAACTGGAACCATTATCTGCAGAACTAAAACTTGCAACACAGACTTATAAGAATATATGTTAACAAGATAAATTATCTGCACAGTTGTTTATCAAGACGTACCTTGCCGCTAACATAAATACTTGATAATTTTTCATCGATCAACTTTAACATCATTAAAAAAAAATAAAATAAAATATTTAATGAATTTATTCTGTATTTACTTATAAAACTATACATTTTTGATTTTAGATATTGATTATAAATTATAGAAATGCCTTTTGCCAACTTTAAATGTCCTTCACAGTAAAAGGTCATTTTTTTCCCCCATCATAATTTTAAAATAGCCAGTTCAGTTTGGATGAAAATCAATAATGAGTGATGAAAACTAGCATCTAATTTCTAATTCAACTCAATTATTTATTTATGATAAATATGTACAACAAACTTTTTATTCAATGTAATGTCAACATTTTAACTGACTTTTGGACACCTTGTCAATGTTTTGGATCATGCATGAGCTTCTTTTAAGTTTAATTTTTATATTAATTAGTGAGTAAGAGACATCATTGTGTTAAGACCACCTGACAAACATAATTAGATCCATTACGGGAAGGCCAGATCCACAATGGACTCACATAACCACAGTAGAGACAGAAAATGAAGCACCAACCTATATTACACATGATAAATCATGGAATTTTAAATTAGATTGAAATATAGATCGTTCAAGATAGTAGACTATGCAGCTAATTTGTGAACCTATTACATCTACTAGTGTTACTATATGTTACTAGTGTTACCTGTCTTTATTTGGTAAGGACAGTCCTTACTTCAGTCACAGTACATAAAACATCTTTCGTAGCAATAAAATGGATAGGAAAAACAAAATTTAAAATATGTTGCAGATAACACTGATTTCTTAATCAAATCATAAAAAAAAAGCTTATGAAAAGAGCTTTCCTGGAAAGTAGCATAAGGAATTCATTGAAAACTTTTTGTCTGTGGTGCATTAAATGAGAGACTGCACTTCGTTATAACCCCCATGTACACATTATTGTCATTGAAAACCGAAAAGGTGGCAACTCCCAATATCTACTAAAACTAAAATTAATAATTATGCTACATATCAAATGTGGGAAATCAGAAAAAAAAACTTAAAATTGGTCAAATTTCTGGCCTAATATAATACAAATGAAACTCAAACTATAGCGTAATTTGCATTCAGCAACTAAATACAAAAAAAATTTGACTTCCTACAGCACATTTGAATCAATACAATCTGAAATTATAATACTACTATTACTAAGATACTTATATTATTCCATCTAACATAGGATTAAAAATATATTTACAAAGTTAAGGTTGTAGACATTAAAATTTCATATTCCTAAATCATCGAATTTACAAAAAGGTTTATTTTCTTCCAAAATTATAATAATAAAAAATCAAATTTTATTACTTTTTTTATTGTATGAAATTTGCATTAAATCAATTCATCTACAAATGTATTTAGAATAAATTATCTTTCTTTAAATTTGAAAAAAAAAAATATTATTTTGTATTCAAACTCCTTAACAAGTACGAAAAGTAATCATAAATTTTATGGGCTAAATTAGCCGTAACAACATTAAATACAAAAAATTAAGGAAAATACAATAATAATAATGAAATTTTATTATATTTCAGAGGGTCTTTAAGCAAATTTTTTTACAAATAATTTTATTATTACAAATTTTATTTGTTATCTTTTTCCTTAAAGCTAAATAATATTTATGCTTAATACAATTTAATAATAAAAAAAATTACAATGACAATACCTAAATTTTATTATTAATTTAATATTACTATTTAAAAGAATTTATGAGTAAATTTTCAACATTTTCAACTGCTTTAATCAGTCTTTCAGTTCGGAAGCAGAACTCTTTTCCTGCAGACTTGAATATGGCTGGTTAACAGTGTCAAAAATATTAGTTCTTTAAATAAATTCACTGCTTTAAAAGATTTACTGTTAACATTGTTCTAACTAGTTTTTTTCTTGCTAAAATCTAATTTAATTCTGAATGAATAATAAATTTTAATAGTATAAATGCATGATTGGGACCTTAACAGAACTGTAGATGAAGCCTGTAGGAGTAAAAAGTCGAAGGAATAGACGATCTACAAAAGATCCTTCACAAAACATAGCCATCAAATATTGGGCCTATCTAGAATTTTGGACTCTCAAAAATGGGGTAAAATTTAAAAGTGAAAAAATCTGGAATTTTCTCTCAAAACGATACTAAAAATCAACTGTTTTCCATTTCACTAGAGATAGCTAAAAGCTTAAAATATAAGAAATGCCACTGCAGCGACTACTTCCAGAGCACAATCAAAATCATGCTGTGTGCTCGATAAGCCTAACATATGTTTAATAGGCAGACTTCAGAGAAGGCTATATTTTACGAAGGGTCACGTGAAGATCAATTGTTCCTTTGAGTTTTTTTACTCTTATGGGCATGGCCTACACGTCTGATAAGGTCCATACCTTCTTATTCACAGCTGCATTTTTACCATTCTATCAATATATGAATGACTCAAGCATAATAATCATAGAATTTTGTAATTTAAACTAATTAGTATTTTATAAATTAAAGTTCCTTCCTCATTGAAAAACCTTTAGTTCAAAAATACTTCTATTAAGAAAAATTTGATACATAAAAAATTGATAAATAAATCTAAAAAACTATGTTCAAAAAAGATTTTTATTATAAATATTTAAACACAAGATAAACAGTTTTTCGTTTTGTTGACTTAAATTCAAACCTATTGAATTATTAAATATTTCATTAATTTTATGTAGTGAAAAGCTGAAAACTCTGCTTTTATGATGATAAATAGCATAATAAACATGAATTTTATTTTTGTAACTCGTCTCACATCTGCCTTTGCTTAAAACGTAGTTTGCACATTTCAATTATAAATGTCTTACTACCAAAAAAAGAAAAAAAAAGAGGAAGAAAACAAGGCAGGAATTAGATGCTTTATGTGCTGTTTAAACAAAAAAAAAAAAAGGAAATAATAACTGATGTCAGCTGTTGAACCATCAATTGTAACAACATAATAAAAGGTTATGGTTTTTTTATATTCATGGATGTATTAATTTAAATATAGCTCAACTTTCAACTGTTGCAAGTGTTTACAGTAACATTGGTATAGAAAAAGTACAGATAAAATATTTTTATTCGATTATAGCTATTTATTTAATCACTCTTAAAGAAAACAAATAAAAAATTTACTTGGCTGAAATTACTCAAAATAAATTTAAATGTTAATTAGAACTTCATTAATAAAAAAATATCTTTAAACATGAACAATTGCTAGAAGAAAATAGATTAAATATTAAACTAGAATAATTTAATTAAACTGAATTTTCTCAAGATATTGATTAGTTTATATATAAAATTCTAATTAGTTGCAATTTAAATTTCATAATTTATTTCAGTTTATAAATTAAATAAGCATGTTGGAAACAAGAAACATACCAAACTCAATTTTTTAAAATTTTAAGAAGTATATATGGTATCTTATATTAATCTTTCTAAATTTTGGTTTAGTTATGGAAAAACTGTCTTTTAAAGGTATAAATGCAGCTCTGAATGAAATAGTTGGGACCATATCACAGTTGCAGACTATGCCAATAAGAGTAAAATAGTCAAATGAACCAATGGTCTACAAGATATAGTGGTTTAGTATATAGATACTCTCCAAAAATAGTCAGTGCAATGGCATTTCTCATGTTTTATAAGCCTTTAGATATTTCTAGTAAAGTGGCAAACAGTTGATTTTCAGCATTATTTTGAGAAATACTTCTTCACTTTTAAATTTTACCCAATTTGTGAGGGTCTTGTAAATTCCAGATAGATCAATTTTTCCTTTAACTCTTCTTTTACTCCTATGGGAATGAGGTACAGTCCTAAGGCTACCTCAGAGCTACCTTCAGAGCTACATTTCTACCCTTATGAATGATGTTAATAATAAGCCTATACAGAATGAAAAATATAGTAGTTAATTAAACAAGTATAATAATTAGAAATTATCAATTAATGGATTACTTGATAGCTTCGAATGTCAAATATAAAATAATTAATAAACTATCAGTTACTTCTACTGAGAGTAAAATAGGCAACAACTGTAAATTTAAATCAGTGAAAATGTAAATGTATATTATAAATTATTTTCTTTGTGTGTTTATGGATTAAATTCCCTTATGAAAATTACAAAAACAATTAGAAATCTTTAAAAATAATAATCATGACTACAATTAAATTCTGATTTGCTATTTTATTTAAATGCTTTCAATCGTTTTCTTGATATTCTTAAAAATGCATTTTAGAATATCAATTACATTACATATAGTTAAACGCTCTTTATTCCCATAATTATTACAAATTAAATATTGAGATTACATTAAATATTAATATGATAATGTGTGTCACTATACAATAACAATGGCTGTAATAAATTTAACCTAATTTTGCTAGTTAGATGGCCGAGATAGTGCAGGTGCTACCCACCATTCTGAAAGACCTGAATATATCAGGTCCAATTCCTCACTACTGGTTGACCCTACTATGAGTCAGATTCACTTAAAATATGCAAAATGAGAGTTGCTATATAGTATATGTATATGCTATAGTATGCTGATGCACTGCACAAACAAATTAATCATTGAGAAATGGTTTAAGATATGACACAGAAAATAATAAATTTTTATACCTATTAAAAAGTCCAGAATATTTTTTAGATGCAGACTTAGGTTTTATCATATTTCTGCATGACAAATGATGGATACATGCAAAAATTCGATCAATACAACATAAAATATTTCCTGCAAATTCCTACCATTTATGGGATAGGGAACTTTTGATTTATAGCTGAATTAATTACTTGCACTAATCATTTTCCATTTTAAGTTTTGGAGATTGACATGTTTAATCATACTGTCCAACTATAGCTTCATTTGCATAATTTCATAGTAAGATTTGAATAATGAATAAATATTCCTCTAAGTTAATGTTTTAGGATTTATTCCTGTATTTATGAATATAACTAATTTTCTATGTGAATGTTGGTAGAGACACAAATTAAATCAGAATATTTTCTGTAAGCATGTATACTATGCAAATCAGCAATGTATAAAAGACTACTGCAAGCTAATTTTCAGTTCTGTTGGTCAGTGTGTAGCTGTTGAATTGTAAATTATTGGTGCTAACTAAGAATTTTTCTTCTACTAGATTATTTCCCTGAATAAGGTTAAGTATTTAAGATTTTGAAAAATTGTAATTTGTGTTTTTAGTATTAACTAATTTTATAATTATAATAAATAAGTTAATACTGTAATACTTTTGTTTTGTAGTCAAGAAGGCTAGTACTTACATTTTTAGTTTAATAATTGATAAAGTTATTCTGTTTTAACAAAACAAGCCTTCTTGCATCGAAGTTTATTAAGTTTAACCTTCATTATTCAAATCTTAGTTTGAAATTATTCAAGTGAAACTCTAGTTGAAAAGTGATGAGATAAGAATTGACATTTAATGTAACTAAATCCCCAAAACTTGATTTTCCAGTTCAGTTTGTTTCAATGTAACTAACTAAAATATAACTTATAAATCAAACATTCTCTTGCTACCTCGCTCAATAAGCTTAGCTCTCACATAATAATTGTGATATTAAGTAATTTTCTTACAATACAACTCAACAGAATTGTACATTTTATACAAATCTACAAATGTTTTTTTTTAAATAAGAGCTATAAATGCTAAAAATAGACAATTGACTTTGCTTGATTGATCAGCAGACGTAAGGCACTGGCACATTACGCCCATTTGCCCAGCCAAAACTTTACCCATTAAAAGCGAGCCCAAACTTTAATGTTATCGGTAAGTACAGAAGACTAACAGCAAACAGTACTCTAATCCATGGTTCCCAGTTATAAGTTTAAATCCAATCCGCATCCATCACACATGGATTCATGCCATTATACTACTCTCTACTGTCATTTGCATCATACTACATGATAGGATTAACACGCAAATGGTCAAAAGGATCTCGTTTACAGTAGCCAGTCGGTCAAACGAGCAAAGTTTGGTGGAAAAAAGGAACACTTCGTCACCTAACAAAGCAATCAAACGGTCACCAAAAGGCCACAAACAGTTTTCTTTATATACAAGTTTGCGCGCCAACACAAGCCTAGCTATGCAGATGCAGACTAGAATCAGATCCACAGTCAGAGGTTAACAACTCACTACACAGCCAGTAATTGAACTCCACAAAGCTTCTACATTTTTGTTTTATTTATTAACTAGATTCCAAAGAAACCAAATAGAGTTGATTTAAGTATATTACATATAGGTTTAAACGTGGAAGAATGTAAATTATGTATTAAATGAGTAATTTTAAATCAAGTAATGCAGTAAATACAAAGTCTAAAGTGCAGTTTTGTTTGTTTAAGAGTGATTTTAATGATTAAAACATAAATAGAAGGTGTTTGACATCATTTATAGTTAAAAATAACACAACTTACTTAAATGAGTTAAGAAGCGAATCGAATTAATAATAAATAAATCTTCTTTTCTTTAATAAAAGACTTTGAAAGGCCGGCTTCTTCGCTAGGCCTAAAATTAAGCCTATGGATTATTTGTGTTTATCATCTCTTCGATCATCCGCATTCGTTTCCAACAATTGTCAATCGAATCTCGACGATGTTTTGTAACTTAACTTGAATTTATTAAAACCAGTTAATCGCAATACTTTTACTCGATGACGCTTTTAGTTTACTTTCTCGTCGGACGTATTTCACATCAATCGTCTGCCGTCTGACGTCATTGTTCGCTTGGAAAATTATGAAGAAAAAATATATATATTTTTTCGTTTATTAATATATTGTTATTCTTATTTTATTAACTTTAATAAGTTTTAAAAAATATGAATATAGTTTGTGGAAGAAACAAAAATAATTTAACATTTTATATTTATTTACATTTTTTCTTTTTCTTTCTTCTTGTGATCATAGGTGGCGAAGAAAAACGAAGCATTTTGGAAAATTATTAAATCGTGCGCCATCTGTTGACGAGTGAAAAAATATTACGAATATTTTATTATTTTTTTTATTTAAGTTTAACATCATTCATGTACTGTGAATCAACTTAAGAATTAATTTCGTTTCCTTATATAATAACTTAAACACAAAAATATATGATTTTTTAAAAATATGTTTAATTTAAAAATAACTTGTGTAATCAAATTTACATAATGGCTGATTGGCCGAGCGGTTAATGCGGTGGCTTATCGCTCGAGTTCCAGACAAGATCCTCGGCGGTGTTCACAGGATACCCCTCTGGAAACCTGGCTACCCTATTGTGTGGGTCTGGCCGAAACCATAATAAATGACTTTTTAAAGATTTAGACATTATTTCTTCTAAGAAAAACTCACTTCTACTGATAGATCTGGGAGTGGAACGAAATCGATACGTGGGCAATCTTCTGACTGGCTGCTTTTTGGAGGACTTTTTAGGGCAAACTGGGTTCTGTTTAGGTGTTACAAATGTGTAGAAAACTCGGAAACGCTACGTAACCAGTCCGTTGGCGAAACGCGAACCCACGACTAGTGTTCAATTGCTTTATCCACTCGGACACTGATGGGCCAAAATACTCTGATACCACCTTTCCCGGTTCATCGGGTTATGACAGCTATTACATATCGTAGCATTTGAGATGTTATTCACAGAATATTTGTGAATGTTTGTATCTAACTTACGAGGAATTTCGTCGTCACTTCAGTATGACGTTGATTCATGTATACTAAGTCATATGCAGTAGCGGATTATGTTCCTTTCGCGCCTTAGACGCAAATTTTTACAATTTTTTTTAATGTATTAAAAAAAAAGATAATAAAATGCTTAATAAACTTTTTAACTCTAAATGCATGTGTAGAAGAAAGAATTGAATAAATTGTACGTTTTAACCTTTGGATACCCGTTTTAACCGTAAAGATATCGTTTATTGCATATTTAATGGTCTCTGAGACCTCTTATTTAGTTCTCTAACACAAATATGAACTTCTTAAGTTTATTTTATAATTAATGAGACGTGTTGCAACTTCCTAGAATGACACTTAATCTGGTTGACTTTCGTCTTTTAGATATGTTCACGTAATAGGTGAAATACAGGTAAAAACCAAGTGAACAGGTCAATAAGTAACAGAACAAAGGTAATTTTGAAGGAAGATGCAACTGTTTAGATTAGATTATATGTTTTTTTGTAGAGGAAGTATCTATCTCTGTTCCTCTTCCTAAGGATATCCCTTTCAATTGCTGTTTTCTTTTCAATCTTTACGGATAAAAACACTGTTTGAAAAATGGAAACTTTAAAAAGCTCTTACTTTTTATTTTTTCTGCTTGCAAGTACAGTTTTTTCAGGTAAAAAATATTTTTATAAGTTCTAGCTAATTATAGATTGTCAGGATAAGCTTTCCAGACCACGTTCCTTTAATTCTAGATACTGTTAAAGAAGCTAACGAATATATCGATCTACTGTTGGGAAATCTAAGAAACGATCCCGTAATCGCCAAAAAAGTGGAACCAATTCACGTTCCTAATGTAAGAGAGAGCACATTCGAAGGTAGAAACATATACATCAAAGGATTATCAAATCTTTACAGATTAGAGGACAGTCAATTTGAAGCCAAAGGGGATAAAGTGTACGTGACTTCTAAACTGAGAGTGGCTAAAATTAAATTTAATATGAAATACAAAGTTAAAAAACCCTTTTTACCTATCTGGATCAGTGGTAAAGCGGAAGGGAAGATTGACGACGTAAGAGTTCGCTGTGTTGTCGGAGTATCTTCGCTTGACGGAACAGGAAAAGTGGAAGAATTTAAAGTAATACATTTTGGTGGATTTAAAGTTACTAAAGTCAGAGGTGCCACAATAGCTTTCAATTGGTTATTGACTATTATAACAAATTCCATGTTTAATCACTCCAAAGGGATGGTGATCGAAGGAATTGAAAATGGCGTATCAAACCTGCTTCAAGAAAAACTGAATGAAGTGAAGATAACATCGAGAAAATTAAAATCCAGATAGGTTATAAGTCTGTGTGGGACTATAAATATATCTAAATTATATATATTTTTGATTTTTCATGAGAATCTATAGTTATACTTTAATATAATGTAATTTACTCGTGTAATAAAATCGAGAACTTTGTTAAGTTTAATTAAATTTTGCTCAAGAAATAAATGTAAGCAGGACATGAATCTTATAAACTTAGTTTTAAATTTACTTTAGTAAATTATTTTAGCTTTATTTAATTGGATTAACGTTGTAAACATCTTGAAACCTACATTATAGTAACTGAAAATGTGGTAAAATGTGGGTCTGTAGTTAAAAATATGGTAAAATAAAGATGGAAATTCGAATTCTTAACATTAAAATAGAGTGATTCGAAAATCTACATACATAACAGAATTGTGATGCATCTTTTCAGGTGCCTTATAGGCACAAAATTGCGTTTGCCATGAATGGGTGCCAGCTTTACAATACTATAAATAAACTCCAAAATATGTGTAAACGAAACTTCATTAACATATGGTGATATCAAAACAATAGACTTGGGGCATGTCTTCTCAGGAGTTTCATATCACTGCTCGTTACTAATATTTTGTTCTACTTATATATGCACGATTCCTCCGAAGAAGTTGAGCCAGAGGCCTGAAAAATACTTAAAATAGCCCGAGTGTGAACATATATTTGTATATAAGCTCTGATGCTCCATAACATTGATAACAGATCTCTGAAACGAAAGATCCAATGCTCCTTACAAAAAACATAATTGAAAACAAGAGGCTGAAGCAGACATAAAGACAGGTGAGAAAATTTAATGAAATATAATGACATTCCACCGTTAAATACAATTATAATGTTAATAAATTAAGTAATGATTCATTAGTCTTTAAACGGCGATAATAGAGTTATAAAAACTGTTACAGCGTTATATTACTTTTATTGTGCAGTGATCAAATAGACTGCTGATTGAAATTTATGGCCCTGTACTACAAAATTTCATTTCTTAGAATTATGTTTTACTAAGACAATAATGTTTTCTAATTCATTCTATTGAGAAGTAAACTGGGTCACCCAAATAAGTAATGTCTTTTCTTATTGAAATTCTATGTAGGTTAGTAGACACGGGATATCCTGTTGATTGTATCACTGTTTTCCTGCACTTTCTCCAGGCGGTATGGATATGAGTCGCACATCATCTAAAAATAAGCATAAAAACTAAATATTGAGCATTAAATACTTCGAAAATTACTCTAAAATATTAATAATTTTGAAAATTGAACTCACATCTTTAAAAATTAATTTGCTAAATTTAATTAATGCTTTTCATGTAAATTGTTTTTAATGTAATTTGACTTTCCCGGCAGTTATGTATACAAACAAGAGAACAAGAGAAAGTAGTAGAATTGTTAAATTTGACCCTCTGAATTTTTTGGAAATTTTCACATTTTGAGACCTCCTGAACCCAAAAATGTCAAAAAAAAAAACGTAAAAAAAATTGTGGATCTCGGTGTGTGTCTGTGTGTGTTGGCATCTATTTCGCTTAATATCTCAGGATGGAGTAAAGATTAATAACTGAAATTTGGCATGATAGCTTGTGTATAAAGAGCATTGATGCAATTAACAAACAACAAAGTTTTTGACTTCTAGACTATTCTTCAAATATATAAGAAACTAACGAACGATACTTCTCCATTGTCTCATGCAACTTTGTCGTATGTTGGAAACGAGGAATGTTCCTTGTTTTCGAGGCCATGTTAGCTCCAATTGCAACCACTTCCACCTTATGGAAGCGCTAATTCGATGTTAAATCTTAGTTTGAAGCTTCTTGCTTAAGGTATGATGCCATTTTTATAGCTTGTGCCAGTATTATTTCATCGATGTCTTATCAGTATACTTCCTCCGAATAATAACGATATCTACACCATTTTTATTACACGCGTTCCTTTCAATATTGCTTATTTAATGCACAGATATTCATTTTCTAGGATAACTGCAATTTATTTTATCATCAACCGCTCTCTGTTCATTAACAGGAAATGGTCTATTCAAGATACACCGTTTGACTTCCTCAATGGTAGCCAGGCAAGTTTCTCGATTTCGTCCTGCCATTTTTTATGGGTTACGAAGTTAAATATAAAGTTACCATAGAAACTTACGTTTCGTATGTTTCTATGGTAGCTTTACATTTAACTTCTTATGATGTGAATATAGTATTGTTTAACTTCGTATGGTCTGAATATTTTAATTGTAAATATAATTTTAAGTTCTAAATAAATTCATTTATACTTTTTAAAGACAACGTAAAAGGAGAGTTGTTATATTTTTGCAAAGCAATTTCACAACAATTCCACCGGATATACCCGGTAGATTTATTGTGAAATTAAAAATTCCTTAAATAGAATTTGCTCGTCTTAGTTTTATATCGATTTTGTTCTTTCTTTTCTTCTAACTTCCTCTGCTTAGAGCAACTATAAATAAGGGAAAAACCACATTGTTTCCAATCTTCTGTCATAAGGAAGACGCTTTAACATTCGAGGATGAAGCTCTTTCTTACTAAAATTTCGTATTTTATTCCCTTCTTACTATCAATTACAGCATTTTCATGTAAGCATTTTTGTTTTGTTGTATTTAATCGAGGTTAATTTGCCATAGTATTTTAAGTCACGGGATATCTGAGTAATATCAATTTTAACTGTGGTTACAATATGTTTCAGACATGTTCTTCTTTATTGTAAATTTTAAAAGTATTGGTAATAAACATTTGAGTTATTGATTAGTTAACGTGAGGTAGCAGTAACGCAGACATAGGAATGAAAAATTAAATATGCCTTATCTAAACATCAAGGTTAAGGACAAAAAAGTACGTACAGAACAGTATACGTACAGAACAGTAGGTTCCACCTATTGGTGTATAGTACCACTTGAAATTGTATAGAATTATAGAATTGAATTGTATTACAGGGATAAGGAAGCGCCACACTTGGGCGATGCCATGCTCCCTTTCCAGATTTTCCCCTGCCAAGGGCCTTTTGGAAGACTTTCTCTGGGATACTAATCTCAATTTAATTGTAGGATACGTGAAGTAAACCCGAAAACTTCACGTGGCCAGCCTGTTGGCAAGACGTGATTTCGCGATCGCATATATCAGTGTTAATTGGTGGCCATAAACTCCAGGAGAAATATATTTCTAAGTTATTTATTCTAGAAAAGATTTTTAAAAGTAGCTTCTTGCAATCTGATAGATATTTCTCTTAAATTTACACTTAAAAAATGATTTCTTTAGTTGCAGAAAACAATATCGACAGAGCAAATAGAAATATGGATAAGCTGTTGGAAGAACTGGCATTCGATCCTCTGATTACGTATAAATTGGAACCCCTTCATGTTGCTGATATTCAAGACGGATATTTTGAAGGAAGAAACATATATTTTCGAGGATTATCGGATCTCTACAGATTAAACAATACCATAATTAAACCAAGACTGAATAAAACATATATCTTTTATAAACTGGAAGCGTCTAATATTCGATTTAATATGAACTTCAGACTGAAGGTACCACTAACACCAGTTCTGATCCATGGTAAGTCGGAAGGAAATTTGGATCATGTAAAAATAAACCTCATAATTAAAATTTCACCGCAAGAGCAATTGATAAAAATGTATGAATTTAAAATAACACATTACGGTAACTTCAAAGTTACGCGATTCTCGGGAGTAACAATTTTTTTCAATTGGGCATTTAGGATTATAGCCGACAAAATGTTGAAGTGCTCTAAAGATGCGGTTAGAAAAGGTTTAGAAAATGGCGTATCAAAAATACTCGAAGAACACATAAAAGAAAATAAAAATGAGTTTTTGTCTGCAATTTTATAGATTTGAATCCTTTGTTAAAAAAGGTAAAGTAAATCCGAATACATTTATAATATCCGCATGTTAACCTTTGTTAATGCTTGATTGCATACAACTTTATATTAATGTTACCAGTAAATAGAGTAATTTGTTATTGAAACCGCTTAATTTTGTATTTCAAATAAATAAAGTGCACATAAAAATGAATATATTCAGTTATGTTTTAAATACTTATTTACTTTCGGGCTAATACAGAAGATTCTCGCTTTACGACCGTTTGACATCCGTTATAAAGGTTTAAAGCGAAGATCTACTGCTAAATTTCCTGTAAGTGGCAGACAAATACAGCCCATCTTCGATGTAACGTTCTTCAATGTATCGGACTTCTAATATTCTGGAGTTAAGTCGAATAATAATTGTAAAAATCACACTATATTGCGAAAATAATTTAAGAACTTATACAGTAAGATGTCCGCCTCCGATTTTATGTAAAGCTGTTAATAATTCTGTATTTGATTTGGGGATAGCTACCTACTTGATGGTAAATTTTTTAAGTATTTCAAAATCTGAAACCGGAAACGGAAACCAAAAAGGCGCCAAAACATAATGTATATCGTAACGAATGAGGCCCTCTGTTATTTCCTCGAATTAATAATACAACGTGCCGTAAGATAGCCTAGCGAGTTGGATGAAAACAAATTAGAGTATCTTAGAATTACTTTAGTTACATGACTTTAATTAGGTAAGATTAAGTATCATGCGCTATTATATTTATTTTCGTTTTAAAGTAACAAAATTGATTGCTTTAGTATCAAGGGGTGCTACAACACCAAAAGCATCTCCCTGGATATGCCCCTGGTTAGTAGCAAATGCCCAATACATTGAGAGGTCCTGCTAATATGTTCTGTTCTAATGTAGCAGTTCTAAACGTCTGAAAAAATAATAATAAATAATATATAATGAATGTATGGAGAATTTATTCTTGAGGATAGTCCTTATGTAACAATAAAGTACCAAAAGAAACGTATACCACAGAACATGGATACGCTAATTAAAAAGAAATTAAGTAAATAGTTCTGTAACCCACAAAAGGAAAGCTGCTGACGGCCTAAATCACTGGTGATGGCAAGTACTGATTGTCCACAAACTAGTGCTTGGCTGTGAACGGTTTATTACTAGGCCACGACGAGATTTCATTAAAATTTCTTAATTTTATACATCGCGTTAATAAAATATGCTTTTACATATGCCAACATAAACCTGTTCTAGGATTTATGTTGGTATATATATATATATATATTATTATTATGTTTTATGTCGTAATGCTAAAGTTCCAATATTTTATTTCAATTTAGGCCTATTCGTTTAATTTATTTCTCTGCCAATTGTCAACATTGATCTTTCCGCCATTTTTTATGAAGCGGTACGTTGTGACGGTTGTTGTAATGAAACTTCTTCCTCAATATTGTTTTGGTTAATGTGAGCTTTGGTATACAAAAATGGCGGCACTTCCGGCCGCCATCTTGTTTGCACACGCAAATGTGCAAACAAGATGGCGACCACGACAATAACATAAACGCGCTTATATTTAATCTTTTTTAAAACTAAGACATTTTTAAAACGTAAATTTGCTACTTACTTTTTCCCCTGCTTTTGGTTTCTTTTCCTACTCTTGGACCAGAAACGAAAAATAAAAAAGTCGTCATACTACCTATAAATTCAATCGATGCATGGACAAAGTGAATTGCGAGATTCTATACATACTGTACATCAGTGGTTCGAACAAAATTCGTCTGTATTGTACATAAATTTTACTCTTCTTAAGAACTGCAGTCTTACAATTCACATCTCTCGACTTTTCATCTACGATAGGCAGCGTCTCCATAGAGGTTGGCACCTGCGATCCACGGCCACCTAGCCTTCCATGTGTCGTTCACGTTGTCTTTCGTATCGGAAATCACTATTACATATCCTTGGTTATGACAAATTTAACACGTTTAACACACCTTTGCACACTTTAAATCACGTTTAAACACATTTAACTCACATTTACACACTATAAACGCACATTTAAACCACATTTAAACACATTTAGCTCACATTTAACACATTTACATACTTTAAACGCAAATTTAAACCACACGTAAACCCTTTACAAAACTTTTACCTCGCTTACACAATATTAACGCACCTTTAATACACTTTTATGACATTTTACACGCATTAAACATATTAATGACACGTTTATCATGTTAATTACCATTGACAAACTTTCCTCCTCGATAACTTTAGACTTCGAGTAAATTGTACAAACTTTGAAAAAAACACAGACACTTTTAAAAAATTAACAACGTACATAATCCGTCTACATCGTAACCAAAATTCAAAATTCACATTATTTCTCACGTTTCCTGAATGGAATTTTTTGATGGATATTTGCATACGAAGGCATCATTACTATCAGCGCCATCTACATTTCTAAAAACACTTGCCATCGAGGTTACCAGAAGCGCCGCCATTTTGTATACCTAGGCTCACCTTAACCATTGTTTTTTGTGTTTACTTCTCGTTTTCCAGCTTCTTGTGACTCATCCAACAATCTACCCTTTTAATATAAAGTACTGTACTTCGGAAGGCAATAACAACAGCTTTGTCTCCTTAAAGGAATTAAATGTTGAAATTCAGTATATGCGAAGATGTGGTTACGACGATGCCAGTGTGATGAGTCGGTGCTATAGAAGGTTCGAAATTGTTCTACAGGAAACCTTACACATAACTTGGTTTGTCTGATTCTTGTACTGTCCCGGCAATACGTACACTGTTGGAACCAGTAAGAAAAGGACTTTTTTTATTTTGTAAGTCTGAAAGAACACATATTTCAATGAAGTGTTCAATTCGTGCCAAACATGTAAACACGTTCAAATCCAATAAGCTTTCAACACGATTTGCAGAATGTCAAGATTCTGTTTTCTGATTTATCGAATTATACTACTGTCAGTGGCTTAGCCAAAATTTTGAAAATATGGGTGTTGCTCAAGGCAAATTCAGAAAGGTTGCAAAGGCACCTGCTGCCTGTCGTTTATCAGAAAATATTACTCAATTACCGACACTTTAGAATGATTGTAGTCACCTAACGTTTCACATATCATACAGTTTCATTATTGCATTCTTCAAGACCATTCTTCTGGAACTTTTCAGATCATGTCTATCCAGTCTTCTGCTTTGTTCTTCATTTCACTTTACCTTATACCTTGAAGGAATTCACTTAAAGGGTTTCTTCCGCCTCTTTGGAGACGTCTTCTCTTGAAATTGCCGGATTGAACTCTAGCTTTAAGCTTGTCTTTATCGTTATGCCATTATCAAATTATTTTGGAATCAACATTGTATTTATGCCAGCTGCCATTTTTTCATTATTTTTCTCAGAAACCACGGCTATCAATTGAGATATAACTTCGTAGACATGAACTTTATGACTAAAAGCAGTGATTATTACTAAATGTCGAAACTACAACAAATATTTTTAGAAAATTCCTGTAGAAGACAGCTATTTTCATATGACATTGCATTCTTGATACGAGAATAACATGAAATTCTCACGACAAATTTGATGTTACACATTTTTCATGAGAATTTTGTAAAATTGGAAATTTTTCCGGAAAAGTATTGTCGTCAACATTGCATTTTGAAAGCGTTTCATTTCAGATCTTGGCAATGTTGATGGCGTAAAATTCTCCAAAATGAAGCAAATTTTATATTTCAAACTTTGTAATTTTCGAGGAATTACAGTAATCAAGTGGAATTTAATATATGCCTAACCGTTGCATAATTAGAGAATTCTGCAATGTATCAATTTAGTAACTATTCATAAATATTTTTTATATTTTTGTTTATACTTACTATATAACATGAGTAACAGTTTCATCACAAATTTATAATGATTAATTATAGTATACAATATAGCATGTTATATATATTAATTTAATTAGTTATGTTATAATGGAAATTTAGAAATAAAATAGTTATTAACAGGACCAATAATTAAGAATGAATACTAATTTAATTATTGATTATGATTAAACTTACACTAAAGTTGCAGAATGTACTTGACTTTCGTGATTGTATGCTTTTGTATACCGTAATTACATTTATTTTACAGGAATGTGTGTAAAAAAATTAGTACAAAATTAAGTAGTTCAATTATTCAGAAGTAGCGTGTGAGTAGATATTTTTTTGTGTATTTTAATAACTTTTACGGTGCTGTGGATACTAATAGGACTTTTTTCAAGTCCATCGTGGTTTAATTATGCCATGTCCACAATAGGCCCTCTGTGTGATGATGGACAGGCCTGACGTAGCTGGGACTAATCGTCCCCGAAAAATTCCGGAGTTTTTCGGTAAACTGATATTTTAAAACCAACCAGTTGGTGATTTTCATTGTTAAACATATATAGACTTTACCACATTTGTTGAATCAGTGAAATAATTTATTTTAGGAATAACGTGAATAAGCGAGTAATTAATTTGTGTACTGTCCATATTCCGCTTTTTTCATGTGTAGATTCAGACAAAATAACAGTTCGAGACATTTCTATTACATTTAATATATTAATTAATAATTAATCTGTACTTTTCGAATGTACAGATTGGCATAAAACTCAATTGAATAGTGAAGTATACAAATTTTACACAAATATTGTTTAGTTCAGATTTCCATTAATACTTGCACCAAGAAAAGAAAGCTATGTTAAACCGGTCCAAGTTCACTCTACTCTGTGTGCTATCGATCCACATAATTGCTTAATTTAAAAAACTGAGTGGAACAAATTAACAGGCTCACCAGTGGCCAAGCGGTTCAGTTCCCTGAACACTGGGATTGTGGGTTTGCGCCTCGCCAGGACGGGCTGAATACGTGGAGTTTTCCGAGTTTTCTCTACGTCTGTAACGCCTGAATAGGGGCCAGTTAGCCTTAAAAAGATCTCCCGGAAGGCATACCCTCTTAAGCAGATCGCCCAAGTGTTGTTTTGCCGTAAACAAATAAACAATATAAGTATATAAAAAACAACGTTTAACAAATTACTTTGCTTTTCGTTTATTCTTCCGTCGTTCGCTACCAGTTGACCAGTCCACATTTCCACAAATACGAAGGCGACCTTTCTTTATAGGCTACTGCCGACGTAACAAAATGTAAAATAGGTAAAACGTCCTCTGGAGCTATCGCCACTTTCCGTAAAAATTACAATTTAAATAAATATAAAATACACATGGCCGACGGTAATACATTGTATAAGTATATAAAAAACAACGTTTAACAAATTACTTTGCTTTTCGTTTATTCTTCCGTCGTTCGCTACCAGTTGACCAGTCCACATTTCCACAAATACGAAGGCGACCTTTCGGCAGTAGCCTATAAAGAAAGGTCGCCTTCGTATTTGTGGAAATGTGGACTGGTCAACTGATAGCGAACGACGGAAGAATAAACGAAAAGCAAAGTAATTTGTTAAACGTTGTTTTTTATATACTTATACAATGTATTACCGTCGGCCATGTGTATTTTATATTTATTTAAATAAACAATACACAAGGTTCACTTCAAATAAAAGATTACCAATAACCGACTGGATAGAACCACTGAACAATGATAATTGGTTGTTAGTTCGCGCCTCATCAATGATCGTCACGTGAAATTTTCCAGGTTTTCTTTTCGTTTAACACCTGAATAGAAACCATTTTCTGTTAAAAGCCCTCCCGGGAGGCATCTAACCTTGGCGGATCGCTTACGTCTTGAATTGTCTTGTTTTATCGGAGTAAACCGACAGAACAAATTTCAAATACAGTAGTTGTTATTTATAGAATAAAAAAACATCCATCAATATGAAATTATTTATTGTTAAAATTCGCAGAATTTCTTACATGTGTAATATAGTAATTCGCACTTCGATCTATAATATGAAATTAGCAATTTCCGGCAAAAGTAATATATTGAATATTTAATTTAAGTTTTCAATGAGTAATATTCAGTCATTGAAACGAAAACAGACATGGAAGTGCATGCCGATATTGAAGAGACATCTACCGCTCATCAAAACCTTGCCGAAATGACAGTTATGAATTATGAATACTTAATACTACATATATTAGGATTTTTAGATAATCAGAATTTGAAGAGGGCCATGGGCGTATGTCGATTATGGAGAAAAGTGGCAAAATGGATTTTTTATAGAAATAGAATACTCTTCGACGTCAAAGTAAGCATATGTTAAAAACTTATAAAGTAATATCGCTAATTTTTTCTAGGTGTCTATTTAACTTCCTGTTAAACTATTCCGAGTAATTAATCTCATTAATTTTATAAATATTTTATCGTATTCTGATCTGAAAGCATCATTAAGTATACATTTCATGCGTGCTACGAAGTAACAAGCAGTAAGTAAGCAAACCAAATGGCTATTAGTTTGATTAAATGCTTATTTTATATATTCTAAATTTAAGAACAGCTACAATTTTCACAAATTGTAGCTAATAAATTCTCATTAACGCATGTATGTCTGTTTTTAATATCGAAAACAGAGTTAGAACGATTAAACTCGAGACCAGAAGTGGAAAGCCTAATGGCAAGAAGTCCCAATTAACTATATACGAACTTCCGGTTTTGACCGGAAGTAACGTTATTTTAATTCAAAAATTTTCTCCATTGATTTTTCCCACTGAAATCCTTGTATATTGGAGGTATGCTTTCACACGGATGTTAGTGGTGCTTGTCTGTGATAAGTAGACACGAATCCTCGTTTGGCTTGGATTTTTCACAAAGGCCATCAAGTGGTATCCATTACCTGTTAGTGGTAAATATGAGTCGGTTGTATACGCGACTGATGGCGCCACTCAGTGGTGTGACCAAGTGGGCAGTCTAAAAGTAACCTTAACATAACGGGCAAGTTTGATTAACGGTTAAAATCAACGAATGTTTTTACTGCGACTTAGTCAACTTAATTTCTATGAGAAGCCAAGCGTATTTCTTTTTTCGCAAAAGTATTAAAGCGATGAAGTAAAAATCTGTTGCATTTGAAGACTTCTAACATACAGAACACTATTTTGGCTGTGTAAAGTAGCCTTAACACAGCCGGATAAGCTATGTTAATAATATTTTATCCGGTTGTATTAAAACCGTTTACTAACCAATGCACTCTTTGAAACGAGTTTCCACATATGCCTTTGGCAGAAAGGCTTTTCTGAAAGGCCACTCGATCAGTTTCCATTTGATTGGATGTTGCAAAGCAACAGGTGGGCGATCCGCCAAGGAGAAATAATTCCTGGGGAAGGCATTTTTTTCGGAAATTGCCCGTTTAGGTGTTAAAAATGTCTGAAAAAATTTTCGTGATCAGCCTCTCGATGGGGCGCTAATCACCCGTGTTTAATAATTTTATGCACTCCCGCATCGACAAACAATTTTTTTGTATCTTTGAGCTTGTCGTCAATCTGCTGAAGTCCACAGATTCTTATCAAAGTAATAGTTTTCAATGCATAAGATATGAGAGATTACAAAGGAAAAAAAAACTAATGACCAGTTACTTATTGTGACATTGTCAGCATAAGTATAGGTCTGCAATTTTCAAATCGTAGCCCAATTATATTGAAGTATAGTTATCAGGCTATTAAAGATAGAATAATTTATCAATGTACAGTATATATGCGCTTTTAAGATGAGTGAAGATAAAGTTCAGGGTCTTCGTGAAATCTTAAATGCCAAATTCGAGAGGATAATAAATTTTAATGTTTGTTCCTATTTATAGATATTGCCACGCTTGATAATGCAATTTATTGCTTTTCATTCACCTTCCTGTTTGTTTCACTACGTTAAAGAAGAAAAAGAAAACCGAAACTTTATTGTGGGTTTCGATAATAGTTGGAGTGTTGATTGCCATCTATGCGACAAAAAACTACACGATCCACTCAAGTTCGGAATTAATAAACTATACAGTAAGTATTGTGCAATGTTTTATGAAAAAAAATAATAATTTTAATGTCAAATTCTAAATTACTTTGCTTTGTTGCTAAAGAAAAATCGGAAGAGGAATTTTCCAAGGATCTATTTTACGTTTGGATTGCATTTTTTCCGTCTTTCCCAGGCGTGAACATGAACAGATTTACTTTTTCGTCAGTGGAAATTCAAGAAATGTTAGAGCCGAGTAAGACGAACTTTTCAAAACTTACGAAAATTCCAGATGAAGAAACAAAATGTGTTTTATGGTTCTTGGATGGCAAAATAGACCACCGACTGTTAAATGTTACACCAAAATGCGCGTTAGCAGGTCTAGCTAATCTTCAAGACGTCAAGAAACGTCACGAAAACTACAGATGCATAGTGTTTTCAGGAAGGCGAATTAAAGCTATGTCAATAAAACTACCCAGAAGTGAAGATAAACTGAGAGAAATATTTACTTCTCTGGGACACTTCGTTGCTTACAAATCTATAGCGTTTTATTTTAGCCAAAAGTCAGTAAATCACGATGCAGAAAACAATAGCGCATTCTCTTTATTTACAAAAATGTACCCGAATGTACCTATATTACCATTCAATAGCGAATGTTTTTTCGGTGTTCAACATTTTCCACGAATTGCAGAGAATCAGCTAACTATACGTGAAAGTTCATTTCGAAAAGGTACAAATCTATTTGCAGTGTTAATTTTACTTTGGTTTCGATTAAGTAAATAAGCTACTTGTATGAAATGCTTCGTACTATTAAATGAACTTTAATAGTTTACTTAATTAAGTAAAAATTAAGGAAAATAGCATAATTGAAAGTATAATTCAATGAAACAACAAGCAGGGTGTTTATAACTGAAAACCGTCTCTAGAAAGAACTATCGGGTAGATCTTAAAAATGTTTGGCACATATACTGTCCTGAGCAGTTTTGATTTACAAAAAAGATACATGCAGAAGAGATTTCCACATTTGGCAAAAAATTTCTCGAGAGAAATCATCTGTAGGCCTACTACTAATCTGTGTGATGCTAAAGCATTGTTTTAACACTGTAATGTCAAATGACTTATAATACTACACAAAAAGCGTATTTTATTACGGTAGTTCTGTACAAGATCTCTTCATATACATGGACCTGACATAGTGGCTCATTAAGAATTGACTCTTTGTTTTCTTGAGCATTTTCCTTAGAAAATATAGAGGGAGACCCATTAATAATCGGAAGGATAGTATTGTGAAAACACGACTTTCTTTCATGATTTTAAGAAGCACCAGTTTCATAACCCACGATGTATATATAATTCTTAAGAACTTACAATGGAAACCATCTGTTACCAAAATATTAGGTGGAAATTTTATTCAGGCTTTAAAATAATGTACAGAAATAAAAATATTATCAAAACTTTGACTATCAATTTTAGCGAATTAAATTCGGTAAAAGTACGATAAACATAAAAGTAAAATTGTGTCTTAAAGTAATTTGAAATTTTATAATTTGGTAGAAGACATTTGGAGGTAGTCAAAGTTATATTCTTCTTCCAACAATAGACTATCACCGTGGCCTCTGTAAGTAATTGTAATTTATATTAAAATAATTGATAAATTTAAATAAAGAAAAAAATATGTCAATCCAAAATTATATCAGTCAAACCCGTTTTTATGCGGTGGATAGGGACCGCATAAAAAAACGCATAAAAAATCGCACGAAACTTCACGAATGGCTGTAAAAAATAGTTTTCGCAACACAATTAAAAAATATTTATTTTTATGCGGTCAACAGGGACCGCACAAAAAAAGTCTCACATAGAAAATAACTCAAAACCGTACGAAATAGAATTTATTGACAACAGATGTCAGCACTTGACTGCATCGTCTGGTCTATCGTCTGTTTTACATATTTTTGTCCAGGTGGTGTTTTGTTGACTTAAAAAATAAATTATTTCATTTTTCACATATTCATTCAATAATATTACTATAATAAGTTCATTTATGCTATAATAAGTTTATTTAGCTATAATAAGTCAACGTGAGACATGACAAATCGCACGAGACTAGTCGCCAACTATACCGCACAAAAAAAATCGCATAAAAAATCGCACAAATAAAAAACCGCACAAAAAAGACCGCATAAAAACAGGTTTGACTGTATTTCTATTTAAAAATTACTAAAACATCGCGCATCTTTGTCGTATCGCGATAGAATTGAAGACGAGCCGAAAAAAAGAAGCAATCCTTGCACTTGTTAGACATAGACAAAGCGATCTCTGTACAGTAAGTAACAGTCTCTGTAACGATCTCTGTAACAGTCGCGGTCAGGTGAACTTTACACTTGCCGCCACGAAAGAGGCATCTTTGCACTCCCGATTACGGGAGAGGCTATCCTCGTAGCCTGTCGGTCATAGGAAAAACGGTCCTTGTACTGGCCGGCACACAGAAATGATCCTTGCCTTAAGAGGCACACAAAGAGATGATTTAAGAACAAAGCAATCGATGGCAATTTCCGCCAGTGGCAATGTGGATAAAATCACTGAAAACTTGTTGTGACTTCGCTCCTGGCAAACGGGTTGGCTACGTGGAGTTTTCTAGGTTTTATTCATGTTGGTAACACTTAAATAGGGGACCAGTTTCTTATAAAAGATAATGTATCTTGACAGGTAATCCTTGTCAGGCAAATTATCTCATGTGTCGCGTTGCCGTATACGAATAAAACCAAAACTAAAAGCAATCCATACCAATTGCTTTGTTCTTGTGCTCTGTTCGTTTTTGCGTCTATCTTTTGGTAGGTACACGCAATGCTGTTTGTTATTTGATCCCTAAATTCTATTTGGCGTGCTCGAAAAGCATGGCCATTGTCACATTATATTGATAACGAAATTACGAATCCTTGTTTTCTACATTTATATTCATTTCATTTCTACATTTTTATCGCAAACAATGGAAAATGGCTAAGTTTAATCGAAATCTATCTAACAAATTTTGAGAACACAATTCTGTAATCCACATCCCTAACGCTTCGCTCCAGATATGTTTTGATTGTAAAACTTCGATTTAGAGTCACCACTTGTTTGGCTATGAAATTGACACTAAATTAAAATAGCTCCAACATTAAAAATTATATGTATGTTTGTAATGAGGTTCATACGCAAGTTTGACGTTCAGAATGAAAGAGACGTGATTTGATGATAACAATATTGTTTACACTGAAGGCTTCTCTCTTTTAATCACTTTATTGAAATTTTTGTAAAAGTTTAGCGAGATTGTTTGTTGTTTCAGTTTTAGAAATTATGTCAAACTGATGTGTGATTTGTAAGTAATCGTGAAGAAAATGCTATTTCTTCAGCAAAACTTTTCCCCATGAATTATAAGTTTTATTAGCGAGGTTGTGGCCGAAGTTTTCAACGCGAAAACGTGTACGTCGGACGTTCAGCGCCTCTTTCCTAGAAAGTTTAACAATGCTAAGCCTAGAAGTTTAAGAATGGCGTTTGGAAAATCAGTGGAATCATGCACGACATTCAAAAGGCCATTGCCAAACTTTTAGGCTTACAGGAAAGCGGCGCTGAACGTCCGACGTACACGTTTTCGCGTTGAAAACTTCGGCCTCAACCTCGCTATTTTTACTTTTACGGCTGTTTTGTATACATAACAATGGAAAATATTGAAATCATGTCAAATTTGATCCTCCGGACTTTTCGCAATTCTCCATGTTTTGAGATTTCCTGAACTCAAATAAGTCGAAAAACACGGGTTAAATTCCGTGTGTGTGTGTTTTGGCATGTATTTTGTAAATATCTCAGAATGGCGTAATGATTAAAAAATGACATTTGGCATGGTAGCTTCTATACAAGGAGCATAATATTAAATTTTGGCTGTTAAAGATTAAGGGGTGGGGTGATATGGGAGTGACGTGTGATTTATCTCGAGAGAAATCGGACTTAACGAAGATTTTATCCGTTATTGAAATTTACATATTTTTAAAAACTCATTTCTTCCTTCAAAATTAAACCTATCGCTTTTCTAAAATAATTAATAATATATAATTTATTTTAAATAAAACTGATAATAGATTGCGCCACACACTATTTATTTTAATATTTAAACTTGATATCAAATCAAGTTTGACGCTAAACAAGAATACAGCGAAGCAAACTTCTCGGCCTTTTGCCAAACATCAAGGTGCAGGTTTTGTGTACCTGTAAGGTGACTGATTCCTGGGATCTAAAGCGTGGGAAGCATTCGGCGCCCTGCCTTTGGCCGAGGCTTGTTGGCCGCGTGCTCAGACCCAGCTTGGTTTTTGGGCTAAGTCATTATGGCTATGTTTTTGGGATGTGTCCGCTGCCACCACTGCAGCTAGTGCTGGGAGAGGCGTTCGCTGATATCTGCTCTCTGGTTGGGTGTATCTGCATGGTGGCGGGCACGAACCGCAGACTAGGTTGACTTGCCAGCCCGGTCTGTGTTAAAATATGGAGGGTCCCTCAAATTTTAACACATCAGTAATAAAGTCTGGACGCATGCTTGAGTTTGAAGGTTTGAGTCATGTAGTTTGATGATAACAGTGTCGTTTGTAATTCTGTAATTCGCTAAGATTTCGATTTAGATATTTAATGGGTGCCTTGTATTTCATGCATAATTTGCTGTTTTTTTGAAAAAAAGGAAAATGCTTATAATAAAAAATATCAAAGTCCATATCGGCTACATTTTACGAGTATCTTATATACCAATAATATAAGCTTTATAATATTGCTTAATTATATGACCCACCAGAAATACAGAATAATCAAATAAACTTTATCGATTGCTAAAAATTTTAATAATTAAAATAAAAAAATTAAAACTAGTTGCGTAACTTTCCCGCCAATTTAAAGATTTTAAAACTTTTATATTATTAATCATACTATAGTATTAAGAAATGATGGCGGTAATCTAACTTAAAACGTAGCTTGCATTAAACAATAAAAAAACTAAATTAAATAATTAAGAATTCTTACTTTATTGGGTAGACTTTATGAGACGGCAGTTGTTTAAATAGCCTTAGGCAGACATTCAACCAATATATAATCACTGCTAGTTGATTATGTAGAATTACATGCTTTACATTCTTCTCTTTTCTTACTCCTTAAAATATAACAATAAATATTTAAGAAAAATGTTAATCAAGTAATACTATATATTAAAGTAATATGCATTGTTGGTATAAGTCTAGTGTAATTGATGTTTTTCTGACTGTCACCACATGGCAGATGAGGATATATACAAATATATGCAGGATAAATTTTTATCTTTAAATGTACGATAGCCATTCTGGCTATTTTAAATATTTGAAGTAGTCAGGATAAGACAATTCAATGCACGGGCAATTTACCAACGAGGGAATTCTTTCAGAGAGGACATTCCATGGAAAACTATTCCTCTTTAAACGTTAGACATGTGAAGAAAATTTAAAAAATTTCATGTGGCTAGTCTGTTGGTTAAGCGCAAACTCGCGACTAACTACCGAGTTCTTTGGTTTTATGTATTTAGTCACTGGTGACAGTTGGAAAAAGACATAAAATACATAAATGATACATAAAAATACTATCAACGTATATACATTAACTGTTTTCTTACCTTTGAAAAGTATTAAGGACGTTTCAATTTCTGGATCAAATTCTTTCTCCAGTAAAATTTGCCGAAAAAGTCTACAGAGTTCTAAGATTTGTAAAAGTAAATATTGTAGAGGTGCAGATCGACATTGATAGGGATCGAAGAAAAAAGTATCAAACTTGATCATATCGTGAGTATTGTAGGAATCTTTTACAATATGCATGACGACACCTCTTTCAACAACGGTTTTTATCCCGATAGCCTGGAATATTGTTTAAAAAACGTTTAATGCGAGTATGTGCAGCTGAAAGAATATTGACAGATATAAACTATTGTTACCTTTAATATTTCAGAATAAAAAATACTCGTGTCGAGTGTATCGATGAATCTTTCTGTATATTTTTTAAAAATTCTCAAGAAAGAACGAATTTCAACTAATGCCTCGAAAGTTGTCGGCTCCTTAAAAAATTTTAATTTCAAAAAACATTCAAATTAGTAAAAGAACAAAGCTCGCTTTTTCAAAACACTAAACATTTATTCGCATTTCAGATACAGTCAAATCTTGATATAGCGCCTTCTTAATTAATAATATCGTTGTAATATTTCTGGATGGCCAAGGCAAGATATGTTCTGATGGATTATTATTTACAAGTTGGCGCTATACAAGGGTTTTTCCAACTTTAGCTTTTTCTGCGCTATGAGCACAACGTGGGCCGTTATCCGTACCCATCGTGGTTTGCCAGTCTCTCAATAGGGCCCGAAAAATCCAAAAAATCCGTCCACGACAAACCCTGAAATTCGATCTCGTATCCCTCAGAGTAAAACCTAAATTTCAGGGTTTTTCGTGGACGGATTTTCTCGATTTTTCGGGCCCCATTGTAAGACTGGCAAACCACGACGGATATGGATAACGGCCCACTTTGTGCTCATAGAGAAAAGATAGCTAAAAGTGGAAAAACTCTAGTATAGCGTTAGTTTGTGAATGTTATTTCGTAGGAATGTATGATTTAAATAGAGAACTCCAGTTTCTGAAAATTATATTTTTACACACTAAAGACGACAATGAGTTTACCAAATTACATGACTCTCAAATTCTGAAACTTAAATTTGTGTCTAGACCTCATTATTATATAAATTCTCATTGTTTGAGGCTTTTGATTTTAGCCAATACTCGAATTAGTGTTAATTTTAAATGCGGATAGACTGGCGCTAATCGAATTTTGACTGAATCGTTTCGCATATAATACAGTAGAGAACCGAAAATCGGAATCAATTGGGGACTGGGGTTGTTCAAATTAGTGATTTGTTCCGATTACCGATTATGTACGAATAAATATATTAACCTGTCCGATGTTCAAATTTTTCTCCGTTGCGTGTCGCTTCGTGTTGAATTTTCGCGATTTTAAGCCTAACGAAAATTTTTATAATAATAATCGAGGCTATTGTATCGTTAAAAATTATTTCTGCATTTTGTACAAACAAAATAAATATATTGAAGAATATAAAAACATGAAAATTATACTTTAGAAGTAAATCTAGTATCAAGAACGTTAAATTAAGCACGACACAGTCTGACTGAAAATCGTTCGGATAACCGGCGATTCCGATTACCGGGGTTCCGATTAACGAGTCTCTACTGTAATGACGTATTTTATAAGCTAAATATTTTACCAATCTTGGAGTCAGCCTAGAACAGTAAAATCACTAATTCAGGGCATGTTTCTTGCTTTCTTTTACACAGTTTGTTTGTTTTATTAAGTCTTTTTAAGGGTAACTGAACCCTATTCAGTGGAGAAAATCCGGAAAACTCCACGTGGCCAGCCTGCCTTGGCGAGGCGCGAACCCACAACCGAACTCTTAGTGTTTAGGGAACAGAACCGCTTGGCCACTGGTAGGCAGTTTTTTTTTGTTTTTAAACAGTAGAACTCCGTTAAAATATTTTTCACGGGATCAATTGAAAAAAACTTGTTAACAGGTATGAAAATAATATAGCCTTTCTTTCAATAATTTAGGTATTGAGAGCGTTTCTCACAACTTGCTGTTTGTTTCAACATGGATGCCAGGTAATCATGCAAAAAATTGTAAAATCCACGCTTAACATAGTCCAATGTTGCGCATGTAATGAGTGAGGTTGTCAATTTTTGGTGCAGAACCCCTTTTTATAAAATGACAGGAGATGATAAATTGACATCAGAAATGCACAGATATTCTTTTTTGTATAGTAGGACACCAAGAAAATTGCACCCAAATGCACTCAAACCATAATCCTGCTGAAGAATTTAAAGTGATTGAAAATTCACCATAACATCTTCAGCAGGATTATGGTTTGAGGATTATCATACTATGTTAAGATTATATCACTGTCGACCTCGATACGTAATAAGTGCACAGCCGCACCTCTTCATTTGAATTTCCGTCCAATGGTTTTGGATACCATTTGTCGAAACAAGGTCCAATTCTCAAAATACTAGCTTATTTTCGGACAATTCAGGATTATCGGATACTTTTTAGTGTTGGATAAAAGAACATTTTGAATTATACGATTAAAGAACTTCTGTAGTATTTCAATTATTTCTATCATAATCATTTTTAAGACTTAATTCTTTCTTAATTCTAAAATAGAATTTTTATAATTATAAAAAGATATAAGAGAAAAAATGAACGAATAGAGTCATAAGAAATAGTTACCGCAGTTGGTGCTCTAATTATATATTCTGTCACATCTTTCATGTACCATCCATTTGAATGGTTTCCAAATCTGATCGGTTTGAGTCCTCGCATAAAACACCTTTTCAAATGACAATATTCGCAATTACTTATACTAGTGAATAGAAAATTGCATCTTCCATTGTACGCACATATGTACTCTTTTCTTGTCCGGATACTGTGGATGAAAAACCTCAAGCAACATCTACAGGCATGACTACCATAATAATCGTTCCATGACGGGCCGAAACATACTCTACATTTGGAATTTATCACCGAACCTGTAAGTATAGATAAATTACATAATTGTAAGTACTCACAAAGAATATAAATTAGGAATTCGAGAAGTAAATATTTATTACATTTGTGAAAAACCGAATAAGAAAGAACAGATGAAGAAAAAAACACATTGAAAAACGAAGAATTGGATTAATGGAAATAGGTTATGCAATACAAAGACTATCTGTGAAGAAAATTTTTACGAAATTTTGTTTCTTATCTAGGTGTTAGACACGTAAATAGAACCTAGAAAACTTCACACGAATTGCTTTCTGGCAATGCGTTTAGCAATCCAAGTTTACAACCCATGATAGGTGTTTAGGGGTTTATCTACCCAGCCACTGGTGGACCGAAAAATAAATTAAAAGGCTCGTAAAATATTTTGTACTGAACGAATTTCTAAAATAGATTCTGTGCAAAAGGTATGGATGCATTTTTTGACATTTGTATAAATGTCATAAAATGCATCCTTGACCTGTTCTCCACTGTTCTTAAGGAGATTTATCACGTTACCCTTTACATGCTAATATATTACTCATAATGTTTAAACAACGTGAAGAAAGAAAAAGTAACTTAGTTTAAAATGTAATAAGTACTAAAGAAATAGAGCAGGATATTTTAAGTGAATTATTTTAAATTGTTAGTTAATTAACTAAAGCTTTCCAACAAGCTCACTTCTGAAATAAAGTTTAAATAAGCTCCTTATAGCTAAATTGCATGAATTTATGAATACTCAAAAAGAGAATTTAACACATTACTTCAGAATTATCTAAATCAAAGTTTTAAATTTTAAATTGCACAAATGGACATGAAAGCTTGAAGTACTTCGATTTTAAACGTTTCATTATATACTCACAAGAAATTATTTCAGAAGCTTGATCTCTTTGGAAAAAGGCCGATTGACAGACGTTACCACAGCTCAAAAAGTTTGAAATAAGATGAAGTCTGCTTGTACAGAGCAGTTCATTCAGAAATAAGATGCAGAGTCACAAAAGTTTTGCCATTTTTGCGACTTAGCACGTGGTATCTGAATGCAATACTTAAGGAAAACGATTCTTTGTAGAAAATTATATATAAAAATATATGGTAGCAAAAATGGATTATGAGACCTCCGGCTGTTGTAAGATTTCATGCTTGAAGAAGACGGTCATCTTGATTTCAATTGTACAAATATAGGATAAACCTATTGAAATTTCTCGTGGGTAAAATTTACACCGAAAAAATCTGTCTATAAATACAGTGGACCCCCGATACACCGCGCATGTCAGGCGGGAAACAACACCCGCGTTATAAGGTGAACCGCGTTATACCGAGCGGCGCGGTGTAACGCGGTTCACCTCTTTATTTTAGCAATAATGTCAAGCTTTTTTTTCACACTGTAAGCTTTTCTTTTACTCATCATGCATGCAATAATTAAACACTATTCAAAATACATGCAGAAACTCAATACATACACAATTACTCAATACGCAGTAACAATAAAATGCGCTACTCACTAACGCCGCACGGACCTGTATAGACGTGTTTGAGCTTATCGCGTCGCGAACATCGCCCACGCTATAATCGAGTGCGCGATATAGTGAGGAGCGCTATAACGAGGGCCAACTGTAGTATATTCTGCTAAAATTATACGATTTACTGTAATTTGCATGTTAACAGTTAAACAGATGCTTTAATCAAATAGCATTAAGAGCTTTACGTACCAAGAAATAAAGGCGTAATAAAGCGAATAGTATCAAGGGCCTTAATAAAGCAAAGAACCAGTCTCATAGAGTTCGTTGTTGAAGAAAATGTTTTCTTTATAACAAATTATACTCTAGTGCAGAGGTTGGAAGTTTGCTATTTTAATATAAAATATGTTTATTCCCCAACTACGACATACTGTAAAGTACGTGTTAGTGATGTGAAGGAAAACAAATAAAAATTTAAAGTATAATTAACAGCTTTAAATAAGTTAGAACAGGGGTGAGCAACCTTTTTACTCAACGGGCCAATTTAAATTTTAAAATTTTTTGGCGGACCGCACATAAAGTAACACTTATTAATAATTTACAAAACTTTATTTATAATAAACATTAGAATAAAAAATACAAAATTTAAAAAAAGTAAAGATTTCATATACAAATTTTAATGCAAAATAAAAACAAACAAGAAAAGAACAGAAAAACGAATTTACTTGAAATTTTAATGAGAAATTTGGCACTGTTTTTTCGATACAAGCTGATCAATATCAGCCGGAATTGATGAGGTAGCGTACACGTACGCAGTTTTCTAATCGTGCATCACTCAGTCTTGATCGGTGGTCATTTTTGATTAATTTCATGGTTGAAAATAATTGTTCGCAAACATACGTACTTCCGAACAGAGACATCATTTGCTTTGCATTTTTTGTCAAAAGCGGAAATTTCTCAGGGCTCACAAAAAATTTATAAAAATTTTCGATGTTTACTGAGAAAAGTACATTTTTTAAATCGGTATTATTCTGCATGTCAATCACTTCCATTTGAAAGTCTTCGGGAACTGTATCCACATCGATATTAAATGGCGAGGAAAACATTTTCATGGAAACCGCTGTCTTCTCAGCTTTGAACATTTGGAATCGTAATTGAAATTCGTTGATTAAAATGTCTATATATTGTGCGTATTTTTGAGAAGTAGTAACGTTTTCTTTTTCTAAATGTGGAAAGTGAGACACATTATTCTGCAAAAGATGCTGTTTCCACAATTTTAATTTGCGCTCAAAGCCCTGAATTTTATCATACAAATTGTGAATAAACTGTCCTTTGCCTTGAAGTTCCACATTAAGATCATTGAGATGCTGAGTCATGTCGATAAGAAACCCAAAATCGCACATCCATTCTTTATTACCGAAATGAGGAAAGGCATATCCCTTCATATCCAAGAACAATTGTATTTCGCTTTTTAAGTTGTATACTCTTTTTAGCATTGCACCTCTACTAAGCCAACGTACTTCGGTATTAAAAACCACGTCGCCATATTCAGATTCTAAACCTTTCAGGAATTCTTTAAATTCACGGTGATTTAACGCGCGCGACTTTATAAAATTGATTAGTTTAATTATTGGTACTGTGACATTTGGCAAACTCAATCTTTTCGCACACAAATTTTCCTGGTGAATTATGCAGTGGTTAACGAATATTTCCCTTCCTGTAACCTTCTTAATGTCTTGAAATAGCCTTCCCGATACTCCTACCTCCATGCTTGACATTGCTCGTGCTCCATCTGTCCATATACCAATAATCTCTTCTAATGAAATTGAAAAATTTTCCAACACAGACTTTAGTTCATCGTACAGGTCTTTGCCGGTTGTAGTCCCTTGCATTGGATTCAGTAAACACAATTCTTCGGTAATATTAAATTTAGTGTTAATACCACGTAAAAATATAGCCAGTTGTGCTATATCGCTAATATCGCAACTCTCATCAAGTGCCAAAGAACACTATTCGAATTTTGCAATGCGTTCACGAAGCGTTGTTGCTATGTTCTCGGACAAGTCTTCAATTCTTCTTGCAATGGTGAATCTTGATAAACTAATGTTTGAAATAATATTTATTTTATCAGGAAATGCTATTTCTGCAACAGCAGACAGACATTCTTTTATCATCTCTCCATCCGCAAAGGGTTTCATTTTTTTTGCCAGTATTTGACTGACAACAAAACTAGCCTTTACTGCCGTATTTGATAAAATAGCTTAATTTTTAAAAATAGCCTGTTGCTTTTCTAAGTTTTTCTCCATTTGATTAAACTTATCTATCCGGAGTTGTTCTGTTAAGTTTTTATATTGTTGTTCATGTTTTGTATCGTAATGCCTTTTTATGTTATATTCTTTTAATGTCGACACAGTCTCTGAGCATATTAAGCATACAGCTTTATCTTTGACGAAAGTGAAAAAATAATCAAATTTCCACTTTTCTTGGAAATGCCTGTGCTCATCCGCAACCTTCCGTTTTTTTGTTTGCTTTTCCGACATGCTATTATGGATTAAAAATTTGAAAGTTAAAAAAATTTATAGGAAAACTTAATTTTGAATAAAAAAAACTCTAATATTAACTTTTTGACAATAATATTGCACTCACGCCTTTCAAGAAACACAAGAATTGCTAAAATTGCTAGTTAACAGCTTATCAGTCTGACTGATTGTGTGACAGAAGCAAACAGAAGCAAGCACAGACGCGGCGCGTTTGTATTGCATGTTTGAACAAGTCGCCGACAAGTGAGTAACTCGTCACAAAAAATTGTTTCGGTTTAGTATGTACTACCATTTTATTATAATTAATTTTATAACAATATATTGATGGGAGAAAGTAGATAAATAAATTCAATTTTAGAAATGCTTGGCGGGCCGCAATAAATTCAATTTTAGAAATGCTTGGCGGGCCGCAAGCGGCCCGCGGGCCGCGTGTTGCTCATCCCTGAGTTAGAAGATTTAACTAGGTCATAATATAAAAGTATAAACATGTACATTATATACAAATCATTTTGCAATAGTAAATAAAATATAGGGCGATGTATGAGTCGCATACATCTGGAAGGATGGAGTATATGCGAGCATTTCATCAGACATATTAATGTACGTTTATATAATGCCCACATTTTAATAGACATTTACTTAAACAGAACACCCAACTACTTTTCCTACTTTTTATGTTGAATTACTTTAAAGCCGTTTTTAATCCTGGACATTAATGTGCAGCATAATTGCCAGTTTTAATAGAAAAAACTTCTATATATTGTAGTTAAAATAGCGATAATTATTATAAAGAGTATGTTTTAAGTTAATTTTCTAAATTAGGAATTAAACTAAATGAAAATACTTACTTAATTTAGGTCTGAGTTCTTCGATCTGATCGATAGTGGCCATTATTAACTAAATAACACGAACGGTTATGAACTGACAAAGAAATGAAAGAACACGCTTACCATCTGTTTCTTTTATGTATACCTGCTGACTCACATTACAATATTTAGGCCTAATGTTGTATTAGTAATTAAGTTAACTGAAAAAAATATGACACAGAACCTCACAATAATTATATTTTTTACCAATGCTTATAAACATTACTCAACGTTTTCTTTATTCTGAATAGTAAGATTGCATTGTCATGGTTTATGTCATATCACAAATCATTTTAAGATAACTTGCTGTGTAAATTTCAAGTAAATTTCTCATTGTTTTCAGAACTTTTTGTGACAAACGTAATTAAAAATTGTGTATTTGTTCTTATGACATCCTTTTGGCTCTCTATTTATTATTTATATAAAAAATAAACCAGCAACGAGTTTCCCGGCGAGGTACACAGTTTTACTTGTGTCATCTGTTGTAATATTTTTAACTATTATAAAGTGCCAAAAACCTTCATTTTAAGGGTAGGGATGAGCTTTATAAAAGAACTGTAAATACTAATAACGAGTAAAATCGTCATTAAGTCCGATTCTACTAGAGATACACGACCGCCATTATCTCCACACCGCTTCGACCTTTAACCACCAAAATTTAACGGCATCAATCTCTCTAATAAACAGAAATTTTGGAAAAAAAGCACAGTAGTTATTACGTTCAGAGTAAAGAAAATCGCGCAACACACACACACATTCATACATACAGAAATTACTTCCGAATTTTTTTGCATTTCTCGACGTTCCTAGGCGTCCGAAGTCCCAAAAATGTAAAAATCTTTTGGGGTCATTTTTTGACCGATTGACATTCTTTCCCTCTATTATATATGACAGTCGGGAAAGTAATACTGTACTTGAAATGAGAGTTTCTCATTTCGTGGTCTCTTGCTTATCCCGGGATAAAATTAATCATTTTTAAGATATATCATTTGATTTCAAGATAATTTGTATAATTATTTTTCATTTTTAATGTAATTTAATACGTTTGCAACATCCAAAATCATATTAATAATGTTATATAAAATGTCTATTAAAAATTACCTTTGAATTACGTAGAAATTTTCACAAATAAAAGAGTTTGTTAAAGTTTGCTGGAAACCGCATACAAGAAAAGAATTTTCAGAGTCGTGCCACAAATAAGCTACGTATTGATTACTGATTATTTGTGACATGCCATAACGAGCAAAAATTTAAAAACAAGTATAAATAGGTTTAAAATTAATAAATACAAATGTATTTTGACAGTTTATGAGTTAATTATACTTTCTATTTGTAAAATTTCCTCAACCTTAACACAAAATAACAAAAAAGGGAATTTTTAAGAAATTTGCGGGATTTCCCGGGATGAGAAGAATTTCCCGGGTTAAAAAGACAACCGGGATCCCGTTTGAGAATAAAATACTTATAAAAAGTGATTCTTGAAAGATAGAAATACTTGAAGTTACGCAGTTCATACTCGATATAATTATTCTAATTCTAAATTCTAATTCTAAATTTTAATTCTAAATAATTATAGTTTATGTGGTTTTATTGAGGTGGCTACTAAGACACTTATTGACTAAAAAGTTACGCATCCGGATCAAATTGTCCAATTACTGCAAACCATGACATGACGTTTCTGAAAGACCCACCTGTGATTGAGTGCATAAAACCACCGGTACATGGTCGCGTGTTCGGTCTCGCCGACGGGCTGGTTGCATAGAGTTTTCCGGAATTTTTCACGTTTTTAACACCTAAATAGGGGTCAGTTTCCTATAAAAGCCCCCCGGGAGGAGTTTTCTCCTCGGCAGATCGCCCGTGTGTTGCGCTGTCATATACGAATAAAAATGAACCAAACAGTTTCTTGATTTTTCGATTTTTAATTTCCCGCCATTGAGCACTTCCCGATAAATAATTGAATTTAGCAATTGCTTTAGTTTTATTTTGAAAACTATTTGTAAACAGAAATATATACTCTACACGCACAGGATGGGCATAACCTATTCCTTATTCAGAGCACTTTGTTACTGTAACCAACAAGTAAATTGACGCCAAAATTTGTATACAGACTATGCAAAGCATGCGGAAAAGAATATTGGAAAATAAATTTAGTTCAAAACTTCTGCTGAGAAACCGTATATGCCAAATATGCCATAAGCGGAAAGTTTCTCACAAAGGTATATATGGTTTTGAATATGGTTTCTCCCAGAAATGTTGCAACTTTGGCACACTTAAGTAATCATATTATTGAATATATGAATGGATTAATCCAGTGATGAGTGGAGAGTAGTCGCGGTCAGCTGAAGAACATACAGTTCATCGACTTCAAATTTTACACCAGAACAATGGACACACATTCCAGCAAGATTCCTTACCTATGTAAGCAGCTTCTGCAAAACGCATGTCCCTCGTAGAACAACTCGTTTAGTTGTATTCTTGTTCTTTTCTTGTATTTTCCTGTAAGGTGCCTCCTAGCGAAGGTTTTAACTAATTTTATTTTTTTTTGCAAAATCCTTTTCTTGCAAACTCCGTATGCAAATTTTGGTGTCGATCCGTTTAAAGACACAGTGTTCTGAATAGGTAAATATAATTATGGCCATCCTGCACATAGAATAGTTAGCTTCTTACGGAAGAAGTAGAAATGGCGGTAAATAGATAAATCTTCATAAAAGTTTTAAACAAGCGGGCGAAGCTGTAAACCATAAGTATAAAATCGTAATCTGTTAAGAATTTTCAAACCACTTGCAGAAAATGAGTCTCTGAGATGTTTGTCTCTGATATATTATGTCCTGTTTCTTAAGAGCCTGACGTAAGGTACGGGGCCAAAGTAAACTTCCATAATCGGGGCTACATAAACTCGTAATTCTCCCGGAAAGCCTTGTTAGTATTCCGAGGGCAGAAAAGGTAAAAGATTCTTTTTAGTGCATAACTTTTTATCTTAACTTTTATCAATGAGTTCACATGTGGTTCTAATATGTACAGTACATATTAGTTTAATAAAGTATTTTTCAATTGAAAACTTTAGTGTGATAAGTCCTTAAAATTTATAGCAAATTATACATAGCTATTAATAAGATGAAAATAGATTTAATTACATATAAATTAATTATCATCAAATAAATATATTAAAAAATTAGGGAAAATGATTTTAAATTAAATACAATTACTCACAGTTTCATGACAGTTTTAATTTTATTAAAATTTCAATTAAAAAATTATAAAAGTGTTCAAAAAATACTATAAAACAACTTTCCATTATCTATATATATAATCGAGACGAGTTGATGATAATAATAATAATAATAATAATAATAATAATATTTAGGATTCCAACAGGCCAAACTAACAGAACATACACAAATAAAGCAAAGATTAATTAAAGAATACCAAAGTAGGTTAAATGCTATTCTCAGAACACAATTAAATGCAAAACACACAGTTAAAGCAATAAACACATATGTCATCCCAGTACTCACATATTCTTTTGGAGTTATACATTGGACTCACACAGATCTTGAGCAACTCCAAAGGAAAACAAGAACTACACTTACTAAGCATAAACAACATCATCCTAAATCTGCTATAGAAAGACTAACCCTTCCACGTAAAGATGGCGGACGTGGCCTGATTGAAATAGTTAACCTTCACTACAAACAAATACAGTCGCTGCGAGAGTTTTTCTACAAAAAACAAGAAACATCACAATTACATAAAGCAGTAACTCTAGCAGACTCGAATAACACACCATTAAACTTACACTCACATCATATGGACACAACACAACATATAAAAAGCATAGACACCATTAAGCAATCATGGGCTCGAAAGGCACTCCATGGCAGGCATCCTTACGATCTGGCCCAGGATTTTGTTGACAAAACTGCGTCAAACAGCTGGTTAGCTCGGGGATGCCTCTTTGGGGAGACGGAAGGATTCATGATTGCCATACAGGATCAGGTCATAAATACTAAAAACTACAGAAAACACATACTCAAAGATGCAACACTCACAAATGACACATGCAGAAAATGTCACATCATGCCAGAAACTATACAACACATCACCTCTGGTTGCAAGCTCTTGGCACAGACAGATTATTTACACAGACATAACCAAGTAGCAAATATAATACACCAAGAGCTTGCAAAGAAACACAAATTAGTAGACATCCACGAACCATACTACAAATACATTCCACAGACAGTATTGGAAAACAACACGCACAAAATGTACTACGACAGAGCCATAATCACAGATAAAACAATTTACCACAACAGACCAGACATCACACTCATTGACAAACACAATAAAATCACATACATTATAGACATATCCATTCCAAACACTCACAATATACAAAACGCATGCACTGAAAAAATTAGCAAGTACACAGAACTCGCCCAGGAAATAAGGCGTCTGTGGAGGATGGATAGGGTGCTTATTGTACCTGTTGTTCTCTCCTCTACAGGTGTCATACCACACACACTACACAAAAGCCTGGGCACATTAGAATTGAATAGAAACACATACATCACACTACAGAAGGCCATTATATTGAATACATGTCATATTGTGAGAAAATTCCTGAATACAGACACACACACTGATACATTTCTTTAATTTCTGTTTTGGTTACTATGCCTTGACTTTGGTCCGGCATAGTACACAGCCACCGGTGTTAACCGAGTATATCTCACTTAACCCAACATAATAATAATAATAATAATAATCAGTGCAGAGCCCACACGGTTAGGAGTTGAAAGTTGAAATTTGGTACACAGTTAGGGTACTTCACGAAAACGCACACTAAGAAGGGATTTTTCGAAATTCCTCCCCACGGGGGAGAGGGACGGGATTAAATCTTCTACATACATTATCGAGACGTGTCCAAACGGTGAGGAGTTAAAAGTTGAAATTTGGTACACAGGTAGGGTACGTCACGAGGACGCACACTGAGAAGGGATTTTTTGAAATTTCTTCCCACGAAGCGAGGGACAGGATTAAGGCTTAACACTTTCATCAACAATGGAAGTGTTAAGAGAAAGCGACGTGCAAGACGCAGATGCAGTTTTTTTCGCTTTTGCGGGAAATCGAACATATTTTTAGACCCATCTAAAAATTCTCTAATTAGTCTGGAAACAGGGGTCCCAATTCTTGCATTCTGTGAAAAAGGGTAAGGTTGACTATAACGTAATAATCTTAATTTTCGCTAAAACGGTTAGGCGTTGAGAGTTGAAATTCGGTACACAGGGTACCAAATTTAAGTACCAAAGTGTTAAGTACCAATGGAAAGTGTTAAATAACAATGGAGAACAAGAGAAAGCGACGTGCAAGACTTACGGGCGCTGGAGGAAAAAAAAGAAAAAGAGTAATATGTTAGAACATATTCGATTTTCAAATTTAAACAGATTAGTTCGGTTTTTCTCGACTTTTCTTCTTTAGAACATTCGATGAAAATCGAACGATATAATCAGAACACGTCGTGAAAATCGAACAATATTAGAATATTCGATTTTCAAATTCGACCTTTCTTTAGAAATATTTAGTTTATTGATGAAATTATTTTTTTTCTTCTGTGACTATAACGTAATAATCTTAATCTTCGCTATCGTTACTTTTGCCCGAGCAACACCGGGCATACCTGCTAGTTAAGTATAAAAAAGAAATATGGATAATACTAGAAATTGATTTAAAAGTGACGGTAAGTGATAATAAGCTAAGTAAGCTGACCAATAGCGTAATCCATTTCATATGAAATGAAGTATGCTATTGGTTACATAACTGCTTATCATCTAGACCAGTGATTCTTAACAGGGGGGCCGCGGCCCCTGGGAGTCCATAAGAAGTTTGCCGGGGGCCGCCAAATTATGCAAAATTTCCTTCAGAATATCATAAAAAGAAAATCGATGCATAACCGAAAATCGTATTGAAAAGTGAAATAAGAAAGATAAAGTTTTCCTATTTAGTTTTTCTTATTTCTTCCTACAAACAACTTTGTTAGTACAGAAGAAATAATTGCAAATATGCTACTTACACCGCAGTATTTACTTCTTTATTCCAAAGTAATTCTAAGAAACTATTAATGCTTGGAATTTTAAAAATAATTAGGAAAAATAGTAGGCTTAATAATAACCTTTGAAAATTTAAATATTTTTGCAAAAGGAATGCAAAATCTTTACAAGTTGTGGGTGTTTTAGTTTCAGTTTAGTTTTAGAATCGACTTTGGATCGAATAATAGTGCATTTCTTTCTTATATTGTGTGTTTAGATTTAATTATTTATAATTAACCCATAGAAAGAGCAAAAAACAGAAAGGAACGTTAGAAAAATTTTTTAATGTAAGTAATCGCGGACCGGGACCTTCAAAAAGAAAATATAGTAAAGAAAATACTAGTGAAAGTTCTGGATGATGATACAGTGAAAAATTCAACGGCAAAAACCGAGCCCTAAAACTAAAAAGTATAAAATTAAGTAACATTAAAGTTAGAAAATACGATCGTGATTATATCAAATATGGGTTCGCAAGCATAGAAGTCCAAGAAATTACAAGGAAGTTCAAGGGAATTGCATGCGTCATTTGCGGCGCAGTTCTCTCCAATGAAGCAATGAAACCAAATAGATTGTTGAGGCATTTAAATTTTAAGCACGAACAATATAAAAACAAAACGCAGGATTTTTTATAAGAAAAAAAGACGAATTAAAAAATCAAAAGACGCTCATAAATGTGACAACTACTAAAAATAAAGAATTATTAAAAGCTTCATTTATTGCAGCTCTTCACGTTGCTAAAGCAAAAAAACCATTTACAACAGCCGAAGAATTATTAAAACTTGCCATGTTTAATATTTGTAAAGAACTATTTAAACCATTTTGTCAAACAAAATTATTTAAATAGATTATGAAATAATAAAGTTATGAATTACATTTATTATATAAAAAAATAAAGCAACAATAAAAAATCAATTTATTCTAGATAATTTAACAAATATAAATTATTATTAAAAAAATGGGAATCACAAAAAAATTATGAAGTATTTGGTGGGTTGCGAGTATAAAAAGGTTAAGAACCACTGATCTAGACCAGTGTTTCTCAAACTGTTTGGTCCGTGACCCCCTTTTTGCACTTTAAAATTTCAAAGAACCCCGAAAAATGAGTATGTGTAGAAAAACATCCCGGAAGGAGGAGGTTAATTTAAATTCAGGTGGAATTAATTTCTTTTGTTTAATTAAATCCAGTGGTCCCAAACCCTATGCCCGCGGGCACCATGGCGCCCGCCAATCGTTTTACGTGTGCCCGCCACTGTGCGACAACGATAAAAATAAAAATATTTCGGTTTTCGATAAAATGCTATGTTAAAAGTTTTTTTCACTTTGAATGATTAACCATTCAAAAGTAGAAATGGTGTCCAACACAGATGAAAGCAGAAAGCGAAATGCGACCGATCTCTTTTTTCCCTCCGCCAAATCTGCACCAATTACAATTTCCCATACCTGAAATGAAGTGAATCGGTCCGTTCTGAATACCATAAAATCAAAGTAGGGAAACGTGTAGGGCCCGTAACTTGGAGTGACCTAGAAATTTCAGCAGTCTGTTAACTAAAAAAAAAAAAGGTCAACAGCCATCCGTGTGTCAGAAGTAATCTCCGCCACGATATCTCTCGCACCATCTAGAAATATTCCTGGGTGACACCACGATATCCGCACCGGGTGTCACCCATGCTAATGTCACATTATATAAGATTTGTTTAGAAGCAACTTATTTAAATGGGGCCCCAATTTAAATTTTGTCCAGGGCCCGCTAGAGCTTAATCCGGCGCTGTTTAACTATGTCCAAATATAAATTCACCTTGAAAAAATAAATGGTGCCCGTCGTCCAGCCGGTATTCTAGAATGTGCTCTTAGGTACAAAAAAATTTGGGGACCCCTTAAATTTAATCTATTCCATGTTGAAATTTCTCTCTATTGCGTGTCGCTTTGCGTTGAATTTTCGTCAATGTTAAGACTAACGAAATTTTTGTAAAAATTATTTTTCATAAACAAAATAAATATATTGAAAAATATAAAACAAAAAAAAATTATATTTCGGAAGTTAATCTAGTCTCAAAACGTTCCGATTCAGCACAACACAGTCCTCAGAAAAACAAGAAAAACTTACCACTCACGATGGGAAAAAATATCTCGTTCAAATACTGGAGCATCCTTAAGTACCCTCTCATGGTCGAGCCAGTGCTGCCAGCTAAAAATGCATATAAACTAAAATAATATCGGAGTAGCCCAAGACATAGCCAAATATTGCAACGCCACAGCAGTAGCGGAAATTTGAATTTGACGACAGAAACGCTTTCGGTTGATCGGTTTTCGGATAAACGACGCTCTACTGTATTTCTAACTCGACTTGCCTACAGACGCAACGCTGCTAGCCAACACCGTTCCAAATGACAACGTTGTTCTATTACAGTTTAGGCGGAGAGTGGAACTCGGGGGATCCCCAATAGCGCACAAATTTATGAATATTATATTTAGGCTCGTATTTAAATATTTATATTGTTTTTATTATTTATATGTGAAATTTATTTAAGTAAAAATTATTTTATATATTTTTTATTTCTATTATTTGTAAACGTGAATCCATAGTAAATTTATAAAATATTTGTAAAAAAATTGATCTGGCATCAATTTTTCAGCGACCCCCCAACTATTTTTTGCGACCCCCACTTTGAGAATCATTGATCTAGACGCCCCCTATATTAAAATTTGTAAGAGTTATAAACAATTATGCAAATGAGCTACATTTACGATTCGAAATTGGGAAAGAGTTCGTGTTATTTACATTTATTGATAAATTAACATTATATTAATGACTACCGTTGAACAGATTCAAGCATTGAAGTTTAGTACAGGTAAAACATTGATTATTTTAAACAAATTTCGTAAAATATTTCACGAAATTTTACTTTTTTGCAGATTTGTTCGGAGTTAAATGTGTTATTTGCGATTTTCCACAAGGGTGGAACGATTATTATGGCAATGTTACTTGTAAAGTTTGCATAAAGTTCTTCTTACATTTTGTCATTTCTAGAAAAGTGTCATCGTGTCCGCGTAGTGGAGATTGTTTTAGGTTTCAATCTGGAATATGGGACTGCGTACACTGCATAATGGTACAGATGTATTTATTTGGATTAAAAGCTTCAAGAGTTGGAATAGTTGGTAAGAGTTGCTACATGAAACAAAATGAATGTAATTTGCATAAAGTGGACACAATGGTAAGAATTTCGATTAAAATGAGTATTTTATTTTAATTAAATTGAAGAGTTTTCTCTGTATTAGGTTCCAATAAGTGAGGAATGTAGGAAAGAAGTGAAATACTTTAGAATGCTATATCAGAGAAAGATGATGATTTGTACAAATTGGTTATATAACCATCCACTTCCTCGTGCTATTCGGAAACAAAAAAGAGAAAGGGTAATTATTTTATATTATTAAATCATTAAAATAAGTGACAATATGCACGTGCTAACAGCTTTCATTCCTTGTTATATGTTGCATTGTTCGAGGCATGATAACGATTTTAAAAATACAAAAGTTAATATTATTTCAAAAGTTTTGTATTAATTAAAACCATTCAACACAGGTTGATGGTCTTGTGTTTGAGCCTGGATTAGATTGATAGAATAAAGCAATGACACTTAAGATCTACCAGGGAGTGCCCCCAAGAGGATTTTCTGAAGGGAACTGGTACCTATTTAGGTGACACGTAAAGGAAACCCCTGGAAACTCCATGCTATCAGTTCGTTGGTTTTGCGAGAGAAGTTTTCAAGGTTTTCTTCATATTCAGATGCTAGTTTCTCATAGAAAATATTTCTGGGAGGCGTCTTCTAGGCGGATTGGGCTTTCATTGCTTTATCCATCCATTCATCAGAATTTAGTTTAAATTGTGAAATTTAATAATTTATCTTTATATAGCCGAAGATTATAAAGAAGTTAGTTATTTTAGAACTAGTATCCAATTCGTTGCACGCGCACGATGTCCTCATGCTCGGTTCCTCTTACTGTGATCCTTTTAAAATAAGAACTAGAGAATTACAGCAGTTGTATATACATATTTTGAAAATAACTAGAAAATTTAAAGATATCTTTCCGAATCAATACACAATTGACTTTAACACGAAGCAATTATTAATATATGGAGGTAAGTACAAAAAGTATTTTAAATATAGTTAAAAGATTTGTTATAAGTGTTTTTTTTTTCTTAGCAGAACAACAACAAAGTGACATTTCCGATCTTCGTGATAAATTAATAACAGCGGTTAGACTTTATAATGTATTTGACAAAGTGTATCGATATCTACCTCCCATTCCCGAATAGGATATTAAGTTTAAAGTTATGTTTAAAACTTATTTTCTTACTGATTCGTTAAATTGTGTTTATATGTAAATACTTACGAATGTTCTTGTACCTTCTAACATTTTGTTCTGATTGTGATTGTAGTTTCGTTACAGTAATCGAATAAAAGATATTTAAGGTTCAGTAGTTTGTGTGTTTCTATTTATTTTTGAGTAATTACAAGTAGAAGTTGGTTAATCCAGCGTCTACAAAACTCCATCAGTGTAACAGTGGATAATAAACCTGACACCTGAACACTGGTAATTGAGAATTGTCTCGTTCGGCCGCATGAAATTTTCTGGGTTTCTTTCACGTTTCGAGCACCTAAATAGGGTTCAATTTTCTGTAAAGTTCGATGGAAGACACTCCCTTCACAGATAGTCGAAGTATTGCTTTATCTTTTTCCATCAATCTACAGTCTACGGCAGCGATCTCAACCTTCATAGCTCCGTGACCCCCAAATAGTAACTATAAATAAAATTAATATCTCGCGACCCCCCACCGAAAGGGTAACAGTAAGCCTTACTATTATTAATTGAATTTGGTTAATGTTACCAATGGTTCCAAAATGGCTGCTCGTCTCTGATTCCAGCAAATAGAAGAAAGGAAAAAGTGGGGACGCACGTTCTAACGGTTTAAAACGTGCGTCCCCACTTTTTCCTTTCTATTTGCTAGAATCAGAGACGAGCCGCCATTCTTAGAACCATAGGTAACATTAACCTTGAATTTTGACTGTAATTATAAATATAAATTTTTTTAAATACAGCGCTAAAAACTAAATACAGGAATCGTCTTTTATCACTCGAAAACAATTTGCTTTCGTGTGCTTCTAACGTAGGTCCACGTATGAAAAAAATTTTTAAATGAAAAACATGCAACCATCACATTAATTTCTTTTCTTTACATGTGTACTTATTGTAAGTAAAATGTTTATAATAATGATTTTTTCTCATAAAATGATTTCATTATTGTTTCGCGATCCCCAGGTTGAGAAAACGCTGCTCTACAGGAACAGGATGAGGTCAGATTACGGAATGCTTTTGTATTTTCCCAAAACTTTACATGTTACTTGAGATCCTAACGTTACGGCTATTTCTGTACATTTCGTACAAGTAAACGTTGCTGTATTGGCTGAAAATTAATCAATCGATCAATCACAATGGGGTTGTGAGCAGTTTTGTACATTCCCAGTTATCTCTTTTATTATAGGAAGTGCACGGACGCATCTGGATTAGCGAAATACTAGCATGCCCGTTATTATCCAGAAATTTGGTAATATCGGTAACTGTTTAAAGTTTATCAGATTAATGCATTTATACAGTACAGCATATGCCATGTATATATTGTACTGTACAATATGCATGTAATGTATAGAGCAGGGGTGGCGAACCTATAGCACACGTACCCAAAGCGGCACGTAAGGAGAAATCATCTGGCAATTAACTTATGATTTCGATTTATCATCTATTTCAATCATCCTTTCTATTTATCACCTGATCACCCTTTTTCGATCAGCTTTTTTACATTTATTCTAATTAAACTGTTTTTGTTAATTTTAATCTCATTATTCGAAGTCTAAAACTTTGGCACGCATAAACATTTTTAATGCTAAATATACTTACTATATGGCACGCGGGCTCAAATGTTTGCCATCCCTGGTATACAATCAACAAGTGTTAGATGGTGAATCGGGTTACAGAGTAAACGCGTTTACTTACTGATAGTTCCACGTAGATATATCGTATTAGTTGAAAACCATGCATGTTGTATATGTCGTTTACTTAAATATATGAAAATAAATATAAAATAGATTGATTAAATCGAATGTTTTTTACCGAATTGAATTTTTTATAACTACTATAAGCTCGAAAATCTTAAGATCAGCGAACGACTTTTATTTTATTTATTTATTATTATTATTATTATTTTTTATTTTTCTGTACATAATACTGTGGAAGCTTGAATAATATGTCCAACCTGTAATCATTCGAAAATAATAAAGCAGACTCTGATAACAACGTTCACTATCTGTCTCATTTTTATGGGACAGTAGTGAACCGAATTCATTTGTCCTGCTTCAGTCCTCGAAGATGGGAAGAGAATAAGCCATTATTTATTGTGACATCGTCACGTCAAGCTGCAATTTTTAATCATGTTTATAATTTATTTAATTTAAAATATATGCACTTCCACTTCAAATTAGTAGTGTTTTACTTCTGTACATTATACTTTTCCGTTAGAAATCGATTTTTTCAAATTTTTTTATCGAGAAACATTACTTTTTCTACTTTGTTGTTTTGTTTGATATGATAAAAAACATCAATTCAGACAGTTTTCTTTAATAAATTTTATTTTCTCATTCACAGCTTCCAAAACTTTTTCCGCCATGATTTACTTTGGTATACAATACTACACAATATATGCAATATAGAAACGATGTAAAATTGATAGTCATAATGAAAAACATTTAGTAGTATACTTTGCTTAATACTACATTTATAATTATTCGTAATTACTTTAATAATATATTTGTCTAACAGAAACTAGTAGAAAAGGTAACAATATTTATAAGCTTTTAGCGCTCTCAGACAAGAAAGAAATTACGATCCGATCCGAAACTCTTCTCTGTTACAATAATTGATATCGATTGAAATTTAATGACTCAATATGTTCAATTAGTTCTGTACAGCACTTATATATTAATGAATAAACTTTCAAACTATTTCTTCAAAGTGAATCTCACAGAAATAATTGATAGTATTTGATTTCGTGATATTATAGTAATCAGGTGACACATAGTCGTTCAGAATAAAAAAGAATTTTCGATGGCTGCTATCCTATGGCGAACTTGACTTTCTGTTTTACCAAAAGTCATGTGTATATTAATGACATCGTCATTCCAGAAGAGTGTAATCGACTTATTACAGAAACCCATTGATCGAAAGAGCTGAACAGGAAGGAACAAGCACATACTTTACAAGAGAAGAAACCAAATTTACCGTTAGGTGGGTATGAAAGATGCACTTGTACATAAAGTTAATACAAACTGGAATTTAGATTATAATAATCTTCACATCTTTGATTCATTTTTCAAATCATAATTCTCAAGACACAACAATAAGAACTCGAACAGTAAAGAAGAAATTTACATGACATATTTCCAAACACCCTGTTCGATAAAAGTTCTTATATATAGATTGAACTAGTCTCAAAGTTGTTCCTGCAAACACCTAATTTACTTATTTCAAACTTGGGAAAAAAAGATCTTCATTCATATCGCTTGCTTTATATTATGACAATTTTCTGCTTTTACTTTAAGGCAATCTAAGGATTACCGGTTTAACGGCTTCTTTCACTGGACTTCACCAGTTTTTGATGAATATGCATTGTCTCGGATAGTATTGATAAGTGATACGGAAAAAACAAAATTTTCAGTATTAATTAAAGCTGGCAATAGAAAAACAATACCAAATAACATGTTTGCTCGAGCCGTTGTTGAGACCGTTGCTACGTATAGTTAATATGCTGGTTTGTTGTAACTTTCTTACTAAACGGCAATACCGTTTCGAATGCGGAATTCAAAGGGAAAAACGAAGCAATTAAATTTGTTATAACTTTTAACGAGTATTTATTATTTTTCTTCATTTAATTGGCAGAATTGTTTTTTGTTAGTAAATTAATTCGTAAGTTTGGACCGTATGTGAATATACGGATTAAACAGTACTGGTAAGGCTAAGAACTGGTTTTATCTACTTCTGTGTTGAAGAATTTTTGAAAACCGTTTTTCGATTTAAAAAAAAAAGCATTATTGATGCCATCTGCAGGAGATGAAAAAGAGCTTAAGAAAGTAAGAAATTTCTTCATTTCAGATTAACTGAGAAATTGATATAAAGTGTAGATTTTTTGATGCCTTCAGACAATGTGAGAAAAAGTCCTTCGATTTAAATTTGATTAATTTCTGTTAAACTATACTACGATATAAAATACTATAGTATTATTAGTAATTGCCCTCACCATTATTATTGTTAGTACAATTGTAATTTTAATGTTGACAATAGTACACGATATCACTGGTACAATTAGTAATTCGTGATGCGTCGAGTGAGAGATCACGACACGCAACCCAGCACCTCTGAAAGAGATAAAACTGTGATGCTAGAATGACTCACTAATCTACTACAGTATATTTCTACTCTCGCTTTGTTATGTTTTGCCTTATATCTTTATCCAAATCTATCACAATGCCCTCCTTTTACCTGTAACTAAATCTAATGGGTTCTCCACTCTAGTTACGTATCATACTAAGCATATTTTGTTTTATATAATCTATTGTATTATATTATCATTTCAGCGCATTCTCATTTCTCCTAATATGATTGCATTTTTGTCAAAAGATCCGTAGAAATTATTGCATTAAACAAAGTTGAATGGTGAAAAGCTTTCATTCGCACTGGTAGTGGGACGGGGTAAAGAGTATAATCTAATTACTAATTGATATTTACAAATTTTTACCGAGTGGTTAAAGAATTATTCTAAATATTTTAGAGAATTCTTTAGATTTGATTTTAGAGATGTTTTATTTATTAATGAATAAATCAAATGTCCTTACTCTTTTACATTTCTGTGTATATATTGTCTGCTTCAACCTTATTTATTAATAGGACTTGTTATATCCTCTCTTCCCAGATTCTACACCAGTATAATAAGTCCTATTAATAAAAACGGTCCGAGTAGACAATATATACAGAGTAATGTAAGTTGTCTTCATTGTTGCTAAACTTTGGGCACACATCTACATACACAGAGGGTGTAAGTAGATATATTCATGTCATTTTTTAGTGTTAGGATAGAGAACTTTTATACTGTTAAATTATAATAGTTATCATCACATCAGAAATCGTTAATATATAAACTACTTCAGCAGAAATTAAACAGGAATAACGGAGAATGGAAAATGTTTCATTATTATTTTAAAACAAAGTAATACTCCGATAAATTTAACTGATATGTTTTTCGAACGTTATTGTGATGTTCTCGTAATTTGAAAATTAGAAAAGAATGGCAACACACGAAGATTACGATTCCCTGATTAACAAAAACCTGTTTTTATCTTCTCGCATATAGCGTAAATGACAGAAAGAATAACAGGAATAAAGAATAAGGCATGAAAAGCCGTCTCCAGAGCAACAAGAATCACAATTTTCGCAAATGTGGAAAGAAAATATACATTAGAATATAAAATCAATATTCCTAATCCTGTAGTCAAAGATCCTTGAAGTATTGGAAAGCCTATACGATACAGAGAATCTTTTAATTTTTCGTTTGGTGTCTTGCGTTGTGACATGACATAAGCATACGAAATATGAGCAGGATAATTCACGCTGAATCCCACACACAGAATCAGACTCATCAATGATATAATATCCAACTTGAATTCCATAAACACATGTAACCTAAAGTTTCTATCATTAAAGAAACCACAGAAATTGCAACAATAATTGCCACTACTAAATTTGGTACAAACAATAGAAAGACCGCTGTTATTAGTATTGCAGTAATCCAAAACAATTGATAAACCATTTGTCCAATGATGATCCCTTGTTCGATTAGACTTGACTTAATGCAATGCACCAGTACAGGAACGTCAGACTCGTCAGCAATTTTCAATAAATCTCTTAATACGTCTCTTTCTATGTCCGATGAATTTACATTTTTTCCCATAACAAAAAATCTACTGTATAAGATGTCAGTTTTGTTGCTGTTAAAGACGACGTCATTAGACAGTGACTTGGCTGCTCTGATGTTGAAGAATACGTTTCGAAGTCCGTCGATAAAGTCTTGCTTGTTTGTCATATTGTAACCTTGTAATGAAAATTTTGCTACGGGACTTTTCTGAAATTCTTTGTAGAATTTCAGCCAAGACACAGTGAATTCTTTATCAGCAATGTTGGGATGATTTTGGAATTTTTCCAACAGAGTGTCTAACGATTTTTGAACTTTAATATCTGAATAATCCAACGTTTTATTAATTATTATGTGATAGGGATACGAATGACGCTTGAAGTACTTTAAATTAATTCTGTAGCCTTCTGTAACTAAAGAATCTTTTGCGAATAACTTTTCATACTTAATGCCGTGTTGGATATAAAATGTACCCCAAATTGCAAGTGACAAATTAATGATGTAAATTATAATAATACTTATCTTCACCAGTGGATTGGAAATTATTTTTCCCAACGAATCTCTAAAAAGTGCCATAGTATATTCCTCTTGTTCAGTGTCATTATTTTCCTCATCACTTCGTTCTGAAATGATAAAAATATTATTTATATATGAAAGAAAATACACCGAAAAATTAGTAGTTTTACAGAAATATGCAGAAAATAGAGCCGCTAGAAAAATGAAAAGTAGAAAATATGACATACTTGAAAATGCATTAGTTATATGTATTACGCAAGTAAATGCAAGGAATATCACTGTCACATATGTAATAAGAAAGCAAGCAGAAATATTTGGTTAACAGACAAATATAAACAATTCTAATTACAGAAATGGGTGGCTGCATCGTTTTAAACAGCGTCATAACTTAACACAGAGAAAAAAACACGGTGAAAGTGCTAAAGTTAACTTGAATGTTGTAGAAGATGAAAGAAATAGTCTGTCGACAATAATACAGTATGATATATAAGATGTGTATAACATACATTAAACTGCTTTATTTTCCGATTACATGATAAAACGATTGGTCGTGCAGCTGTCAAAAGCTGCAATAAAAATAAAAATAGAATCACAATTACCTTCTGTTGTAATTAAGAAGGTGGTAACAAGAAAACTGAAACTGTTATTAAAATTCTCAAAGCTTGATTGTTTTAAAAATTTCGATGCTTCTATTTATTGCCACTTCAAGTACAATAAAAAGGAATAGATGACAAGACCTACTTTTCCAAGAATTCGTTGAAGATTTTAATAAGGATAAGATAAAACTCTTATCGTATCATTTGCATTGCAGTTTCATATCCATATCATTGCAGTTTTTTCTTATCGTAAGAGGATACTGCAATGTCCTGCTATTAATTAATGTCTTATGATTCATACTAAGAGAGTCCTGCTATAATTCATAAGACAACCAATCCGAGCAATGTGTAAATACAATTTTTTTCCCAGCAAATTGCACGGGAATTCTACAACCACTTGACACTGGCTTAATAAAAGGTTTTAAATCTAAGTACAAACGTCATGAAGTAAGGAAAATTATCGAATGTATCAATGATGAAATTCCTATTAAGATGTCCTGAAATCTGCTATGCAGGTAATTGAAAATCGTGGAATGTAGTCACATCCAAGACAATAAACAATTCCTGGCTACACACTGGCTTATTCAAAGAAAGGCACAAATTGACTCGCATTATAATAAGTGTTCGAATGTTAGGTAGTGATCTCAGGTATAATTCAAACACAACTTTCACAATCTAACTTGCTGCTGAACAATTAATTGAAATCGACCGCAATAAGAATAATTTTGAGGAGTTAACGTCATAAGAAATACTTAATTTTGCAAAAAATAAGATAGTGAATTGCAGGAAGAGAACGAAGACGACCACGATGACTGACAAAGAAAATCCTTTAGAAACTGCGAAAGCGCAGGCTTGTTTAGAGAATATTCGGCGTTTTCTAAAGGTAAACGTATCCAGTAAGAATTATCTGATGCATATCGACTCATTGGATTCATTTATCTCTATAACTTGAGAAAAGGATATGTAGTTCAAACTATTTCGGGTAGGTTTTTCGATAAGAGAAAAATAGTGAATGTAATAAGAATAAAAAGAAGAAGCGATAGTTATTCTTAATGTTATCCAGACACTCCTATTTACATGCTGTTTTCGATAAACCGCCACCCTCACTTTTCTATAATGACGGGAAAACCAATGGTAACAGTTTAAAGGAAATTTGACTGTATATGTCGTTGAAATTTTTTCATGTTTCTGCGGATACGTTATCATTTCTGTCGTATCAACATTGCTGACGGTCGTGTTCACGGAGTAATATTTTACAGAGCTGGCCTCAGCCTTAATTAACATCACTTTTACGTCATTTAGAAGAAACGGATTGAGATGAACATATTGCAGCCACAACACATTTATATGCAGCCGAATTAATGCACGATTAAATATAAGTTTTACACTAGCTGCATTCTTATAATATAATAAAAAATGTTATAATCATTAACATTTGATACGTACTCAAGATACAAAAAAATATAAATAAATCAAATTTGTGGAAAGTACGTACAACATCGACTTTACACCTATAAACTAAAATAATTGAATTCGGAAATTATAAATAAATTTCAATTTACCGCATCTAATAAATTTTCCAAAACGTAAATTCCTTTCTTCTTTATATCCACTCAACGCCAAACATCCTCCGAAAAACGATATCTGATATACAAAATTGAAGATTATGCAAGTTGCAGTGTAATAACTGAAGATTCGAATGAAAGGAAATGGAGCCATCATTCCGATGCAGTATGAAATGAAATTAGTGAGTGAAGTTAAAGTAATTGAAACTCCTGCTTCAGAATAAGTTACTTCCATGCGTTTCTCAACCGTAAGTTTGGGATCAGTGATCCTCCAACATCCTATTAATACGAAAGCATCGTCAATCTCGGTCACTGAAATACATATACAATTCTTATTTAATGTGTTAACAATAGTCTAATAGTACGTTTTAAGGAACAGTGATTACTTACCAAGCACTAAAAATGGAATGGTGACATTCCAGTAAGTACTTTCTACACCCGATGCTGCCATCAATCCAAAAGACGACGCGACAGCCAAACCAGCATTAATCACACTGGCTAATCCGAGAAGAGGTTTACTTCTCGCCCAGCTGTTGCTGGTGTTGAGAAGTATGGAAAGTACAATCATAATTGCGACCAAACCTCCTATTTTGGGTTTCGTTTTATGAAATTCTTTTCGAAATCCTTGCTCTATGGCTAAAAGAGAATGCGGAACGACTTTAATATATTCGAAGTGATATTTTTGAATGGTGTCATAGACATGAGCCGACCAATTTGTAAACAATTTGCTTTTTACTTCATTTTTATCATCGGTTAGATATAGTAGTTGAACGGCACTTACTTTTTCTACGAAGTTGTGAATATCCACGGTAACACCCCCTAAATTTATAAAGTAAGCTTTAAACGTGAAAGATAACAAATCTATATCCACGGGATACTTCAGCTTCTTTCTCTTTTGAACTATAGAATCAATTCCCACTTCCGATATCACCTCGACAATAGGATTATAGAAGCATTTTTTGTGCATTAAAGTGCAGAGGTCTGCATATTTGATTAACTTCCCCTTGTTTTCTACTGTTATATTTTTCGTGATCTCATCGATCAGTTTCACTTCTGACAGAATATTTTTGTCAAACATGTTTCCTCCATCTTTTTTCATCAAATACAATACAAGAGCATTTGGTACATCGAGCATTTTTATCTGTTCGGTGAATTGAGACGAATTATATGAAAATGTATTTTGTATGAATTTTTTATTGGTGTACAGTTTTCCTTTATCCGGAGTAATTATGTCTTTAAATGTTTTGCTGGGTGGTAGTGTTGTGATAAATATAGAAAGAGTCATGGACAGAATTATAGGTAAAAGAATAAAGTAATAAGGATGCCGTCCGACCGTTTTTCCCAAGTTTTTGAAAATACGACTAAGGAATGTTCTTACGCAGTCGAGTTTCATTTTGCAGTTTCGATGTGTCTTCGGACGATGATGAACGCGGTTATCTAGAAAAAAAAATGAATATAAATATATTTAATATTTCCTTTTACATTACGTCTTTTCTCAAGTTAAAAGTTTATCTAAAGATAAGTATGGAATGTTCGTCTATTTGTTCGTCTCCTTGGAAAATAAGAGAAAAGTAAACCCCACAAACCCTTCGAGGATGGGCTCTCAAATGGTTTTGCTGAAGTGGCAAGAAAAGATGCAACACACTGTCTAATAAAAAAATTCAGCAACCAGTTTTGTAACTTTCCCGCTGGTAAGAAAATTTATTTATAAAATAACTTTTAAGCTATATAACAATACTATTAATAAAAAGAAATGTCATGACGATGAAATAGATTTTTAATTGACGAAGTCACATTATGAAAAAATGATCGAGCTTTTCGATTATTTTCTCAATTTTTTGCATAAAGTTATTTTATATAAAATTGTAATGAAACACCATGGACTGAAAATACAATTTGCAGACAGATACACAAAAAACAAAATTCTATTACAAGCCTGCCTGGCAGAGAAGAATAGAAACACAAATAAATGACATTAGACAGCAATTAGGCAGGCTCGACACAATACACTAAAAACAACATAACACCCAAATTAAGGAAACAGCTCAAAAACATTTTCAAGAAAATAAAAACACACACAAAACATGAACATCACAACACACGCATTACAGAATACATTGATACACTAAAACAAAAACTTGCTGCCAAAGCACGTAGACTCAAACGATACAAAACATGTACACTACGAAAACAACAAAATAAATTATTTACAAACAATAAAAAACTCTTTTACAGACAAATTAATAACAAAGCAAACACTGATACACAGCACAGTGGCACACCAACAGAAAGAAGAACTCACAACATATTGGTCTTCTCTTTGGTCCAGTGCTGTCACGCACAATGCTGATGCAGGCTGGATCAAGGAAGGAGAACAGAAACTTGCACAACATACCAACTATGCCCTGTGTGAAATAAACATACATGATTTCCAATACACTGTTAACAGAACACACAACTGGAAGACACCTGGTGTAGACAACATTCACAATTTCTGGTACAAAAAGTTTACAATCACTGCACCAGAACTAGCTAAACATCTAACACACATCATCATCAATCCACAAGACATGCCAAATTTTCTTACTCAGGGCATCACCTACATGAAACCTAAAAACAAACAATACCACAGACCCCACACAATACAGACCAATTACATGTCTTCCAACACTCTACAAATTATTGACATCCTGTATTGCAAACAAAATATACAAACATGTTGAAGAACACGACATTCTAACAGAACAACAAAAAGGTTGTCGTTAGAAACCACAGGGGATGCAAAGAACAGTTACTCATAGATTCAGTCATTCTACGGCAAGCACACAGACAACACAGAAACATACACATGGCATATATAGACTACAGAAAAGCATTCGACAGTGTTCCACACAGTTGGCTGCTACATATTCTACACATGTACAAAATACATCCATCACTCATTGCATTCTTTCAAAAACACTATGCAGCACTGGAGAACAAACACTACATCTCAGGGTTCATAACACTTCCATACAAAACAAACCAAATTTTTATTAGGCGAGGAATTTTTCAAGGAGATTCCTTGAGTCCTCTCTGGTTCTGCTTAGCCCTGAATCCATTATCCAACATGTTTAAACAACACGCAATATGGTTACAATATCAGACACAAAAAAACAACACAGTTTACACTGTCACATCTCATGTACATGGATGACATAAAACTTTATGCATCCACACAAAAACAACTTCATCAACTCCTACAAATCACACATTCATACACCAAGGACATACAAATGGAAATTTGGCCTAGATAAATGCAAAACACTTCACATAGAAAAAGGAATCCTGAAGAAAGAAGATTTTGCACTTGGAAATGGAGACATTATTGAATCCATGGAAGAGGGCGAGTTCTACAAGTATTTAGGATTCCAACAGGCCAAACTAACAGAACATGCACAAATAAAGCAAAGATTAATTAAAGAATACCAAAGTAAATTAAATGCTATTCTCAGAACAGAGTTAAATGCAAAACACACAATTAAAGCAATAAACACATATGTCCATCCCAGTACTCACATATTCTTTTGGAGTTATACATTGGACTCACACAGATCTTGAGCAACTCCAAAGGAAAACAAGAACAACACTTACTAAGCATAAACAACATCATCCTAAATCCGCCACAGAAAGATTAACCCTTCCACGTAAAGATGGCGGACGTGGCCTGATTGACATAGTTAACCTTCACTACAAACAAATACAGTCACTGCGAGAAGTTTTTTCTACAAAAAACAAGAAACATCACAATTACATAAAGCAGTAACTCTAGCAGACTCAAATAACACACCATTAAACTTACACTCACATCATATGGACACAACACAACATATAAAAAGCATAGACACCATTAAGCAATCGTGGGCTCGAAAGGCACTCCATGGCAGGCATCCTTATGATCTGGCCCAGGATTTTGTTGACAAAACTGCGTCAAACAGCTGGTTAGCTCGGGGATGCCTCTTTGGGGAGACGGAAGGATTCATGATTGCCATACAGGATCAGGTCATAAATACTAAAAACTACAGAAAACACATACTCAAAGATGCAACACTCACAAATGACACATGCAGAAAATGTCACATCATGTCAGAAACTATACAACACATCACTTCTGGTTGCAAGCTCTTGGCACAGACAGATTATTTACACAGACATAATCAAGTAGCAAAATATAATACACCAAGAGCTTGCAAAGAAACACAAATTAGTAGACATCCACGAACCATACTACACAATACATTCCACAGACAGTATTGGAAAACAACACGCACAAAATGTACTACGACAGAGCCATAATCACAGATAAAACAATTTACCACAACAGACCAGACATCACACTCATTGACAAACACAATAAAATCACATACATTATAGACATATCCATTCCAAACACTCACAATATACAAAACGCATGCACTGAAAAAATTAGCAAGTACACAGAACTCGCCCAGGAAATAAGGCATCTGTGGAGGATGGATAGGGTGCTTATTGTACCTGTTGTTCTCTCTTCTACAGGTGTCATACCACAACACACTACACAAAAGCCTGGGCACATTAGAATTGAATAGAAACACATACATCACACTACAGAAGGCCACTATATTGAATACATGTCATATTGTGAGAAAATTCCTGAATACAGACACACACACTGATACACTTCTTTAATTTCTGTTTTGGTTACTATGCCTTGACTTTGGCCCGGCATAGTACACAGCCACCGGTGTTAACCGAGTAAATCTCATTTAACCCAACATAATAATAAAAATAAAATTTTTGTAAGTCTTAATAAACCTGTCATGGAAGTAATAGCGAGATTGAGGCCGAAGTTTTCATCTCTAAAACGGGAACGTCGAACGACCAGCGCCGCCATCTTGTAAGCGGCGCTCGACGATCGACGTTCACGTTTTTAAGATGAGAACTTCAGGCACGCAACCTAGCTAGTAACAGATAGAAAAAATTATTTTCAGATAATTAAAATCAAAAGTAGAGATAACACAATTCTTAAGTGAAGAAAAAAGTTATAAAAACTAGGAACTTAACTAAAAGTTTAGAAAAGGACTCCAATATAAATTATTTAAAAATCGACTGGAAAAGGAATTACTAAACTTTATAAAGAAGAAAAATAATATAATAGAGAATGAGAAAAGTAAGATCTTACACATTAATATTAACATTCTAGTTTTAAAATTAAGAAGCAAAACACATAAAATAGAAGATAAAGTGAGACCTTTAATAGATGAGCAAACTTAAATTGTTTTAGAAACGCACTTTAAAAATTAATGTATTAAATAAACTGGAATATTCGAAATTTAGCATACAAAGTACAGATATGTTAATAAACAAATTATGTAAGATATTAATAACAAGTTGTGACAATGAGCGAAGCTCACCCTATAATTCCGCGTTAAGGGACCGAAGAGTCGACTTCGCGTCGGCGATGATTAAGCGGTCAGGGATGATACCACTGTGTCTTTGAGCACACACACAGAAGAAACCTCGATGGCCGTTAAGCTTGTTTTTACGCTAGTGGTCGCGCGTGTGTAGGTACTGGGGCTCGGGATGCGGAAAGGATTGAGAAACAACCGGCGGAAGAAGTGCACTTAACTACCAGATTAACTAACATTAATAAATATCCGTTTATTAGATAAGTGAATTACATCCATGTACAAGAGTTCATTAGGCTTTATTAGGATTTGTAGCTAGTTTTACAAGGATCTCTACCCAGAAGATATTATCATTAATATCGCTGATCCCTTACCGCGAGAGAGCGAGTTTACAATTGTTCGCGGGTAGATAAACACCTTGCCAAATTTGAGGAGGTTGATTATTTTGTCGAATCGGTGTTTCAGAGAAGTGTTCGTTCATAATCAGGATCGATCGATGAGTCGAACTGGAACCTTAATAGCAGTCGAGTAGGATTGAAGGGATAACTTGTTAGGATCAGCAGGATGGGCGATGTATCTCAGAAGAGCGATGAACTTTGGAAACGAAGGAACTCTCCGTGACGGACGATGTCCCTATGTCTTTATCGGACATGTTTTTTATTTGGGGGTCCATTCCTCTTTCTTCTCCTGCCCATTTTTCGTAATGTTTATTTCTCCGTCCAATAGTGATTTCTGTTGTTAGGTTCCTGGTGATACATTCGACGTGTAACCTGAGAAAGGAAGTGACTCCAGCGAAAGACATGATCGTGTCCTTTGACAATTAAATTATTTTTTCGCTGGGATCATTTTACCATTTTACCAAATAAATTTTAAAAAAATTTAATTTTTCACCCGCAAATCTTTCGTCAAGTTCGAGCTCTCACAATGTTCAATGTATCCATCAATAACAAAAGAAATGAAGCATTAAAAATAGAAAAAATAAATGAATGAAAAATATAATTAGTGAAATTTGTATTTAAAAATAACTATTTCTAGATGGTGTAAAGGAGTTTTATACGCAAACAGATGGAACTAGTAATAGGTCCGAAACTAGCCAAAAATAGTTATGAAACCAATTGACGAAAAAGGAAATAAAATTAAAGGTACCATTCATTATTCTTGTTGTGTATAATAATTAAAAATATAGAAATATTAAAGAAAAGAAATAAAGAATCACATGAAATTTTAACTGGAAAAAGATTAATAAACCAATAAATTATTCAAATATATAACTATAAAAGAAAAGATAGTTTACTTTTAAAACATATAAGAAGGAATGTAATATGGGAAAAGTTATAAGTTATTATTTATATTGTCCTAATTATATTTAAGAAACTAATTTTATATCAGAACTTAAGAAAATTTATTGCCATACAACTTTAAACCTAGACATATAAAACGATGTTAAAAATACTTATAGAAAATATTTGTTTAATGATTATCCTTAAAACATTTCAGGAGAAATATGTAAAAAATAAAAAATTGGATAAAGACAAGTTTCATAAATTTTCGTACATTAAAGGACTGTTTGAATAACAAAGAGAAAATGTTAAACAAGTAGGACGTCAATTAGTATCAATATTAACCAAACACCTAAAATTTACAGATAGAAAAAAGCATAAACTAAATAAAGAAGAAAAAGTAAATTAAAGTGTAATTGTAATAATAATACAGGAGAAACAGGCAGACAATTTTAGAGTAGAGTCAAAAATATTTAAGTGTTAAGACTACACCACCTTGATCACCTTGGATAGAAAATCAACAAAAAATGTGAATGTTTAATAGATCAAGATAATATCAAAATAATAAGGAAAATAAATTAAAAAAAAACTTTTTTCTGTTATAGAATATTAAAAAACTAGAAAAACGTAAATTTATTAAATTTATTTGTAAAATAGGGCTGGCGGAAATACAGTAAAAACACGTAAACAGATTTTTTTTTAAATTAAATTTAATTACAGGATAAATGTGAAACCTGAATGGTGTACAAAAAATACGTTTTTTTAATTTTTAGTTTTTTAAAAATATTTAATTTTGTAGGCTAAACTTTGTTCTATGAATGTACTAATGAGGATGGGAAGTTCGAAACGCAAATAGGAGAAAATAAATAAAGTAACAAACAGTAGCAGCCGATTGCAAAGATAGAGTTTACGTTAAACCACGTTTAACAGCAGAACGGCCTGTAGACGTTGGCTGGCTGAACCGTGGTTTAAAATGCGTTGCAAAGACGACGAGCGTCTATTTCTGAATGCCCTCTAAAGGAACTTCGGCCAAACATTGAATTTTACTTTCTTCGCTATTACTTCCCTGTTTTAGGAGTCGTTCGGCCAATCGGGATATTCGTATGTGACGTCAGAAAAAATTGCCAGTTATATTAAGAAAGTCTCCGAAAATAAAATCTTAAGACTGTCAACAACCATTTTGTTCGGCAATTAATGACAATACTTTTTTATTTCGATATTTAATTTCGTCGACAATACGGTTTAAAATACGAACAAATCCATATTTAGAAAATTTAAACCGAATTCGAAATTCGTTTTCGGAATAGACTTTTAAGGAATTATTTCGACATCGTCTCTCTTCGTAACTGTCGAAAATGTAATGGTAATAATAGAATATTTAAAATTATTCATTTTTTATTTCTATAAAAAGATTTCGGTAATTATTAAAATTGTCTGGTTTGTCTAACAGAACGTTCTGACTAGGTGATTAACTCCAATGACTCCGAAATGCATTAACGTTTAATAACCGACTATACTCGAATTGTAAATAAATGCATCCGATTTAAATTAATTGTATTTTTAAGTCTTCACCCATTTGAATATCGGAATTGGAACATTTAAAACAAATTTAAAATATTTAATTTTGTTATTTTTGCTTCAAGCAATTAATTAATGAATAATTTTGTCGATTCGTACTGTTTGCAACATTTATCGAAGGATTCATATCCATTTTTATCTAAACATTTCCTCCAACAAAACTACCACTCCAATTAAAAAGTCCTCTAAACCTGTTGTCGAGTGAGTCTAAAAAGTAGGTCAAATAACTTGTTTCTAATCGCTGTCTACATTGTGGCAAGCTTGAAACGCTGTCTCTGCAATGTAATTTAGTGGTTTAAAATTTTTTAAATACCGGTTTATTGTTTTTAGCATTCCACCTTGGATGAAGAATCGGGAAAGTACAAGAGATAATTAAGAATTTTATCAAAATTTTATCAAATTTTATATATTTTTAATGTAAGTTTAGGAACGTATATTATACTTTTGTCCACTTCGGACGTTTTTGTGTACTAGGACTTGTTATACCGAGGGAAGAGAAACAAACAATAACCAATTAAAATATATTTACTGTAATAAGAGTACATTCCAGTAAAAATATTTTTATTGTTTCAAGTGTACAACGTCGGCATAGTATGCCGACTTTGTACACTTAAAACAAGCAACTGTCACTGCTTTGAACTACCTTGAAGTATCGATCATGAAAAAAACTTTGTTGATAACCTGCCTCACTATTTTCGATGTTATTAGTAAATGAGGTGAGCAAATAAATTTGTAAATTAAACTATTTTGTAGATTTAATCCTTTCTGCATTCACTTACTGGTCGATTTAATATATTTGTGGTGCTTAAAAATTAGTTAGATTTATTTTTAACAATTTCTGCTGTTTGCTGCGATACAGGAAACGATGAGTTTTGACAAATTGTGATTCATAAATTCTGAACAATTCTGAAAGGTGCTACATCATACGTGTAATTTCTAACTTTCGTATAGTAAATTTGCAGCGGTTCTATACTTTCGTGGAGCACCTTTTACTCTACTGTACATAACGAAAGCGATTTAATTAGGAAAACGTGATAGGTTATCAATAGCATTTGTTTGACGTTAGGCGTTGAAAGTTCATTTTAGTATTATTTTATGCTTCGAAATGATTATAGTTAACAAACTTATGTATTAACAGAGAACAAATGTTATTAACAGCATAGATGTACATTTTCTCGTATAAACATTTAAATAATAAAGTTTAACATTAATTACGATGTTCCAGTTCTATAGCTGATTTATAGTACATTTTCAGGCTGCACGGTATTCACTTTTATATTAAAATCGCGAAATATAATGTCGAGTCATTATGTGAGATTCTGAATATTTTGAGATAAAATATTGTAGAAATTAATAGAAAATCTTTTAAAATTAAATGTAATAATTCGAAATTTTTATCAAAGCTACAAATCAAAGAGAACAAGCAACAAATGTTTTCTGTGTTGACAGTCAGTTCCGAGAGAGATTTTTATTTCCCACGACTAAAAGGCTGACTAAACCAGAAAGACTCATCGTGACACCCAGGCCGATGATCTTAATTCTTAATCTCTATTGGAGGAGAAAAATAGTATAAATATAGGATTCGCGCCAGACTCCGCGCACAGCACATTATTGTTTTTTCCATAATGTAAACCTAGTGCCGTACTTCTTCAGATTGAACTTCTGTCCAGAGTACCGAAATGTTATCAATCACATTATACAGTAAATGAAATAATATATTAGATTTGTAAACTCTCTCTCGATCTCACAGTTAGGGATTTAAGTTTAAGGTTGAATTATAGTTAGATTCTAATCAGTTAGTCCACTTGTATTCTTGTTGTTTATTAATAAAAGTATTTGTTAGTTGTTAATTGGACTTGACTCTAGTTCTCTCAACGGACTCCTGTCGACTTACCTATGCACTTTCCACTCGCTTAAAACTTTAGCCCTCTTTTTTAATAATATTTTAAACGCGTGATAGGGCGCGAATTTCATCCTTATCTGGTGTCAGCATCCTGTCGTTGATCGGGATCACACGATCTTGATCATCGTAATACCGTTCATAGAAGAAGGCCATCCTAGAACCATCGATGTCGAATCTTACCGATTTCGTGCCGAGTTAACCCGGTCTCCTGGGGCCCTTAGTTCTCGAGTTTTCTCGTGTTGTTCTCGAACTGACGTCATTCAACTCACTCGTGTTACTATTATGACTCACATAATCGGTAGTCTCGAGTTAGACCCGTCGAGCGAACTCGAAAATCGAAAGGAAATACGTTCATATCCCACTTGGTTACGTATGTCGTTAAGCATGATGCGATTATTTACGATGCATCTGGGTTTGCGACTATAATGATTCGACAAATCAAAACTGTAACAAGTTGTAAACAAATACACGTTTATAAGTTATAACAAATTAGTTTGCACGTGTTGCAGTTACTTTTGTGTTATAGCAATAAAGAAAACAAACGACCTGCAATGCTTTATTTTAAAAAAATCAGTGACGAGCAGAAAGAAATATTAGTCACATACATTGAAAACAACGAGAAAATGAACCGTGAAAAATTTGACAACGAGTTTACTAGTAAAAAACAATTAGATATGTGGAAAAAATTAGTTCAAAAATTAATGCGTGCTTTGGAGGCAAAAAAATCCGTCGTAGAATGGAAAAAAGTAAGTATTTTAATTTAATCCTTTCTTCACTTTTCTTCCTTGATCTGTTTCTTAAATTGTTCAACGAACTTAACCTCTTAACAGTGGAACAGTCGGACTCGGCTCTACCAGTTAGTTGTGGAGATAAACCGTGGGAATTTTTTTAAGAATTTTCCCACGCGTTTTTCTCGTTTCCGTTTAGGAAAAAAAATTTTTAAACAGTTACGTCTTGTAAAGAAAAAATCGTTCTTTATTGTCACATAATTTTTTTATATATGAATTTTTTTCGCGGTAATTTTTTGCTAAAATTTTTTTTTTCAAATTTATATTAAATTCTTTTTTGATTTTCCATCCGATACGATTTTTTCAAAACTTTTGAATTTATTTTCAATTTTATAAAATTTTTTAAAGTTTTAGGCATTTAAGTAATGACGATTTTTTCCAACCTGCGAATCAAATTCAAGAAAATGTAATTGACAGTTAACGAATTTCATCCACAACAATAGAAGACGTAAAGGTTGTTATGACTACAACTGGCGGCCTTTCCCCCCAGACTGAAATGTGGGTGAAGGTCGTCTCGTGTTCTACTTTCTGTAGAAGTGACGTAATCATTGTAAATAAAAGAAAATTTCAGTATATCGTTTATTTAAAATTTTAAAATTCCTTGTTCAAATTTACGCCGAAATATTAAAGCGAATTAAAATATTAGCATTTTGTAAATAAACTTACTTGACATATAATAAATTTAAATAAATTAATCTTTAAGAAACAACAAAACAATAAAAAAATGTAGAAATATTTTTATATTCATCTTCACATTTATAACATATGTTATCGTCATTGACCGATATTTAATTTTAAAAACAATTTTCACAATTGGCATGCATCAGAAAAAGAAAGCATAACTTCCCTAAAACACACTTCATTGAGAAGGTCCGCTTCACTCTGAAAAAGCCGACAGTTTTATGTCAGAAATCCAATGTGTGACCTACTTTCTCTAACGTAGTAAAACAAAGTAAGTTGCAGTACAACAATACACATAAACACAAATAAATTAGTAGCCCAATAATACATACTTTCATGTAAATCCATATGTTATATCCAAAAGTCAGTTTTCCCAAATTGTCGAAAAATAAATTATTTTCAACTTTTCTTTCTGAATTTAGAACTAATTCACAGTAAACTTTATGCCTTAAAATATCCATTGCAATCAACGCAAAATGTATGAATCCACGTAATAAAAAATTATCGCAGTGAACTTCGAAAAAACGAGAAACACAGAATTATTAAACCGCACTTTACGAAATCTGGCGCGAACTGTCGTATACAATAAACAAAACGAAAATGCTCTTGTCCAATGTCATCAGGTGACAAAAAGTTTCTAAATAAACGCTAAAAGTTTTAAAGAATTCTTTCACAAAAACCGATGAATTTAATTAATACACAATAACTAAATCTGTTTAATAAAGGTTAATAATTTTCCATTATAATTATGCAAATTAGATATAAAAAAGATCATCGCGCAAATTCTCCCGCGAACCATGGATGACTCTTACGTCATCTGGATTGAAGTTTCCTGCAAAATACTGAAAATTTTTATATAATTATTTTACTAATTCAGCCAAATTTAAATAATATAAAATGTCTAGATCTGTTTAATAAAGATTAGTAATGTACTATCATTAATATGCAAATTAGATATGACAAAGATCACTGTGGAAAAATTCCCGCCAAGATAAAAATAGCTTTCGGTCACGTGATCACCAAGAAATACGCCTTAAATTTAATGTTTGTGTACAAATTAATACATTTTAACTAATGTCATCGTTTAAAATTTAATGTTTCTGTAAAAATTAGTAAATTGTAACAAATTTCATCAAAGACAACAGAATAATTTTCAGCTTATAAAAACTCTACAATAAATGATTATTTCTTCGAAAGACGTCGATATGCACGAATAAATAATAAATATACAATAATGCTTTTATCCATTTTAAGTGGATATTGTAAAAATTAAGCTATTTAATTTGTTTGGCTTTTATAATTTAGTTTCCGAATATTTTACTGTGAAATTCCATTTAGTAAACAGAAACAAAGACAAGCTATTAATTATAAACAGGACAATAGAATAATTTTTACGTAAATTGAGTGAAAATACAGAAAAAAACGAATTATATCAAAGATGGGAGAAACAAGCTTACATCCCCAGAACAGAGCTTATAATTCGTTGTTATTTTCAGCCTGTTTCTACTTCGACTGTTTTTTGTTGGTAAAAAGTTAATGTTTTAAGATGTTCTTAGTGAAGAAACATAAAAGTATCGAAATATAATATTCACACACACAAAAATATTCATGTATGTCGACATTAGAAATTTGAAATGAATTATAGAATGTCCTGGATAGAGATATCGTGTGATTGTCTGTTTCTTCTGTCTTATTTTGTTTTTCTACGTGAAAATAAGATATCTTTTATAACTATTGATAATATAAACATTTTGTTTCTTTATATATTACCTTCAATTACAGCTGCAAACTTTAACACATGGAGCATGTGAGAAAGTATTATTGTATAGATTATTACATTTTTATGAATACACCTGAGACTCGTGACAATATAGGCCTATATTAACCTACTTTAAGTGTCAATATTTTATTTAGAATCATTTTAAACGTTATTATTACATCAAATTATGAAATGGAATGTTCCAAGTATAGGAGTAAGAGGGAGGGAAAAGAAGCCATGCGTGGGGAAAAAATGAGTTTTTATCTAAATTATAATAAAATTTACTTATATTTACGAGAAATATCGATAATTTTCTTCTGGAGAAATGTATCTTGATAAAATTAATTATCTATATGAATGAAACTTTCAATAATACATTAGTTACAATGACTGACGTTCCTTTCTTACCCTTTCTGTAGTATGTCTTATTATTAAACATAGTTTTCTAGATTATAGCATAATAATGTGTAAAAAAAGGAAAATTCTGTTAATTTGTAAACGCAGATACTATCACATAACAAGCATACTGTATCCTCTCTATATTTAAAGTCAGTTATTCGCGATTGAATTTTTCTAAATAAGCCTGTTTAATCCGTAATTTATTTGACAGAAAGAAATTGTTTATGGCCGTATTTCATTTATATAATGTTTTTCTCGTGATATTATTTCTAATATCGGAAAAAAATATACATTTCTAATATGGACATACATCAATATTTTTAATTCTGAATATTATATTTCGATACTTTTATCTTTCTTCACTAACAACAAAGTACTTTTATTTTAAAAAAATAAGTTTTTACCAACAGAAAACAGTCAAAGTAGGAACAGGCTGAAAATGACAACAAATTATAAGCTCTGTTCTGGGGATGTAAGCTTGTTTGTCCCCATCTTTGATATAATTCGTTTTTTTCTGTATTTTCACTCAATTTACGTAAAAATTATTCTATTGTCCTGTTTATAACTAATAGCTTGTCTTTGTTTCTGTTTACTAAATGGAATTTCACAGTAAAATATTCGGAAACTAAATTATAAAAGCCAAACAAATTAAATAGCTTAATGTTTACAATATCCACTTAAAATGGATAAAAGCATTATTGTATATTTATTATTTATTCGTGCATATCGACGTCTTTCGAAGAAATAATCATTTATTGTAGAGTTTTTATAAGCTGAAAATTATTCTGTTATCTGTGATGAAATTTGTTACAATTTACTAATTTTTACAGAAACATTAAATTTTAAACGATGACATTAGTTAAAATGTATTAATTTGTACACAAACATTAAATTTAAGGCGTATTTCTTGGTGATCACGTGACCGAAAGCTATTTTTATCTTGGCGAGAATTTTTCCACAGTGATCTTTGTCATATCTAATTTGCATATTAATGATAGTACATTACTAATCTTTATTAAACAGATTTAGACATTTTATATTATTTAAATTTGGCTGAATTAGTAAAATAATTATATAAAAATTTTCAGTATTTTGCAGGAAACTTCAATCCAGATGACGTAAGAGTCATCCATGGTTTGCGGGAGAATTTGCGCGATGATCTTTTTTATATCTAATTTGCATAATTATAATGGAAAATTATTAACCTTTATTAAACAGATTTAGTTATTGTGTATTAATTAAATTCATCGGTTTTTGTGAAAGAATTCTTTAAAACTTTTAGCGTTTATTTAGAAACTTTTTGTCACCTGATGACATTGGACAAGAGCATTTTCGTTTTGTTTATTGTATACGACAGTTCGCGCCAGATTTCGTAAAGTGCGGTTTTATAATTCTGTGTTTCTCGTTTTTTCGAAGTTTACTGCGATAATTTTTTATTACGTGGATTCATACAATTTGCGTTGATTGCAATGGTGTCGGGGTGGAATTGTGTAAACACGATTCCCGCCCTTCCCTTATTACGCCGGTAACGATCATCGTTCCAAGAAGACGGTGGAGGGAGGGACTGACCACATGTGAACGGGAAAACACCGGGTGGTCGTCCGACACGTGGCCGACATGTGTGTACGAAAAGGAGAGAGGGACGCAGGTGGTGAAGGGGGATCATCTGGTTTCGTGATTCGGGACAGTTCGTCTCGTTACGCCGTTCGGACAGGAGTTCGCCCACGATACGCCATCCGGACGGTTGGCGGGAGAAGTTTCTAAGATCGTTTGGACCCGAGCGGAGCCTTCAAGCAACGGAATATTTGCAAGGTGTCTTCCCGACGGACCTGCAACGGGTTTTCCAACAGGACACACAGAACTTCATCAAGTATTATTGGCGCACCGTGTCGGTCGTCAATAGTGAACACATCGGACGTTTTTGTGAACTTTACTGACGTTATTTTGAACTTTACTAATGGATATTTTAAGGCATAAAGTTTACTGTGAATTAGTTCTAAATTCAGAAAGAAAAGTTGAAAATAATTTATTTTTCGACAATTTGGGAGAACTGATCTTTGTTTGGATGTAAATGAAGGCATGTAAATTTATTTGTGCATATAATTATTTAGTTCTAATTTCGAAACATTTATGGCATTTAGTGTTTATAAGCGTGTTATTTAGACATGTCTACCAATTTAGTGCTAAAACGTAGAACTACGTCAAAGAAGAATACAAACTTTAATTAGCAAGTAGTATCTTTATTAGAAAACTTATTTGTTGGTAGATTTTTTTACATTTAAAGTGTAATTAGATGAAACTAAATGGATGTGAACATAGAAAGTTGAATATGGCAAGAGTAATAGATAAAACTATTATTACATATTACTCGATCAGAAAAATTTATACTTGAAGAATTTTGTTTTGATAATTATTGCCTAGGGTTTATGTCGAAAATATTTTTCAGTTATATTTGTAATTACAGTTAATTCGAATAGTAATGGCGCTTAAATATTTATAGAATTAATTGAAGTTTTCGAATTTTGTTTTGAGGAAACTGAGGAAGGCAAGAGTATCTACAGTTGTATAATGAACTGAATTAAAGTAAATTAGGTGACTTTGTATGTTTCGATGTAGTTTTTTATAATATTACGATATACGAACTTTCGATTTTGTAAATTGTATTATACCAAAAAATAAAGTTTTTCGTTATTCTCCTACTTAATGATGTATTTATAATGTTTCTGAACTAAACAATACTTGTTAAATTGAAATCCGAGCATTACAAATTACTATGAATATTAGAGAAGACCGTTTTACTATAAACTGCTACGTTTTACTACAGCTTACTCCAATGTTGATTCTACGAAAAGTAGGTGAGACAAGGACCGTTAGACTAATGACGTAGGCTGTTTACTTTTTCCGGTCGCATCGGTGCATTCCCGATAGCGTTATTTACAGAAGTCACACCTACTTTTTTCTGACGCGAGCCAATTAGGAATATTAATTTTTTTAACCAATCAGATGACGGCGGGAGATTAAAATTCGATTTATGTCGATAGATGGCCGTCTAAAATTTCATATTTATTTTAATTTTCTTTCTTTTATTGTAATTTTTCGAGAACTAAAGGATATTCCAAAACAAAGTTGGAGAACCCAACTACTCGTGAAAATTCTACGACTTCACGAAATGGTCCAGGTATTTTATAAGAATTTTTTAACGGCTATTTCCGTTACTCATTACTGCCACTCGATCGCCTTGGACGGCTATTTCCGTCCCTCACTGTTAAGAGGTTAATTAAGAAAAACAAGCTTATTAGTTGTTGTTGAATCCTTCTAGTTTCATTAAAAAGTATATCGTTCGATGTACCGTATTTTTCGGACTCTAAGACGCTAGGGACTATAAGACGCACCTTAATTTTTAAGCAATTTAAAAAAAAATACCTGTAAGACGCTATGGACTATAAGACGCACCTGAATTTTGGAGGCAATTTTTCGAAGAAAAAAGTGCGTCTTATAGTCCGTAAAATACGGTATTTTCAAATTCTGTTGATGGCATAATCTGCTGTAACTGGTCTTATGAGTGCAATATATCACCATCCTAATAAAATAGAATCAAACTTACTTATATATATGCTAGCAATAATTCATTCAGAATAAAAAATACTACTACACAATACTCTTAATATACAGTCAAACCTGTTTTTATGCGGTGGATAGGGACCGCATAAAAAAACGCATAAAAAAATCGCACGAAACTTCACGAGTGGCTATAAAAAATAGTTTTCGCAACACAATTAAAAAATATATTTTTATGCGGTTAATAGGGACCGCATAAAAAAAGTCTCTAGAAAATAACTCAAAACCGCACGAAATAGAATTTATTGACAACAGATGTCAGCACTTGACTGCATCGTCTCGTCTATCGTCTGTTTTACATATTTTTGTCCAGGTGGTGTTTTGTTGACTTAAAAAATAAATTATTTCATTTTTCGCATATTCATGCAATAATATTACTATAATAAGTTCATTTACGCTATAATAAGTTTATTTAGCTATAATAAGTCAACGTGAGACATGACAAATCGCACGAGACTAGTCGCCAACTATACCGCACATAAAAAATCGCATAAATAAAAAATCGCACAAAAAAAACTGCATAAAAACAGGTTTGACTGTAAAATTAAAGATAACATTAAGATTTTAATTCTAAAAGATTTAATTCTTTTACTAAAATTAACAATGTTTACAATTTATAGTGACATACAATGTATGCAGTTTTTACTCATGCAATTATTACTAGAGGAAGATATTTTAAATACGTAAATTGTAATATCATTTAAACTTAATAATTGATTATTTACCACATTCATATATCTGTATTGTATTATAATAATTTACACTTACTCTAGTTTGAACACTTACTTAATGCCGATCTTCTAGTCTGTTCTTTCAGTGTCGGTCGAACTGTATATATTAAATTTTATGCCACTTCCTTGAAAAGCCTAAATAATCTTCTAAAATGTTCTTTGTGAAGATCAAAAGCATCTAATCGTGATCAAAAAATTCGTTGCCTTCTCAAACAACGTCTTTCGACTCTTTCTAACTCTTCGATAGCGATAAGAATTGCGTATCTGTCAGCCATTTTCACTTTCGTGTAGCGATCTCACATGCGCGACTCAACGTGAGTAGCAACTCACATGGTGAGATGGTAAAGCACGTGACTAATAACTCGAGACTACCGATTTGACGTCAGAGTGTGAGATGGTACCACGTGACAAGTTCAACACGTTGGAAGTTGTAACACGAAAAACTCGAGACTAAGGGCCCTGGTATCGCCCCGTGACCCTCGGCTTATCTCACAATTATAAATTAATACGTGTGTAATGCACAAACCCTTACTATGTGCATCCATTAATGTATAATGACAATTATTGATTTTATAGCAGGGGATAGGATATAATGGAAGAACTTCCAGGAAAACAAACACAAAACACCTTTTCTGTTGCCGAGAAATGCATTTAATTCAAAAAACAAATAATTAACAATATGTTTTTTAAACTAAATACATTTTTCGGCAACAGAAAAGGTGTTTTGTGTCTGTTTATTGGTTTTCTGAGTACTTTCTGATACTGAATTTCCAGGCGTTTATAAACTGATCCAGTTAGCGTTCTAATTACAATTCTATTCTGCTTACTATAACAAACTGGTTTGTTACTTATCTTTAATATCGACTCCGAGTAATAAGTAGATATTGGACAATCCTTTACAATTTTACGCGTACGATGCGAAAAAAACCTTAAATTTTTTATTTAACAAATCGTATTATAATTTGAAAGGTAAACTATTTTTTTCGTACGAAAGTTCTGAAGCAATTTATTCTTAATTATGTTAAGAACATGTGTTGATAGACGTGTAAAGGAAATAAAAAATAAAAAAAATAATGAACCAAACTATTTTTATTAAAATTAATATTAACATTTTTTAGTATATAATTATTAATATAGTTTTAAAAACCGTCTTAATTGGGTAAAATGTGAAATCAAATTGATTTTGAAGTGATCCCATGGTTACAAGTCATCTGGATTATTCAAATTGTACTAAAAAATATATTTTTTATTTCAGCTGTTAAATATTTTCGAATTAATATTTAATGTGTAAAAAGTATAAACTTTTTTTTATTACGTTATGGTATTATTAGTTTAATTGATAGACATCACTTGTCACGTGTTTAATTTGTAATGGCTTATCTTAAGTCCACACTATAAGTACTGTATATTTTCTAATTCTATTTCGAACTAATCTGATCAATTATTTTATAAGTTTTAAAAATATTTTAATTTTTATCAAATCTTTAATTGGTTGCAGAGCCACGCAATTTCAGAATCGATTACTTAACGTCGCGCGTTGTGTATCACTTCGACAAAACATCGATTTAGTGTATTTTTTAATTGAAAAGTTACAGATTGCTTTTATGCAATTTGGAATATTAATCACAATAAACAAACGTTTTATCGGAGTCTTCTTAGAACACTGCTACTCTGTTCAGATTTTTTTTTTTTTTTTGCATGAAAATATCAAAATGTATACCAACAGTATATTTCAAAAAGCAAAATAATCGAAGATTGAATAATTACGACTGTAATTTGTTTATATTCATACGACGTACAGCTAAATCTCTGATACTTTTTTGTTTAAGGCAGCGCGACACGTGAGCGATCTGCCGACGTGAGCGATCTGCCGACAGAATGACAAAATGTTGTCTTCTAAGAAAAACCCTAGTTAGGTGAAAAAAAAACAGTCGGAAAACGTCACCCGGACTGCCCATTGGTTAGGTGCGAACCCACGACCAGTTACCACTGTTCAGTGGTTTAAGCCACTATGCTACTGGTGGGGTCTAGCCAAGGACGACTCCAGCCAATGGGCCGAAGGGCAAGATGATGTAAATTGATAGAGGATATGAATTGTATGTAAGTAAAATAGAAACGATTTATAAAGTTTTAATCATTTACTATGTACCGGAAAAGAAATATCTAAATTAAAACATTTTTTTTTAAAACTTCCCTTCTTGGCGACGCCCTTGGGTCTAGCTACTTCGATATTCCCTCTCCCACTATTTTTCTGTAATTTATGTTGCGTGCTTAATTTTCTATTTTTTAGGAAATTCATTTATGCTATGCTAAAACCAGTTCTCAACTTACTACAGCGAACTTTATTATAAATCAGTTGCTGTTGTCTAAATCAGTGATTCTTAACAGGAGGGCCGCGGCTCCCTAGGGGTCCATGAGAAGTTTGCCGGGGACTGCCAAATTGTGCAAAATTTCCTTTAGAATATAATAAACAGAAAATTGATGTATAACCGAATATCGTATTGAAAAGTGAAATAAGAAAGATAAAGTTTTCCTATTTAGTTTTTTTAATTTATTTTTTATTTCTACCTACATACAACTTTGTTAGTACAGAAGAAATAAATGCAAATATGCTACTTACACCGCAGTATTTACTTTTTTTATTTCAAAGTAATTCTAAAAAACTATTAATGCATGGTATTTTAAAAATAATTAGGAAATATAGTAGGCTTTGAAAATTTAAATATTTTTGCAAAAGATATGCAAAATCTTTACGACAAGTTGTGGGTGTTTTAGTTTAGTTTTAGCATCGACATGTTTCTTATTTTATTTTTTGTTAAAATTTATGAGTTTTCATGTTTAATTGTAAAGTTTGAATGTTATTTGAATAGATAATGAAATAGTAAAGTTATGATTTACATTTATTATATAAAAAATAAAGAAATAGTAAAAAAATCAATTTATTATAGATAATTTAACCAATATAAATTATTATTAAAAAAATGGGGGTCACAAAAAATTATGAAATATTTGGTGGGCCGCGAGTATAAAAAGGTTAAGAACCACTGTTATTGAAGACGGCCGTCACAGAGAGGGGAGATAGAATGCCTTCCGGGAAGACTTTTATGGGAAGCTGGCCCCTATTCAGGCGTCATCTGCAAGGAGAAAACCCGGAAAACTCCAAGCTGCCAGCCTGTTTGATCGAAGTGCGAACCCACGACCGAACTCCCAATGTTTGAGGTCTGGTCTCCGCTGCTATGAGCGGAGACAGAGTCCACTCGGCCACTGGTGGGCGAATAAGGCCCCTGGTGTTTCCCTTGACTCTTGAGACTCGAATTAGAACAGATCCCTGATTCAAATTAATTAATTTTAATTAATTAATTAATATTATTATTAATAAAAATAATTAATTAATTAAAATTAATTTGTGATAAATACAAATTTGCTAAGTTACTATTGGTCTTGGTTTTTCCGATTGATCTTGCGTTAACTTTTTTCCGCGTGTAATTTTTTTTTCGATCTAAATTATTAGTGTTTTTAAATTTAACTGTACTTTATAACTGTAGTTGCATTAATTTCTTGCAAAGTTTATCATTTCGACGTTACAAAATCTTAAGATACAGTTGAATTTATGATTAGCGAGGTTGAGCCCAACGTTTTCAACGCGAAAACGTGTACGTCGGACGTTCAACGCCGCCTTCCTGTAAGCGTAAAAGTTTGACAATGGCGTTTGGAACGTCAATGGGTGGAATCATGCTCGACGTTCCAAACGCCATTGTCAAACTTTTACGCTTACAGGAAGGCGGCATTGAACGTCCGACGTCCACTTTTCGCATTTAAAACTTCGGCCTCAACATCGCTATTATTTTCTTGTCCCTTCTATTGAACTTCTATCAGTCGTCTAAAAACCAACATGGCGGATGAGCATATCTGGGTTATCTAGCACCTTAGTTCATACACAGTTAAACGGGACTTCTTGTCCCTATGCTTTTCATATCCCGTTTCTGCTGACTAATACATTCTTCAGATTAAAGAAAGACAGCCAGACGAATGACAGTGGGTTTTATAAGTCTAAAAAATGCCCACTGTTTAAATAATATAATACAAAGACGAATATAAATATTTCTAAACACGAAAAACACTGCAGTTCTACTGAAGTACATGATTATAAATATTAATTTGTTAAAGAATAATTAATAATTATTTAATTCGGATTGTAATTTGGGAGGGTGGCAATAATTCACCCCTAATTACTGAGATAAAATATAGTTATTACATACACGATAATATGCACAGAATACACACTTAAAATTAATATTTATTAATTAAACTAATAATAGGTTAAAGCAAAACTTTGCATTTATTCAGTGAAATCTAAATAATACATAATTTTAAAAATGTAGCATTTCTGCTACACTAAAAACTGAAGTTGTTTCGGAGTCATTTCGATGACCTTCAAGTATAATTACATGCGGTTTTTTCTGTTGTTTATTAAGCTATGTAGGAGATATTCATAAGTACTAAGTGATTGAGTGAGACGTAAACAATGTACTTTGTATTTGATTAATTAGTTATTATTATAAAAGTCATACTTGAAAAAAAATGATTTAAGAGTATAAACCAACCCGAAATGCATTTGTAATCCAATTTTTCAAAATAAAGATGTTCCGAACCGAAATGCTGTGAGATAGTCTACCGAACAAGTTTTTGGATTAAAGAGACGTTTTTTATATAAGAATATATATTTTAAATTAAATAAATTAAAAATATGATTAATAATTGAAGCTCAGCATTCTAACGATATCACAATAAATAGTTTCTCGCTTATTTTTATTTTATTATTTTATTATTATAGTAAAAGTACTTTTTTAATGCATCATTAACACATTTTACGTTGACATTTTAATAAATTTTCTATTTGCGCGCCTCGAACAATAATTTGATAATGTACTGAAAGTTTTTAATTTTAAAAACGTAAACCTGAAATATAAACAATGATTAATAAATAGTGTCCAGTGTTGAAAAATTTCCGTGATTTAAAAGTAAATTAAAAAACAACATTTGGAACTAATTAAAACATTTCTTTTATATTTTTATTTCCTTTAAACGACGTGGTATTATTTAGACCAGTGGTTCTTAACCTTTCTATACTCGCAGCCAACGAAATATTTCATAATTTTTTGTGACCCCCATTTTTTTAATAATAATTTATATTTGTTAAATTATCTATAATAAATTGATTTTTTATTATTCGCTTTATTTTTTTATATAATAAATCATAACTTTATTATTATTATCTATTTAAATAACATTCAAACTTCACAATTAAACATGAAAACACATGAATTTTTAACAAAAAATAAAATAAGAAACATGTCGATGCTAAAACTAAACTAAAACACCCACAACTTGTCGTAAAGATTTTGCATATCTTTTGCAAAAATATTTAAATTTTCAAAGCCTACTATTTTTCCTAATTATTTTTAAAATACCAAGCATTAATAGTTTTTAGAATTACTTTGAAATGAAAGAAGTAAATACTGCGGTGTAAGTAGCATATTTGCATTTATTTCTTCTGTACTAACAAAGTTGTATGTAGGAAAAAATAAAAAGTAAGTTTAAAAAAACTACAATAGAGCATCGATTATCCGACTAAATTGGAAACTGGGGTTGGTCGGATATCTGAAAAAACGGATAATCGAAAAGTATGAAAAAATACATTATTAGTATAGTATATTAGTATATCCCATGTAATTAGTATATTATATATCGCTATTAACCTACTTCACGTTGAATTTTCATCGATTTTAAGCCTAACAACTTTTTAAAAAATAATAATCGTCGCTATTGTATCGTTAAAAATTTTTTTTTATTTTGCACAAAATAAATACAGTACTGTACTGTATATTGAAAAATATAAAACAAAAATATATATATTCAAGTTACATATTTTACATAAAATAGGCTTATACATTAGAAAAAGAAGTCCAAAATTTTCTTTTGCTTCACAGCTGACACACTTTTTTTTTGCCGCTAAATCTCGCACACGTTTTAAAAACAGCAATTGGATAGCGTCGTTAAATAAAATTAAGCCTCGTTTAAATGCTGGCCTCCCTTTTACAATCGAGCCAGTGTTGCAAACTAAAACACGCAAAAATTTAACAAAAATAATATTAAAGTAGCCAAGACAGCGAAATATTGTACCGCCGCATCACTAGCGGACATTTGAATTTGCCGACTAGAACGCGGTCGGTTAACCGATGTGACGGTTGATCGGGGTTCGGATAACCGATGCTCTACTGTGGTTATGAAAATACGTATGTAAAGATAATGTATGAAGACGACCATATAGCAACCATTCTCAGCTACAACTGGCAGGAAATATGCAATCTGGCCAATAATAATTGTGTATTTATGTTTAGAGGGAAACTATTTATTGTATTTTCCAAGGTCATATGATTTATTACCCTTCTATAAATGAAATAATAATGACGCTTTTCCTATCTATTTTCCCTAAGCAATTAATATTGATTTACTAACAAATTTTTGCAAAAAAAGAAGAAAAGTTTTTTCTGTTTCTAACCAATGTTTTTCTTGAATTTTATATATTTTCAATATGGGCGAATTCGAATCCAGCAGCATTTTTCGTCTAATAACCACCAGCTTTCAGGGAAGTGTGGTTAATCAAGGAAAACATTTTCTGTTCGAAATATCGTATTTCGAACAGATAATGATGTGGACTTCAATGTACTATTAAGTGCATTCGTATGTTGCTTCTAGAACTTCAGGATAAATCTAATGTGAGATAAGATGGGGGCTATTGGGAGTTACCCTAGTAACCACTTAATCGGCACGGGTTGTTAAAACCCAACCACGGAGTCGTTTGGATGGCTAAATTTCGACTGGGAAAGTCGCGTGGAGTAAGTCGACATGCGTCGTTAGATAGTCAGGAGACAGGTTAAACAAATAAACAAAGCATTTATTAAAATCTAAGGTTAACAAGGTCTACAAGGCTACACTCGGTTAAATGCGATTAACAACTAAATTTATATATAAGAGGGCAGCTCTTAACTAAGCCTATTCTCGAGCGAGAGAGAGTTCACAATACTCTAACAAAAATACTTCTATGAGGAAACGAACGGTATGCGTCGAATGGTTCGTAGGAATCGTAGTTATAATCGAACACAAAAATATAATCCATAATGAAATTAATCTAAAATTCTATACTCAGAACTGCAATTTTATTTTATTAATGATAAGTCTTTGTAATGATGCATTTTCTATTTTCTTCTTACAATTTGCGTGTTATCGCTTAATTTATTTTCTAATTTTCAAAAATTTAATCACGCCATGCCAAACCACTTTTTAGTCTGCCTGCTTTGCCTGCTATCACTACAAATAAATTGCTATTTTGCAAATAATATTTTATTATTTTATATAATTAAACAAAATAGAAAATAATTTGTTAATTTTTTCACTTCACGTGATTATTTTTAACATGGCGTTATAGTTCCCTAATTATTATTTAAATTATTTGTCAAAAAGTTTTAAGTAATAATTCACAGGGGACAGCGTTAAAAATATTATCTTAAATGAGTCGCTCTTTCTTAAATTGTTACTTTATACAATAATAAACTGCAATTTAGAAATGCAACTTGTTTCACTGAAAATCGCTAAAAGAAATCGAGAACTGGTTTGGCACAGCGTGGCAGTAGAAATAATTTGAATTTACGCAAGCAAAACACATAGCATTATAACAAGATACGGGACAAAAATTTTAGAAAATAATTAACTTTATTGGCAGATTTCCTTCTCGTTATATTATAGAAAGTTTTCACGAATATTATATACAAAATTCGATACTCATAAAAATTAATATCGTGCTGCATAAATAATATCTTGAGTCATCATTTTTGCGATGTAATACGAAAATGAAAATAATACTTTTTAAACACGAATGGTCGAAATTGCTCTGTTACCAAAACTTTCAAATTATACAAAATACTCATAGCAAAAAATATATTGTATATCAGTGTTAAGATAACAGTAAATACAAGGAATCCTGCTTTCACGTATACAGAATTACCCGAAAACTGCACCGATTGAAAGCGCTTATCTTTGAATTTGGCTTTAATACAGCTTTAGTCTTCTGCGTTGCTTTGTTTTCCATTATATGGATTTGGACTATGACGTTATTTCTTTTGTTTCTGTTTTAATAACATAAACTGGATATGATGGCGCATGCTATATTAAAAATTGTTTCTTGTAGTTATTTTACATTTTAAGGTTGTATTTGGCTTAATTCCAGAAAACTGGAAAATTTAAAAAAAAACTGGTCTGCTCCTGTCAGAAGCTTGTTTGATATTACACTCTGTGATGAATTTTAATAAAACGCCATACATAAATTCTGGTTTTTATTTTGATTATTAAGCTCTTCTTTTCATTTTTATTTATATTTCACATCGGATAATACCTTTTAACGATACGTACAAATGCACAATTCCTAGTGTATAGATCTTTAGTAAAACTACAATAGTTGTATAAATATATAGAAAATCCTTTAGTTAGTTAATTGTAGATAAATAATCAAAAGTGGTATTAGTAAAATTTACGAAATTATATAAACTATGTTTATTATTAACAACAGAGATGAAAAATTGAATTGTTTGCAATGGACAACAAGGTGATTTGTAATAACTGCTCACACTAATAACAAAACGTATTGGACGACATCATTAATTACATAAGTTTACTTATTGTTTTTGAATCTTATCGCCTATGAGGGGGCGCTCTAATCGTCGATGTGGCTGGTGACTTTTTATCTGAAGTAATTCAAATAAAATATTATTTTAGTATAAGTTTATATTTAATTATTTGTACTAAAATGATTAATCTCAAGATGATTTTATTGTTATTGATGATTGTCGGAATCGAACAGAATCCTGGTGCATTACAGAAAATTCCATCAAAACGGGGCAGACCACCCATACACCGTTCTACCATACACTAATTACCTAGCGAAGCTAGGAAGACTGGCAAGCTAATAGAACGGAAAGGTTGACTGAACCGACAATCGCGTCGCCAAGCGGACGCCGCATGAAAACTACCGCTACGAATGCGGCGTATTAGAACTACGATAATGGTTCGTAAGCAAAACGATGCCGGATTTATTCATATTGTATATTATTTAAATACTATGAAGTTTTAATGTATTTGCAGTTCTCAAATAAACTGAAAACTTGTAAAAAGAACTTGTGAATAACATACTTGTCTTAAAAAAAAAAAATGTTTTACTTAATACTGTACAGGTTATACAAAACAAGTGCAAAAATATTTTAAAACTTAAATATATTAGAATGATAGGCAGATTCTTTTCTTTATTACGATTATGTTATGACATTTAATTAACAAAGCAAATGCAAAACTTTACAAAGTTTAGAGTAATTGGAACTGGTAGAAATTGAAGTGACCTTTGTTGTAGTAGATACTGTCTGATTTAGAAATTTTGTAGCATAATATAAACGCATTCGTATACACAATTTTACCAGTAAATCTTGAAAGTCTTTGCAGATGTTTATTTTCATAGAAAAGTTGTTTTGTTCTATTATCCTTAAAATGTGACACAATTCCTTTCTTACGCATATTCGCATTAAACTCTTGCACAAAAGTAGTTTCACAATGTGACATCAACTGTAAGACTTCATCGCGAAGTGAAATTAAACTTCCAAATTAAACTTCTCCTTTTTCATACGTATATGATTTAAAATGGGTAAATATCTGATGAGAAGAAGACAGCACAGGGTTTTGTGAACCTGTTAAACAAAAGCTACACAAGTGAATCTTGTAAGCTTTTCTCAAAACACACCCTGTAATGTATGATAAAACACATTTCTCAGGTAAATCTTCGTCTTGAGAAGAAGCTGGCAACAGCAAGGAATTGTTACATTGTATTACTCCAATATTTGCAGAAAGTTCCGGAGCTTCTAAATTAATAGATAGAGTAACAGTTTCTGAATTTATAGGGATATCCAGGTTTTCTGAGTTCACAGGGGATTCCTCAGCTTCTACTTTAAAAGAACATTCTTTAAACTAAGGGAGAATTTGCTCAGTTGTTTATTGTGCAAGTTTTGGTTTCTTTGGCAAATCAGAACGAGGTTTCGGTGATTTTCTTTTTCCAGTCAGTAATTTTGGAGAGTTTGGTATATTGAAAATTGTTGGGACTGCATTCCAAACTAATTTCTTCTTTTCCGAGTTCATAAATTGGGTTTTTTCAAAATGCTCAGCACAAAGATAATTATCTTTATATAGCACTTCTACTGTTTTATTTAGAAAATCTAGGCGTCGAGTATTTTGGACCCAAAAGCGGCATCTGAAAAATAAATAAAATGGAGCTGCATATGAATAGATAGTATGACACTTGTAATTAATTGCAGGCAATTTAGAAGATACAGTGGCGTAGCGTAGTGGGGGCGGCAGGGGCGGCACTTTTAGGGGACGGCATTTTTTAACAATAAATAATAATGATATCTTGTAAAAATTTGAACCATTTCATTTCATATTTTTGTCGCACCTACAATTCGGACCGATTGAAATGAGCACAGAATTTTTCTTTACTTATTCTGTGACGAAAATGGGGAATCCCCTTTCTTTAAATGAATGTATAATAATGACATCTTGCTCGTTGTAGCGACTGACAACACCGTCTGTACTGACTTGTAGGGATTCCCCGTATTTTATTTAAGGAGGCGAAATTTTAAGGGGGCGGCGAAATTTTCTTCCGCCCCGGGCGGCTGACACTCACGCTACGCCACTGAGAAGATATACTGGTTTCTTCCTACGAGTACAGTACTTTAAGCCTGGTTAAACTTTACCAAAATAGCCCAAGGTCGCGTTTCCGTACTGTTCGTGCTCCCGACGGACTCAGGCCGACGATTAATAAACGTCACTTGTTATTGATTCACGGCAATTCTTGAACAAAAGAAAAAAAGGAAACGTCTACTAAAAAATGTAATTAACCTAACCTAACCTAACCGAAGCGCCTAAGCGGCCGGATGGCCGAGCGGTCAAGGTGGCAGCCTACCGCTGTGGGGGACTAGGGATCGTATCTGAACGGGTCGAAAAATCCCCAGGAATTTTTCGGGGGGTGGTCTATTCGGATATGTCCAGCATTGTCCCCCACCACCCGATCGCCCCATTGTGGGCCTGGCCGAACCCATAATGGGCCTACTAAAAGAGGCCCTCTGAGTGCCCACAGGGCGAAAAGAGTTAAAAAAAACCGAAGCGCCGACATTGGGACTACCTAAGTAAACTTAAACCTTAAGCCTAACGGCATTCATGAACAAAAACATGATCTTACCGGTTTTTTTCTTTAGGAAATCTAAAGAAGGACAGATGATGTTACTTCCCTCAAGCGTTTGAGAAACAGTTGAACAATAATTAACTCCTGCAGTCTTCCAAGACCTTGAATTCATTTTCTACTTCTACCACACGTATTCACAGCATAGACGAAGTTAAATTGTAGTAGTTTTCACGCGGCGGTCACAGAGTGGTGCAAGCAGCAAGTATCTGCATAAGCGTTAATTCGCAGAACAAGTGCGCGCATACAACTTGCCAGTCTTGCTAATTAGTCTATGGTTCTACCAGTGCCGTAACTAGGGCGGTGCCCAGGCACAGGGCGTAGACCCTGGGGGGCGTAGAAATGACCTGGACCAAGTTTTATATCATAGTTTTGGGGCGTAGTTACAGAAGCTCGCACCGGGCGCATTAAAGACTAGTTACGACGCCGGGTTCTACTCAGCTAGCCAATAATGCTAAATCTTCGGATAATGAAAAAATTTTATTTTTATCTATACGGAAGCAAGAAAAACTGATTCACCAACTTCGCAAGGTTAAGAATTTATTTCAAATTCTTCGTTTGAAAATCTAAATACCGAAACTTTGGACACCGCGACTACAGCTCTATGGTCAAAAACTGTTGATTTAATTACTGCAATTAACGAGAAATTAGAACATTAATTTGAATACATTCAAAACGAAATTACTAATATTCATAATGAAATTGCCGAATTTAAAAAACAACTTTATCTAGGTAACAAAAGAAACGAAAAAGTACATCTGGAATAAACTAAACTCCGGATTGACAAAGAGCATTTGCAATTTAAGATTGACTTACTCAATAATATACTAAATGATAATAAACTAATGATTTATGATTATTCCAAATCATTTAATGAGAATCATAAGGACGTGTTAAATTTATTGAATCACTCTTTAAATATACGTTGTATTTTGGATGAAAATATAAAATTTATATATAATATTCCCAATGATAAAATTAACATTAAATGTGTTATTTTAAAATTCAATCAACTAAGAAATAATATAATTTAATCCTTTAACAAATTAAAACAAAGTTATTTGTTAGGTGACTGGCAAAAATTAAACTTAACAGATTTGGTTAAAAATTCTCGTATCAGACGAAAATTGTTACTGCCCTATTAGAGTGACTTAAAAAAAACGTGGCATTCAGGGTAAATTACGTGATGATTATTTACTTGTAAAACAACAAAAAATTATTTATTGTTTCATACAAAAACAAGTAGTCCGTGCGGATGATTTTTTAAAATTTTCTCTCTAAAATATCTAGAGGAATCAGTTTTACCACTCAAATCAAATAAACTAATTAGCCAAAACCAAAACTCCGATAAAACTCAACTAAAAATAGTTAACTAGAAATAGTTTATAACATGATTAAAAAATACCAATGTAAAAATTAAATTATTTCCTGGTCAAATTTGAGTTCTTTAAAAGTTATTCGCCATAAAACAACGCGATTATAAGCGAATAAGCATGCGCTGTGGCTGTGGCTCTGCAACCAATAAAAAATTTCATTAAAGTTAAAATATGTTTAAAGTTTATAAAATAATTGATTAGATCAGTCCGAAATAGAATTAGAAAGCATACAGTACTTTTACTGTGGACTTTGTGATAATTTTTATTTGGTTCTCGAATTTAATCATATTTTTATGAATAAAATCCAGCAACAAGTTGGGTAACTTTCCCAGCACCATTTGATGGCGCCATCTTCTATCATATCTTATTTTGAAAAACTTTTTATATTTTTAACTATTATAAAATTGAAAAACGCTTAATTTTGAAAGTAAAAATGAATTTTATAAAAAAGATTGTAAATGCTAATAACGAGTAAAATCGTCATTAAGTCCAACCTACTGAAGATACAGAAGTCCATCCCTGCACGAGCAAAACGCATTAATCATTTTTCATTGGTCATTAAGCTAAAAAATAATATATGACCATTAAGTTAATACATTTATGTTGATTCTTTTATCACTTCATTCTTTGCCCTGTGTTCATGACAGAAAATCTTGCATGTACTGTACTTTCTTCTTTTGCAATAAACATTAAAGAAATTTTTAAAAATTTTGCATTGATATTTTTCTTTTAAACGTAAAACATACATTTTTATAAAAATGTATCAATATAAATACATTTTTATAAAATTAAAATGTAATTATAAAATGATGTAAAGCGATGGAATATAGATGATTAACTTTCCTTTGGACAACTTATACTAGAATTTGTTAGCTAGATTTATGTACGGTAAAGAGCATTTGTAAAATATATTTACTAAAAGCTGTATATTTTTGAATATTTTGAGTATCATTATGAAAACGGTCTACTTATTTTAAATTATCCCTGCTGTAACGAATTTTCTACAAAAAAATCATTTTCAAAAGTGACAGGAAATAAAATTATTTCTTAAAACTACTGTATGTTAATTGCACTTATACACGTGTTTGTATACTACATTTTTCAAATTTCTTCCGCAAGAAGACTCTTTACCAGACGCTTCGAAAAATAGCCAGAGGTCGCTTTATCCGAGGAATAAAGCCAATAGACTAACACAGGCATGGCTAACATATGGCCCGCTTAATGAATTTACGCGGCCCGCGATTAATCTTTCAATATTAACTGCTTAACTTCCAATAATTGGTTGAATGAATTCGCGATACTTCTTTATTTTTAAAAAAATTCCGTTGTAGATTTACAACTTTTGTACTTGTCTGTGTGATAGTGTCAGAATAAAACAATGATAAATTTAAAATATTAATATTTATGTATGTTAGACAGTAATTCAAGATATACAGGTGATATTCAATTTAACTTAGTAATTCGTGTGCTTTGCTAGAAATATAATACTAATATATTTAAACATTTATTTACTTAAATAAATCGTTTTTGTATTTAACATATTTTAATTTTAATATTTCGTTTAGCCCGTGAAAAAATTCTTCTTTCCAATTCGGCCCGGGGGCAAAAACTCTTGGCCACGCCTAGGCTAACACCTGTAGATGAACTGATAATAAGAAGAATTTTTAAGTGAAATGAAAAATATAAATAACAACTGATATGTCAGAAACGAATGGATGAAATTTGAAAGCAGATGAAGTCGATACAGTAGAAAACCGAAAATCGAAATCAATTGGGAACTGGGGTTGTTCAGATTAGTGATTTGTTCCGATTACCGATTATGTACGAATAAATATATTAACCTGTCCGATGTTCAAATTTTTCTCCGTTGCGTGTCGCTTCGTGTTGAATTTTCGTCGATTTTAAGCCCAACGAAAATTTTTATGATAATAATCGAGGCTATCGTATCGTTAAAAATTATTTCTGCATTTTGTACAAACAAAATAAATATATTGAAGAATATAAAAACATGAAAATTATACTTTAGAAGTAAATTTAGTATCAAAAACGTTCGATTCGGCACGACACAGTCTGACTGAAAATCGTTCCGAATACCGGCGATTCCTATTACCGGGGTTTTGATTAACGAGTCTCTACTGTACTCATAATTTGTCCGGATGACGCGTCCATTGTTAGTTTTTTTAATAAAATGTGAATCGGGATAGAAAAGTGTTCTAATTCCAGTATAGTAATATTTGCTTTGTTAAGCAATTCTTTCGTTCCTTCGATCGCTCGCTTACTTGACGGCTTGCCTCTACCTAGCTTTATGGTATTTCTAGAGTTTGGTATAAAAGTACAATATATCTGACAGAAAAGTAACTTAAAAGAAATATATATTTTAATGTCAAGTATAACATTAGTGTAATCCCAATTAAAAAAAAAGAAAAAACTATTGCATTCCATTTTTGCTATGTAGGAGCCTGGCCATTGTCACACTATATCGATAACGAAATTGTGGATCCTTGATTTCTACATTTACATTTATTTCATTTTTATATTTTTCATCGCAAATAATGGAAAATAGCAAAGTTTAATCGAAATCTATCAAACAAATTTTGAGAACACAATTATGTAATCCACTTAGAAGAGGCTTCCCTAATGCTTCGCTCCAGATATGTTTAAATTGTAAAACTTCGATTTAGAGTCACCACTTGTTTGCCTATGAAATTGACACTAAATTAAAATAGCTCCAACATCAAAAATTATATGCATGTCTGTAATAAGGTTTATACGCAAGTTTGACATTCAGAATGAAAGAGACGTAATTTGATGATAACAATATTGTTTACACTGAAGGCTTTTCTCTTTTAATCACTTTATTAAAATTTCTGTAAGAGTTCAGCGAGATTGTTCTTTTATTTTTAAAAATTATGTCAAACTGATGAGTGATTTGTAAGTAATTGTGAAGGAAATGCTATTTCTTCAGCGAAACTTTTCCCCGTGAATTATAACTTTTATTTTTACTTTTACGGCTGTTTTGTATACATAATGAAAAGTATTGGAATCGTGTCAAATTTGATCCTCCGAACTTTTTGCAATTCTCAATGTTTTGAGATTTCCTGAACCCAAATAAGTCGAAAAAACACGGATTAAATTCCGTGTGTGTGTTTTGGCATGTATTTTGTGTAATATCTCAGAATGGCGGCGTAATGGTTAAGAAATTACATTTGGCATGGTAGCTTGTATATAAGCGGCATAATATTAAATTTTGGCTGTTAAAAATTAAGGTAGAAAAGTGATATGAGAGTGTCGTGTCATTTATCTCGACAGGAATCGGACTTAATGAAGATTCTATCCGTTATAGACATTTACAATACTCTTAAAAACTCATTTCCTTCCTCAAAATTAAACTTATCGCTTTTGTAAAATAATTAATAATATATAATTTATTTTAAATAAAATCTGATAACAGATTGCGCTACACACTATTTATTTTAATATTTAAACGTGATATCAAATCAAGTTTGACGCTAATGTAGGTGCTGGGAGGCGGACGAAGTCTCGTTCCTCCTTTTTTCGGCTAACAGGTCTGTTAGACCTGCCCACGTCAAGATGGCGGTTCGAATTAGTTACGCGAGTGGATGAAGTATATGAGTTCGACGGTAGAGCGGCAGATGATATTATTCGGATAAAAGACATTACAACAGATAATAATAACAACAACGATTTATTAAGGATAACGTGATGATTACAAAAGAGGCGAGCGACGGTCGCCTGAGTTTGGATCCGCAAAAAAAGAGTTTAGACGACTTTAAGTCATACCTCGTGATCCAGGTCGGTCCGAAGACGGGTCAAAGTAGTCTTTCGGTCGGTTTCCTTTGGACTTCGGCGTGCACACACCCTGTCTCCCTGACCCTACGTAATCGCCCCTTTTTTCCTCTTTCCTTGCCCTTTTATCGTCCCGGTCACGTGTCCAGTTTCACCAACCAGCATTTTTTGCCGGTTGTTCCTTCTGATTCAAATTTGTTCCTTTGGATTCATATCCTTTTTCCTTCTGATTCATATCTTTTTCGTGGGAACCACGCGAAAAAAGGATATACCATTACCGGCTTAACCTCTTAACAGTGGAACAGTCAGACTCGGCTCTACCAGTTAGTTGTGGAGATAAACCGTGGGAATTTTTTTAAGAATTTTCCCACGCGTTTTTCTCGTTTCCGTTTAGGAAAAAAAATTTTTAAACAGTTACGTCTTGTAAAGAAAAAATCGTTCTTTATTGTCACATAATTTTTTTATATATGAATTTTTTTCGCGGTAATTTTTTGCTAAAATTTTTTTTTCAAATTTATATTAAATTCTTTTTTGATTTTCCATCCGATACGATTTTTTCAAAACTTTTGAATTTATTTTCAATTTTATAAAATTTTTTAAAGTTTTAGGCATTTAAGTAATGACGATTTTTTCCAACCTGCGAATCAAATTCAAGAAAATGTAATTGACAGTTAACGAATTTCATCCACAACAATAGAAGACGTAAAGGTTGTTATGACTACAACTGGCGGCCTTTCCCCCCAGACTGAAATGTGGGTGAAGGTCGTCTCGTGTTCTACTTTCTGTAGAAGTGACGTAATCATTGTAAATAAAAGAAAATTTCAGTATATCGTTTATTTAAAATTTTAAAATTCCTTGTTCAAATTTACGCCGAAATATTAAAGCGAATTAAAATATTAGCATTTTGTAAATAAACTTACTTGACATATAATAAATTTAAATAAATTAATCTTTAAGAAACAACAAAACAATAAAAAAATGTAGAAATATTTTTATATTCATCTTCACATTTATAACATATGTTATCGTCATTGACCGATATTTAATTTTAAAAACAATTTTCACAATTGGCATGCATCAGAAAAAGAAAGCATAACTTCCCTAAAACACACTTCATTGAGAAGGTCCGCTTCACTCTGAAAAAGCCGACAGTTTTATGTCAGAAATCCAATGTGTGACCTACTTTCTCTAACGTAGTAAAACAAAGTAAGTTGCAGTACAACAATACACATAAACACAAATAAATTAGTAGCCCAATAATACATACTTTCATGTAAATCCATATGTTATATCCAAAAGTCAGTTTTCCCAAATTGTCGAAAAATAAATTATTTTCAACTTTTCTTTCTGAATTTAGAACTAATTCACAGTAAACTTTATGCCTTAAAATATCCATTGCAATCAACGCAAAATGTATGAATCCACGTAATAAAAAATTATCGCAGTGAACTTCGAAAAAACGAGAAACACAGAATTATTAAACCGCACTTTACGAAATCTGGCGCGAACTGTCGTATACAATAAACAAAACGAAAATGCTCTTGTCCAATGTCATCAGGTGACAAAAAGTTTCTAAATAAACGCTAAAAGTTTTAAAGAATTCTTTCACAAAAACCGATGAATTTAATTAATACACAATAACTAAATCTGTTTAATAAAGGTTAATAATTTTCCATTATAATTATGCAAATTAGATATAAAAAAGATCATCGCGCAAATTCTCCCGCGAACCATGGATGACTCTTACGTCATCTGGATTGAAGTTTCCTGCAAAATACTGAAAATTTTTATATAATTATTTTACTAATCCAGCCAAATTTAAATAATATAAAATGTCTAGATCTGTTTAATAAAGATTATCACAAATATTATTACAAATATGCAAATTAGATATGAGATAGATCACTAGGAAATCTCCGCCAAGATAAAAATAGCTTTCGGTCACGTGTTCACCAAGAAATATGTTTAAAATTTAATTTTTCAGCTTACATAAACTGTACAATAAATGAGTATTTCTTCGAAAGAAGTCGATATACACGAATAAATAATAATTATTTAATAATGCTTTTATCCATTTTAAATTGATATTGTAAAAATTAAGCCATTTAATCTGTGTGGCTTTTATAATTTAGAGTTTCCGAGTATTTTACTATGAAATTCAATTTAGCAAACAGACACAAAGTTAGGTTATTAAGTATAAACAGCACAATACAATAATTTATACGTAAGTTTAGTGTAAATACAGAAAAAAATCGAATTATATCAAAGATGGGGACAAACAAGCTTACATCCCCAGAACAGAGCTTATAATTTGTTGTTATTTTCAGCCTGTTTCTACTTCGACTGTTTTTTGTTGGTAAAAAGTTAATGTTTTAAGATGTTCTTAGTGAAGAAACATAAAAGTATCGAAATATAATATTCACACACACAAAAATATTCATGTATGTCGACATTAGAAATTTGAAATCAATTATAGAATGTCCTGGATAGAGATATCGTGTGATTGTCTGTTTCTTCTGTCTTATTTTGTTTTTCTACGTGAAAATAAGATATCTTTTATAACTATTGATAATATAAACATTTTGTTTTTTTATATATTACTTTCAATTACAGCTGCAAACTTTAACACATGGAGCATGTGAGAAAGTATTATTGTATAGATTATTACATTTTTATGAATACACCTGAGACTCGTGACAATATAGGCCTTTTTTTTTATTTTTTTTGTACTCTTTCCGCCGCAGTTGGCACTAAGAGGGCCTCTTATGCAAACCCATTATGGAGTTCGGCTGAGGGATGGTTGAGGGACGAGGACCGACATATCCGGACGGACCATCCCCCGAAAAATTCCTGGGGATTTCTCGAACCCGTCCGGATTTGATCCCGGCGTCCCTCGGAGCGGCAGGCTTGTATACCTTATGACACTCTTACGAATACACCTGAGACTCGTGACAATATAGGCCTATATTAACCTACTTTAAGTGTCAATATTTTATTTAGAATCATTTTAAACGTTATTATTACATCAAATTATGAAATGGAATGTTCCAAGTATAGGAGTAAGAGGGAGGGGAAAGAAGCCATGCGTGGGGAAAAAATGAGTTTTTATCTAAATTATAATAAAATTTACTTATATTTACGAGAAATATCGATAATTTTCTTCTGGAGAAATGTATCTTGATAAAATTAATTATCTATATGAATGAAACTTTCAATAATACATTAGATACAATGACTGACGTTCCTTTCTTACCCTTTTTGTAGTATGTCTTATTATTAAACATAGTTTCCTAGATTATAATGTGTAAAAAAAAATGGAAAATTCTGTTAATTTGTAAACGCAGATACTATCACATAACAAGCATACTGTAACCTCTCTATATTTAAAGTCAGTTATTCGCGATTGAATTTTTCTAAATAAACCTGTTTAATCCGTAATTTATTTGACAGAAAGAAATTGTTTATGGCCGTATTTCATTTATATAATGTTTTTCTCGTGATATTATTTCTAATATCGGAAAAAAATATACATTTCTAATATGGACATACATCAATATTTTTAATTCTGAATATTATATTTCGATACTTTTATCTTTCTTCACTAACAACAAAGTACTTTTATTTTAAAAAAATAAGTTTTTACCAACAGAAAACAGCAAAGTAGGAACAGGCTGAAATATGACAACAAATTATAAGCTCTGTTCTGGGATGTAAGCTTGTTTGTCCCATCTTTGATATAATTCGTTTTTTTCTGTATTTTCACTCAATTTACGTAAAAATTATTCTATTGTCCTGTTTATAACTAATAGCTTGTCTTTGTTTCTGTTTACTAAATGGAATTTCACAGTAAAATATTCGGAAACTAAATTATAAAAGCCAAACAAATTAAATAGCTTAATGTTTACAATATCCACTTAAAATGGATAAAAGCATTATTGCATATTTATTATTTATTCGTGCATATCGACGTCTTTCGAAGAAATAATCATTTATTGTAGAGTTTTTATAAGCTGAAAATTATTCTGTTGTCTTTGATGAAATTTGTTACAATTTACTAATTTTTACAGAAACATTAAATTTTAAACGATGACATTAGTTAAAATGTATTAATTTGTACACAAACATTAAATTTAAGGCGTATTTCTTGGTGATCACGTGACCGAAAGCTATTTTATCTTGGCGGGAATTTTTCCACAGTGATCTTTGTCATATCTAATTTGCATATTAATGATAGTACATTACTAATCTTTATTAAACAGATCTAGACATTTTATATTATTTAAATTTGGCTGGATTAGTAAAATAATTATATAAAAATTTTCAGTATTTTGCAGGAAACTTCAATCCAGATGACGTAAGAGTCATCCATGGTTCGCGGGAGAATTTGCGCGATGATCTTTTTTATATCTAATTTGCATAATTATAATGGAAAATTATTAACCTTTATTAAACAGATTTAGTTATTGTGTATTAATTAAATTCATCGGTTTTTGTGAAAGAATTCTTTAAAACTTTTAGCGTTTATTTAGAAACTTTTTGTCACCTGATGACATTGGACAAGAGCATTTTCGTTTTGTTTATTGTATACGACAGTTCGCGCCAGATTTCGTAAAGTGCGGTTTAATAATTCTGTGTTTCTCGTTTTTTCGAAGTTCACTGCGATAATTTTTTATTACGTGGATTCATACATTTTGCGTTGATTGCAATGGATATTTTAAGGCATAAAGTTTACTGTGAATTAGTTCTAAATTCAGAAAGAAAAGTTGAAAATAATTTATTTTTCGACAATTTGGGAAAACTGACTTTTGGATATAACATATGGATTTACATGAAAGTATGTATTATTGGGCTACTAATTTATTTATGTTTATGTGTATTGTTGTACTGCAACTTACTTTGTTTCACTACGTTAGAGAAAGTAGGTCACACATTGGATTTCTGACATAAAACTGTCGGCTTTCTCAGAGTGAAGCGGACCTTCTCAATGAAGTGTGTTTTAGGGAAGTTATGCTTTCTTTTTCTGATGCATGCCAATTGTGAAAATTGTTTTTAAAATTAAATATCGGTCAATGACGATAACATATGTTATAAATGTGAAGATGAATATAAAAATATTTCTACATTTTTTTATTGTTTTGTTGTTTCTTAAAGATTAATTTATTTAAATTTATTATATGTCAAGTAAGTTTATTTACAAAATGCTAATATTTTAATTCGCTTTAATATTTCGGCGTAAATTTGAACAAGGAATTTTAAAATTTTAAATAAACGATATACTGAAATTTTCTTTTATTTACAATGATTACGTCACTTCTACAGAAAGTAGAACACGAGACGACCTTCACCCACATTTCAGTCTGGGGGGAAAGGCCGCCAGTTGTAGTCATAACAACCTTTACGTCTTCTATTGTTGTGGATGAAATTCGTTAACTGTCAATTACATTTTCTTGAATTTGATTCGCAGGTTGGAAAAAATCGTCATTACTTAAATGCCTAAAACTTTAAAAAATTTTATAAAATTGAAAATAAATTCAAAAGTTTTGAAAAAATCGTATCGGATGGAAAATCAAAAAAGAATTTAATATAAATTTGAAAAAAAAAATTTAGCAAAAAATTACCGCGAAAAAAATTCATATATAAAAAAATTATGTGATAATAAAGAACGATTTTTTCTTTACAAGTCGTAACTGTTTAAAAATTTTTTTTCCTAAACGGAAACGAGAAAAACGCGTGGGAAAATTCTTAAAAAAATTCCCACGGTTTATCTCCACAACTAACTGGTAGAGCCGAGACCGACTGTTCCACTGTTAAGAGGTTAAGAAGTTTGAACAAAAGGACGTTGAGTTAGTTGTGCTATATCGCTCCGAGGAGTTTCCTGGACGGGTGTGTCACTTCCCAGAAGCAGGTTAGCTTCTCATTCTTAGTCTAATTCCCATCAGGGGATAACGGTCGCTTGTCGCGGGACGCGACTACGATTTCGGCTTGGTTGCGGCATTACCCATTGCTGTTTGGGTTCTGATTCCCCGCTCTCGGTGTCTTTCTTTTCTCCTTCTGGTTCTGGTTGGGAAGCTTCACTTTCAAACTTGGATTCTGCGATTTCGCGTTCCCTTTCTGGTTCTGTTTCATTGCTGGGATTAGATTGCTCTTCTGTTAGTGAAGGGAGTATGGTCGTTAATGCGTCTTCGAAAGGTGATGCAACTGGTGGCTGGATGATTGTGTTCGTGTTATCCAGTTGTATTTGGGGTCGCTTAGTCTTTTGATGCGCAGCGGTCCTTCTTCTCGCGCTCTGGATTTGTACTTCACGTTTCTCCTTCCCTTCGGGTGGAGGTATTCGTTCTTCTTGGGAGATGTCTGACAGGATTTTCTCTTTTCTTGCGGGTCTTATGCCGCTTTCTCTCTCTGCGCGGCCGTCTAGGTGTGCAAAAATGTATTGTTTTCTCATTTGGTAAGATGACTTGATCATTGAGCAAGATCTAAAATGAACTGTGCGGTTTCGATGAGGTCTTGGCCCAAGATTCCTTCACATGGGTTGTAACCTTGGCTCGTATGATGGCACATGGCATGACATATTTCTTTCCCCGTAATTTAAATGTAGGTGTTGCTGAGCCTATAGCGGTAATTGGCTCCTTTAAGCCGATTCTTAATTTCTGTTGGCGCCCGACTTTTATGGGAACTTTCCCTTTCAATTTATTTGCTAAATCGTTTGATATGAGCGTACGTTCTGCGCTAATATTAACTTGCATTTTTACTGGAATATTGTTAATATAAACTAATATGATAGGTTCGTGCCTTGAGATAGTTTTAGTTATTCCTATCCTGCCTTTCCACCTCGTCTCATGTTCATCGGACGAATCTGTTTGGCGTGGAGAAAGGTTCCTACTCGATTCGGTATAGTGTCGCTTTTGCTTAGATACAGGATAAGGGGATCTAGTAGAGTAATTATATCGAGGTCGCTGATCTTGGATGCTTCGAATAATACCTGTCCATCCGTTTCGATTTTCTTCCATAGGTTGAGAGCTATTTTGATCATTTCGCTTTCGCGTCTCCCTGGAGATTCATTTCGTTGATGCGTAGGAGAAGCTTTACTATTAGTATTTCTGCAATCGCGGAGGTTTCGGTTCCTATACGTTTGATCATTTGGTCGGTCGGGTCTATGGCTAGTATTAACTGGGTGGTATCCTTTTCGCTGGAAGGTGGGTTATTATGATTCCCTCGATTATTTTGCCTTCCCGGAGGGGTTCTAGCATTTCCTTTCGGTGAGGTTCGGGTTAATCTTTCCACTCTGGCGGTAAGTTACTGCATAGCTGACATTAAGTTGGGCTATCTTGTCCTGTGAGGGGAAGTCTATCACACGCTCGCTGTCCCGGACTGTTCGCAATATTCCTTGAAGATGGGAGGTGAGCTGTTCGATCGTTTCCTCACTGATCGCTGCTTTAAGAGCCTCATCAAAGGTCTCAGCCTCACAACTCATTACTCTTCTGCGGATCCGTATATCGATCCTGTTAAAGAATTGCGTTTTTAACCGTTCGTCTAACTCCTTCCTTTGAATGCGCTGAATAATAGCAGCTTCCGCAACGTCTGCTCCGGGCTCTGGCGTAATCTCGATTTCCATGGCGAGCGCTTGTAGCCAGACAGCATACGCTTGTACGTCCTCATCCTGCCTTTGTACGCAGGTATAAAATCTACTAAGCCTAAATGAATAAGATTCCCGTTCGAACCGCGGGATCATTGAGCGCTTGAATTCGTGAAAGACGTCGACCTCTTTGATTCGTCGGTCTTTCCGGACGAATTTCCGAGCTATACCGGTAAGTTTGAGCTTGGCTACGGCCAGCATTTGAGCCTTTGTCCATGACACGACTTTCGTTACGTTTGCTAAAGAGTCGAAAAAATCCGTGACTCTGATGCCTCCCGTTTTTCCGGAAAATACGGGCAGTAGTGGAATGATTCCGCCCAACCTTTCTAGAGTGAGGGGATTTGAATTTGGATTTGGGTGAGCTTGTCCTGCCGCGGGTCGCGGATTGCCCTCCATTCTTCCTAATAGGTTCGATTAGATTGGAACTACCTCCGATACTATTCCTAGTCTTTCTACCTATGATCTAGGTCCCTACTTTGACTGAAATGGTCCTTTTTATTCGAATATGGTCCTATCCGCTCTATTGATATTTCAAAAGAGTCGAACCCCACTCCTCACACCAATTTGTGGGTGCCAGGAGGCAGACGAAGTCTCGTTCCGACTTTTTTCGGCTAACAGGTCCGTTAGACCTGTCCATGTCAAGATGGCGGTTCGGATGAGTTACGCGTTACGCGTTACGCGAGTGGAGGAAGTATATGGGTTCGACACTAGAGCGGCAGATGATAATATTCAAATAAAAGACATTACAACAGATAATAACAACAACAACGATTTATTAAAGATAACGTGATGATTACAAAAGAGGCACGCAACGATCGCCTGAGTTTGGATTCTGCAAAGGGAGAGTTTAGACGACTTTGGGTCATACCTCGTGATCCGGGTCGGTCCGAAGACGGGTCAAAGTAGTCTTTCAGTCGGTTTCCTTTGGACTTCGGCGTGCACACACCCTGTCTCCCTGACGCTATGTAATCGCCCTCCCTTTTTCCTCTTTCGTCGCCCTTTTATCGTTCCGGTCATGTGTCCAGTTTCACCAACCAGCATTTTTCGCGCGGTTATTCCTTCTGATTCAGATTTGTTCCTTTGGATTCATATCCTTTTTCCTTCTGATTCATATCTTTTTCGTGGGAACCACGCGAAAAAAGGATATATCATTACCTGCTTAATTTCGGTGGGTTCGAACTTTCACATTAAACAAGAATATAGCTAACCAAACTTCTTGGCCTTTTGCCTAACATTAAAGGTGCAGGTTTTGTGTACCTGTAAGCTGACTAATTCCCGGGCTCTAAAGTATATAGAAGCATTTGGCACCCTGCTTTGATCGAAGTCTCTTTGGCCGCAATGCTGAGGCCCAGCTTGGTCTTTGGGCTAAGCCATTATACTATGTTTTTGAGATGTTGTCAGAGAACGGCCAACATGGAACCTAGTGCTGGGAGGCTATTTGCTGATGTCAGCTCTCTGGTTGTAGGGTGTACCTGCATAGTGGTGGGCACTAATTCAAAACAAGGTTGACTTGTCAGCCCGGTGGAGGGTCTCTCAAATTTTAACAAATTAGTAATAAAGTCTACACACTTGCTGAGTTTGAGAGTTTGAGTCAGGTAGTTTGATGATAACAGTGTCGTTTGTAATTCTGTAATTCGCAGAAATCTCAATTTATGTATTTAATGGGTGCCTTGTATTTCATGCAGTAATTCATTGTTTTTTTGGAAAAAAAGGGAAAATACGTCACAGTCAAACCTGTTTTTATGCAGTGGATAGGGACCGCATAAAAAAACGCATAAAAAAATCGCACGAAACTTCACGAGTGGCTATAAAAAATAGTTTTTGCAACACAATTAAGAAAATATTTTTTATGCAGTGAATAGGGACCGCATAAAAAAAGTCTCACATAGAAAATAACTCGTTTTAAAATCGTAGTCTTAGTTTCTAAGGAAATTACTTTCCTCTTCGCTTTGTTTTTGCCCTTATTCATTTTCAGGGATTATGTCTAAACATAAAATAAAAATCCTAAAATTTTATATCTAAATAGAAAAAATAATACAGTACATTTACCTTCAATTTACACTTTGAAATGAATCTTATCTTAATGGTCCAGGAATATGAAAGCACTTTGAAGGTTTAATTAACGTAATTAAAACACACGTATAATTTATTGACAACAAATGTCAGCACTTGACTGCATCGTCTTGTCTATCGTCTGTTTTACATATTTTAGTCCAGGTGGTGTTCTGTTGACTTAAAAAATAAATTATTTCATTTTTCGCATATTCATGCAATAATATTACTATAATAAGTTCATTTATGCTATAATAAGTTTATTTAGCTATAATAAGCCAACGTGAGACATGACAAAACGCATGAGACTAGTCGCTAACCGCACAAATAAAAAAATCGCACATAAAAAGACCGCATAAAACAGGTTTGATCGTATAATAAAAAATAGCAAAATTCGTATCGGCTACATTTAACGAGTATCTTAAATACCAATAATATAAGCTTTATAATATTGCTTAATTATAATTATCCACCAGAAATACAGAATAATCAAATAAATTTTATCAATTGCTAAAAATTTTAATAATTAAAATAAAAAATTGAAACTAGTTGCGTAACATTGCCGCCTATTAAAAGATTTTATAACTTTTATATTATTAATCATACTATAGTATTAAGAAATAATAGCAATAATCTAACTTAAAACGTAGCTTGCATTAAACAATAAAAACACTAAATTAAATAATTGAGAATTCTTAGTTTATTGGGAAGACTTTATGAGACAACAGTTGTTTAAATAGCCTTAGGCAGACATTCAACCAATATATAATCACTGCTAGTTGATTATATAGAATTACATGCTTTATATTCTTCTCTTTTTCTACTCCTTTAAAATATAACAAAAAATATTTATGAAAAATGTTTAACCTCTTAACATGAAACAGTCAGACTCGCTCTACCA